>NC_056733.1:958964329-958980705 GCF_019279795.1 Protopterus annectens | reverse complement strand
GTCACCTGCCACTCACACATTGCTGACAACACAAGTGGTTAGGTACAAACCCTTATGTCACCCTGGCTCATAGACAGGACCCAGAAAGTTAAAATTGAGGAGTCCACCTCAACAAAGAGGCCAGTCACAAGAGAAGTCTCTCCAGGATTGGTCCTGGAACCTTTTTTATAGGTTCATAGGTAGGTACTAGGCTATCAGCCCAAGGGCCTAAGTAAGCCTAGCCAACAAGGTTCCCTGGCTTATGCCACCCAAGAAAGTTAATTTCCTGTGCCCCTGTTGATCAGAGGCACAGAAGTGATCCCTGGGATATATTTCCTATCCACTCATCAACAGTTTTCTTGAAGAGTACTAATGAGGAACTTTGCTTGACATAGATGGGTACCTTGTTCCAGAGTATGGGAAGTCTCTGGGAAAGGAATCTATCCCTCCAGCATGTCCTGTTGTTTGTGGTGACAAGGTTTAGGGCTCGGTCCTTGGCCCCCTATTGTTCGGCATCTACTTCTCAGAAGTACAGGCAAACATAGGAGGACTATGGCTGACAAAGTTTGCAGATGACTGCAAACTGGGCGCCATAGTGGAAAGTGCATCGGACACAGATATCCTTCAGAGGGGACTCACGGAAACTGATAGCTGGTGCCAGAGCCATGGCCTGAAGTTAAACGCCAAAAAATGTATAGTCATACCCTTCGGGAAAAACAAGGTAACCCCAAGCTACCATATAGGTGGCAACCCACTAAGCAAAGAAGAGGTTATCAGGGACCTGGGGACCCAGGTTGACAGTGGCCTTTCTTTTGACACTCATGTTGCTAAAGTGGTTAGAAAGACCTTCTACATTGCCCACCTGATCATGAAGGGATTCACATCCAGGTCAAGTGAGGTCATTGTTCCCCTGTACTCTTCACTTATCAGACCAATGATCGAGTACAATGCCCCATTTGGGATGTATCTCACCCGACACCTGCAGCAATTGGAGAGACCCCAAAAGTTCCTCACCAAAAGGATAAAGGGACTCCAAAATCTGTCATATCCTGCCAGACTGAAGAAACTCCAGCTCTATTCAGTCACATAGCGTCTGCTCAGAGGTGACCTGTGCCTGACATACAAGGCCATGTCCAACCCGGAATTAATGGACATGCTCCACCTCAAAAAATCCAAATCCACCAGAACCACTAGAGCAAGTGACTTAAACCTTAGCACGGATATAAATAGGACATGCTGGAGGGATAGATTTATCACCCAGAGACTCCCTATGCTGTGGAATAAAATCCCGGTCCATGTGAGGCAGAGCACCTCGCTGGCTCTGTTCAAGAGAAATCTTGACCTGTGGATGGGAGATCGTAGGTTTACCCCGGGGATCATCTCTGTGTGACTGCTGGACAGAGGCACAACAAACTAATGGGCACAGTATTTTTTAACATAAGGGGTGGCGTAAGCCACAGAACTTTGGGCTAGGCTTATAAATGCCTTAGGGCAGATAGCCTAGTATAAACCTATGAACCTATGAACCTAAGTTCCTGTAATGCTATCACTGCCTGCTTATTAAAAAACTTATATGAACTTGATTTATCCAATTTGGGATCCTGATACGAATTCCAGTCACCTCCCATTATTATATAGCAATTATTATATTGGTGTAAGATGGAATAAAGTGAAGTTATAAAATAATGTTGGTTAGTACATGGGGCGTATATATTAATGAGTAACACAGGTTTGTCATAAGAATTGGATATAAGAATCACAAGACACCACCGTCCCTCTTTGTCTATTTTACAGTCTAAAATTTTCTCTTGGTACTGTTTTTTAACAATAATTGCCACCCCTGCACTGTTCATCGTCCCTTCTGCCGCCACTACCTCCCTAATCCATTTCTTATCTTTCCATACAACCCACTGATCATTGGTCAAATGAGTTTCTTGTAATAACATGAAACTTGCTTTTGACTGGAAAAACAAATGTAAAAACAGTTTCCTTTTTTTCATGTTCTGGAGTCCTTTACTATTCCAAGATTCTATTATCCACATATTAAGATTTTCAAACGTATAACTATACTTCCGAAATTAAAAGACAATCTTAGATTGAAGTATATTAGCACAGTATATGTTATTTGGAAGCAAACCTGACATCCCATCCCTAACCAGTGCCTATCCACTATTCCCCTGGACCAGGATGTACATAGGTTTTTCACATTCTTTAAACTTTTCTGAGTACCTAAACTTACTCTAACTCTACCAATTAACACAAAAAACTCATGCAAAAAACCTACAACCATGTCTAATTCTACAAAGCTTAATCCAAACATTCCCTAATAAACACTGCTAACTAACTACAGCTCTAGACATATTTTTATTTAATCAAACAAATGTACTAATTGTCCTATTAAAATCTAGACTAACTGATACATGACAATATTCTTATTCAGCAGTAACATTGGTAAGTTTTAACTTATTTATCATATGAAATATTAATTAAAAGAGAAAGCAAACACCTATTTGACATTGCAGAACAACATTAAGTCTGTTTTTAATTAACTGCTCTAACTGATCTAGTTATATATCGTTATCAAAAGGCAAATGAAAATAACACTCTGCTAAATCTTGACAAATAATGTCACTAGCATTATAAACTGTAAATACACAAAGCATTTCCCTTAAGAGGTATGACCATATGAAAATACATAGAAAAATAATCTTCAGTTTTCAAAAAAAGAAAAAAAAAGAAAAAAATGTCACACAATAAACATTTCAAGACCATAGTCTATTATGTATCCCCACCTTAAACCCCCTTATTGTCTAAGCCCTTATAATGCTATAAGCACCATGTTAATATATTAAACAGAGCTCAACCATACATTGCTTTAATTAAGAAAGGGAAAACAGGAACAAGAAAAGAAAAGAAAAGAAAAAAAATACACTTCTATACTACTATACAGTGTATTACTAGTCTATTTTAACCAGTACATTTTACATCAGTAATTTTCCTACCTGTATAACTGTATAGATCCCTTTACTAAATTGAAGCCATTTACCATCAAAATAAGTCCAGGAAGCTTCGTTTTTGAGTCTAGTTAGTTTCTTCTAGTTCCCTGGTATTCTTCCTGTTTGTTGAGCCTGATTTCTTCTTTTCGAGTTCGCGACGGGGGAACCAATACGCGGGCGGACTTTCGGATCTGCTACCTTGAAATCAGTCCCTCTGCATCACCCGAAGGACTTCCTGCTACTTCGTGACTTGATTGAGTGGAGCCATAAAAAATCGGAAAATCCTCGTGGACGAGCTGGAACTTCAAAAAAAAAAGGTAAACAAGTGATTTCCAAGGGCCTGGTGAAGAAAAAAGAACAAACAAAGGGTTATAAAGCCTCGGGTTGTCGTAAATATGGGATCCCAGTCTGCCTGTTGTTGAAAAGAGCCTGGATGATCTGATCAAGCTTCCGAAGGTGGCAGAGACTTGAAAATCTTCAGAAAAGTAAGTCTTGCTTCTTTTTTTGTATTTACTAAGTATTTGGTGCCATCAACTGTGAAGATTAAAGTATTATGAAATTTAATTTGGAATTTGATGCTTTTTTCAATCAGAAACTTACAGTATGGAGCTAACATTTGCCTGGCTTGTCTTATTTGTACTGGTAAGTCCTGTACCATGGATATTCTGTTATTTTGCCACATAATATATCCACCATTCTTTTTAATAGTTAGAAGTATTTTGTTTACATCTTGGTAATTCAATATTTTGGCATAGATTGGTCTAGGTGCATTTGAGGCTTGTGATTCTCTGAGTGCTCTATGGTCTCTTTCTATAACAATTTGTTTGATACTGTCAGAGTCCTTAAGCAATATTTCGAGTATTTGTAAAATGGTAGTACTTAGATCATTGTATTGAACTGTTTCTGGAATTCCTCTAATAATTATATTATTCCGTCTGGATCTTGCTTCTTAGTCTAGAATTTTGTTTTGCATAGCTTGAATGTCCGCACCATGAGAGTCTGTTTTTTAGTGAGCAATGTTATTCTGTCCTCATTTTCAGATATTCTGGTTTCTGTCTTGTCCATCCTTTCCAGAATTTGATTGCATGTGGCACCAAATGTAAGTACCTGACTTGATAAATCTTTGAAGACTTCTTGAATGGGTAACAGCGCAGATTTAATTTCCTCCATGCTAGCCAGTTGATCCGGTTTGTTTGTCATTCCTGCTTTTGCAGGTTCCTGTTGTTTAAAAGTTTTCTGTCTTTTTATTAAAGATTCTTTTTCAGGAGACTGCAATGCTGATAATTTAGTTTTGGTAGTTGTGGTTTCCATATTTTTGTCTTCTCTTGACATTATAAGGCAGAATAAAACAGATTTATACCAAGGCTGAAACTTCAGTTGAAAGTTAGATAAATCCTTTGTTTAGTGCTCTGTTCTGAGTCAGGCAGACAATCAATTCCAATCCTGCTTTTTCTGTTTATTTTTCTCAGGTTCTTTCTCCTCAGAAGCGATGTTTACTTCTAGTGCCAGTTAGTGTATAAAATCTTATAGTATATCCACAGGGTTGATTTTTATTCCTGGTATCTGGAGAGCTGTAGAACTGCAGTGTTTATAGAATGGCGGCCATCTTTGAATCGTGCACTCTATGATGATTCTGGTTTCTGCGTGTGTTTATAGAATGGCGGCCATCTTTGAATCGTGCACTTTATGATGGTTCTGGTTTCTGCGTGTGTTTATAGAATGGCGGCCATCTTTGAATCGTGCACTCTATGATGATTCTGGTTTCTGCGTGTGTTTATAGAATGGCGGCCATCTTTGAATCGTGCACTCTATGATGATTCTGGTTTCTGCGTGGGCCTAATTATGGTGTTCTTGTGTGGCTGTGTGTGCATTTCTGATGGGAGTCATCATCCATGGTTCCAGTGCATAGCCAGCATCCCCCACCAGATGGCCATATGGGATGTCCCCCCCTGGCAAATACCTGATACAGCTGTAAGGCATGCCAGATGTGGGAGTCGTGATAGCTTCCAGGGCTGCCAGCACACACATCCATGATAATGCTCTGGGCATTGCACATGACCTGGCAGTTGATGGAGGGGTATCCCTTGTGGTTTATGTAGCGCCTACCCTGCTCACCAAGTGGTGACTTGATGTGTATGTGTGTGCAGTCTATTGCACCCAGTACCTTCGGGTAGTCTGCCACATGGTGGAAGAGACGCATATTGCTGGCCAACTCCTCCTGCATTCAGGGGAATTATATGTGCTCATTGGCATGTGGTAACATGGCATCCAGGAAATGGTGGAGTACCCTGGATGCTGATGCCTGTGAGATCCCCATGATATCCCTAGCTGGCCTTTGGAAGGTACCTGTGGCTAGTATTATCAAGCTTACACATACCTTTGTGTCCACTGGGATGGGTTCCCCTCTGTTACTTCTTGCTCTGAGGTGTGGCTAGCACAGCTCATCAAGTTGCTGTATGATGTCCCTGTCCACCCTGTAATGCTCTAGTATCTTCAGATCATGTAACCCCTGGTAGGTACCCTGGATCTGAACATTCTTCTCCTCCTCCGGTGCCCGAGATGGTTGTCAGCATCATCCTCCACACCAAAGTCAGTCTCCAACACATGCTGGTGAATCAGAGCTATGGCGGCCCCTAACATGTACATATTAAAAGTTCCCCGTCTGTATACATCAATGGTGCAGAGTGTCTGGGAATATACAAGTGTGTGTGTGGGGCTTTCACACCTTATTCTATTGTGCAATGGATGATGCAGGTGTAATTGGGTGTGTTTGTGCAATTGCAGCTGCCGGGTATCTTAATTATTGGTTTTACAGCAGGTACGGCTATTGTGGGACCTTTGGTGTTGACTTACACTTGGCTGCCATGATTCATCTATTGCCCTTTACTTTAATTTTCAACCCGATTCCCCTCCCATTGTCAGGCATGCATCCAGCTGCCGGCTTTCTTGTTTTATACTTTCACAACCCAGGATTGTGTTGGGAAATGTGTTATGTAGCTGATCTACTGCAAGTTTGCTTTGTTCTGCTGTGACAGTTCTCTTTTCTTTGCTGTATGGCACCTCCCCTTTCCTGTTCTGCAGGTATCTGCTAGCAGCCTTGTTAGCTGTTGTCAATGGCCCACTGTGAGTTTCTAGGTGTTAATTACTCTTTTGTACTCCAATTACCATACTGCAGCATTTCCTTATTGTCATCCCATATCCTTCCTGTTGCAGCTGTGGTGCGTGCTGTGCACAGCCATTTACTGGGTTTCGAGCGCGTTTTCATCCACGTTCACATGCACTTTCAGTTGCCTTGTGTGCTCTCAGCTAAGCAAAGCTATGGCTACTTCCACACCCCTATCCTGCGGCTTTGCTTAGCAACAGGCAACCCGGATTAGCAATGATACAATGTGCTTACAGCTACAGTGGCACACCCCTCTCTTGATGTCATGTTTACCTCCATTCTACTCCTCGGTGTTGTACTGCTATGCCATGTGGTACATCCTTACGCCAGCGAGGCATTTGCAATTCAGTATTACTTGACTCATTTGCATGGCATTGACTACTAATTCCTAGTTACTGCACAGAATACTGTCACAGACCCTTAGCAACCCTTGAGCCATGGTTGTGGTGTAGCATGCATGCCATTGACTATTATGGGGAATTTATGAATTGTGTTACATTGCAGTTTTATGACATCTAAATATATTTTCCTTGTGATCCCGTTTGCGCACAGATGCAATGCGGTTTTACTTTGCGTTAGTGTGGCCATGACATGAAATGTTATTTTTTATGCGTTGTGCATGTTTATTTATGCCATTGGCTATATATTTAGTCATTGGCATGTATTAACATTATAATACATAAGTTTGGTCTGATTTCATGGCTCTGATTTTATGTTTGACAAAATGTAAACCTTTTTTGGTTTACATTTCTTCATGCTTACGCTATGCCTGCACCACTTCATGAATCACTATATACCTTCATTTGCATGCTACACTGCTGCACATGGAGTAATTAGCACACATGCGCCGGGAGCTGGGCAGCTCTGGCATATGCTGGTAGTGCACGTGGAAACAGCTCATACCTGATTCGCTCGGTGACCATATTTGGCGCTAGATCACCGATGCTACTCCGGCGCCTGGCACAAGCTTCTTGAATCCCAGGGTAAGTGTTTTTCAGTGATGTCAGACCTTTCTGCTGTATTATTTTCAGTATTTCTCTGTGATCTCTGAACTCTTGATAAGTACTGTGTAGTAAGAAGTATTGTCTTCTGTTTTTATTATTTATTATTATTAAATATGTTTAAACCTTTCAACTGTGGCTGTTTTGTGTATAGATAATGTAAGCTCTTATTGAATGCATATAGTGATACTGTACCAAGTCACTCCAAATAAGTCTTGACTGTTTGGTTGTACTTACAAGTTGGATAATATTGCACAGTAATAATTGAACACCGTATCATAAGGGCCTTTAAGTAGCTGATAAATATTAGCTGGGTGGTGGCAGTGATTTCTACCATATAGTCTGGGTAAAAGGGGCACAGCTGGAGAACCTGTGCCAGCCTACCCCAGGGGTGTCTGTGTGGTTGTATAAACTCTTATCTCAAAGTGTGTGTGTGTGTGTGTGTGTGTGTGTGTGTGTGTGTGTGTGTGTGTGTGTGTGTGTGTGTGTGTGTCAGCTACAGGACATGAAGCACTGGTAGGACTGAGAGCGTGCTGGAGGTTTTAGCTTGCCCACTAGGCTGTGATCTGCACCCTATATTTGTGCCAGTGGGGAATCTTACTGGGGGCCTGTAGAGAAAGGGAGAAACCAGCCCCAGACTGACTGTGATCTCTGTGTGCTCTTAAGGGAAATTGTACTTTACTGTGTGTGTATTTGTTATCCTTTCCCTATATGGACGCCCTTCACTGGTGTTAGTGGTGAGGATTGAGGCTCCTTGATTGCTGGGCCAATGCACAGGTGTCATAGAAACTATCGCCCCATCAGCTCGACAAGTCTGATCTGTAAAGTCATGGAACTTATTATTATGGAGCTCATAAACAAGGACATAGGCAACCTCCAAGCACTCAGCCCCAACCAATTCGGATTTGTTAGGGGCAGAGCTTGCCTATTGAACCTAGTTGACTTCTTTGAGACTGTCACCAAGGCCCTGGAAGACAAAAAGTCAGTACATACAGCTTACCTTGACCTGGCCAAGGCCTTTGACACACTCCCCCACTCAGGCATAATTGAAAAGCTAACTCAACTTGCTATCTAGTCAGATGGGTGGCCAACTGGCTCACAGATAGGACCCACAGTGTTAAAATAGTCACCACCACCTCCAACAGCAGACCTGTGACTAGTGGTGTTCCCCAGGGATCCATCCTGGGACCCCTACTGTTGGCATATTCTTCTCAGAGGTCCAGGCAAAGATAAATGGCCCGTGAGTGACCAAGTTTGCAGACGACTGTAAGTTGGGTGCTGTCATTGACTCTGCAATTGATGTTAACATACTCCAAGAGGGTCTCGCAGCTACAAATAACTGATACCAAAGTCATAACCTTAAGTTAAACGCAAAAAAGTATTATCATACCATTCTGCAAAAACACAGCCCCTAGTGATTACCACATCAACGGCAACCCCCTAAGCACACAACGTGTGGTGAGAGACCTGAGTACTCAGGTTGACAACAATCTCACATTCGACCATAATGTGGTGGCGGTGGTCACAAACACCTTTGATTCATCTCATAAGTAAAGGGATTGCATCCAGAAAAAAATGAGGCTATTACCTCTCTGTTCTCCTCACTTATAAGACCTATAATTGGGTACAACTCCCAGTTTGAAATGTACCCCTACAAACACCTGCACCAACTGTAAAGGCTACAGAAATACCTCACAAAGAGAAACCATGGCCTCCAACATCTATGCTATGTGGACAGGCTTAAATCACTATCACTCTATTCGATATCATACAGATTGCTTAGAGGTGATCTGTGTCTTGCCTACAAGGCAGTATCAAACCCTGTCCTACTAGAAATTCTCTGTATCTTTAAGTCTAATTCCTCACACATTACCCACTCGATAGGCCTAAATCTAATATGCGACATTAACAAAACCTGCTGGAGAGACAGATTTGTCTCCCAGAGGCTCCCCCCTCTCTGGAATAGACTTATCATACAGGTCAGGGTACCTCAATGACCCTCTTCAAGTGCAACCTTGATGAGTGGATGGGAAACTATGAACTTGTCCTAGGGGTTCCACATCTGTCCCTCATTAACAAGGATGACAGGTGCTGAATGAGGTATCTTTTCTGGAGATAAACTCTTGGCTAAGCTTGTAAGGGATCCAGGGCCATAGTAACCTCCTATGATTGTATGAGCCTATGTCCAGACTTTTGCCTCATATTTTGGTCGATTTTTCATAACATTTCGTTTTTTTGGCAAGTTAGTGGCAAATCATTAAAGATTGAAGTTAAAACATAATGATAAACATTTGAGTTTCAGACTCCATACCCATCAGAAAATTCATGCTAATGCAAGACCTGTTATTCTATCAACTTTCTAAGTTTATAGGAGCAATATTTAAAAGTTGTCCCTATTTTTGGGCCTTTGTTTCACTTTTATTCATGGCTTTGTCCAGATTTCTTGCTCTAAGAGGTTGAGGGGTATGGATAGCATGCCTTTGTGCATCAGCTGGGTAAGATAGAATTATTTTATTGATTTTATGACTACTTATCCACATGGTAGGCGAATGAGGAGTTGCTGACCAAGGTGCCCAGATTCATGCCTATAGTGTCAGTCTGGAGTTGGGTATTGCCTAAAGTGTTTAGTTGTGGATGAAGGTTGTTTACCAGATTTAACAATACTTCACTTTTTTGCATTTAACATTTTCCCAATTTCTATGCATTGTTGGTTTGTAAGGAATAGTTCACACTGCAGCAATTCCATATAGGGGGTGATTGCATGATAACACCAAGCTTATAGTCACTGAAAAATGTATTTGCTGTTTGTTAAATGGATAAGTGGGCTGTTCCGAAAACCCTTTTCAGTCATAGCAAAACAATTTAGTCAGTCACAGATCTGGGTTTGCACTTTGGAAGTCAGAGAAAACGCTCAGTAACACCATGTCATCTCTGCAGACTCTGTTTAAAAATATTTTCACAAACACTAGTGGAAATGAACTGAAAATGTAATGTGTACTTAGCAGAAATAAAGCCATCATCTACACCATTCTAGCATGTTCTTTTCTGCATAGTATACTCATTTCAGACTCTGGATACTACTGCAACCTTTCTTACTGATACCTGTCCAAGTCCACCCTCACCTGCAGGTGGTATAAGTCACCCCTGAAGTTTCTTTTCCCCTAACTTCACTCTTGTCCTTTCCAGTTACATGGAATATTACTGTGCACTGGTGCATTGACTAACTTTGCATGCATGTTCATGTTTTATCAGTCTCAAGAAACTTCCCCAAAAAGGGCTTTATGCAGTGCAAATCAAACTACCAGGCATAGACAATATGAGTGGTCATGGGTTTGATTCCTGTCTTCGTCACAAACAGAATCCCACAGCAGTACAACCGGACAGTGTCCAAGCGGTGCCGCTCGGTAATTACAAAGGTGCCGTGTTTTGTTTTTACTATTATTATTTTTAGACAACAGACGGTTGGAAAGTGAACAAAAATAATGAAAGATTTATGAGAGAAACATCCGTCCGGGGGCTGGGCTACGCGTCCCGCCTTGATTGACAACAGGAATGGGCGTGGCCACGTGTATGAATAGATTGAGAAAGACGTATGGAAATTTACATACCCAGAATGCATTGTTTAAAATTGGTAAAATTTATTCCTAGTTTCTTATGCCTCCTTAATCTGAAGGTAGAATAAGTTAGAGTATTTTCGCCTGTATCCGTTTATTTTTCTTTTGTAGTTATACATACTTTTTCCACATTATTAAAGGGAGTATATGTCTTATGAAAGGGTTTTTCTCTAATCGTTTCTAGTTTGTCTGTTAGTTACAGGATTTGCACTATTTTTATACGTTTTATTTTTTGGAGCTTTGTCTTGTGAATAAGGCAAGGCGGGTTTGTTTGTTGTAGTAGAGCTGTCAATGTACTGCGCTGAAAGGTTGGATTTATGTTTGCGATTTTGATTTTTTAATTTGTAAATGATTGAAATAACCATAGTATCGAGTAATTGTAATAAATATAATTGTACCAACTTCGACGCAATGCTGAAACAGTGGTTAATAGCAAATGGTACATGACAACCACTTTATATTTGCACACATTTTAGCCAGTTTATACCGAAGTTAAGTTAGTAAAATACAAACATTAATTGGGATTGTAAGGTGAAGTGACACAAAAGCACACTTATTGTATAATCAGCGAGCGAAACCGGTGATAGAAACTGATAGAAGTAAAGAAGTGAGTGAAGAAGGGAGAATAAGGAGATGCTAGGTAAGAACAGGTACTTGTTCACATTTAGGGATGGAATTGTGTCTGGAGTGAGAACAGAGCCAGCTTTTATTTGTTGACCGGGATAGTCTGATTGAGCTAAACCCTTTTTCAGCAGTCACCCAGGGAGAAAAGCTCCACAGTACAACTAAGCAAGAAAAATTGCATGATTCAGGTAAAATATAATAAAATAATTAAGCAAATGTCCATTACAGTACAAGTAAGAAAAATCAGCAAAAAAGACTAAGTAGTAAGTATAGAATCAGGTACCAAAAGCTGGCAAAGCCACATAAGGATTGTCCAACTCAGTGTGCTGTACAATTCAATGCAGTTTGTTTAGTAAGCTGCAGTCGGTGTAGACATTTTGTATCAAGACACATTGCAGTTAGGATGCAGGCAGCATGTTTCCAGAACTAGGGAGCATGGACACTAGTAGGTGACTGTCTTGTCATAATAATTAGAGGAACAGAGAGGGTAACGGAGGAGAAAGGAATTGGTTCAAATCAAGCGGCATGACTGCAGAGACAGGTCCAGGTGCTGTATTGGTAATTTTTAAGATTGTTATTGGTTAGAAAGTCTTTCAGAATGGTTTTAAGGCTGGGAGGGAGGGTATTGACCCGATGGATACAGGTAAGGAGTTCCAGGCCTTAGTAACAATGCTCACCATATTTGTTAGGTTTGTGGACAGACAGGAGTTCTTGGTCATTGGATCATAACGACTGACTGGGAACATAGTTGTGTAGAATGTTATTTAGTGCCGCACAAGCAGATGGATTCTGGACAATTTTATAGGAGGTAAGAAGCTGTGCATATGTTTGTTGATGGGGTAGTTCTAACCAGTTTAGCCTTTTTAGTGCTAGTGGGTTCTGAAAGGGGTATTTGCTACAAATTTAGCATCTTTGTTATAGTATTGTTCAAGTTTTGATTTTTGACATGCCTAAAGCTGGTAAGGATGGGAGAGCCATAAACTGCATACCTGTCAACCACGCTGAATTCCTCCGTATTTAACATTTTTGGGGTTGAAATAATAGGGTGCCACAAATTCCCAAGTGGTCCCTTTAAATCCCAATTTTGTTTTGCATTTTATTTTAATTTTTTTGGGCGTGCTGACATCATCACACATCGTCAGTGTATCCAGTGGATCCATCAAAGTGTATGCGTGTGAGTGATGACATCAGCATCAGAAAACAGTGCCTGTGAGAAATGTGGGGAGGAGATAAGTAGTGACAATTGTTATTTTAATTGTGTTGGTGAAAAAGGTTTTGACTTTATAAAGCATCCTAATTTTTCATGAGTTTTTCTTGTGCAATTTTGTATATGCAGGTCAAATTTAAGATTATCATCCACTATCATCATTAATATTTTATTAGAAGTGACTTCAATGGTTGTATGATCAAGAGAGGACTTTAAAGCAGATGTTTTGTTAGGGTTTAACATGAGTTGTGAGTTAGAAAGCCATGTTTCAATTTCTGTTAATGCTTCCTAGTAATCTTTTGGAGCTGTGCCATGTTGTCAGGTGTGCAAATGAGTGTGGAGTCATCATTTCACACTGAGCTAATCGGAGGAAGTCGGAGGAAGGGCTCTGAGCTAACGATTCTCAGATATATAACATTAAGTATCCTGTCTTTTTGCTTATTTCTGAGTTATTTATAGCACTTTTATTTTACTCACTGTATGTGAGGTATTAAGTAGAAATTTCTACAATTGTTAAGCATCTGGTTGGGTTTGTTTGTTCTGATTTTTGTTTCCCACCCTCCCTTCCTCTTGGTATCTTGTTTTTATACTTGGTGGCTTTGCAGCTGCTCACCCCTACTGTAAATTTGATCTGGGACACTCCTCCCAGTCTAGTGTCATTACCTCATTCTACCTAATCCAGGGAGAACATTGGAGAAGGCCAACCCAGTTAGCTTCTGCTCCTCCTTTCCACTTTACAAAAAAAAAAAAAAAATTCTAAGCTTGTTTCCTGCCTTTCCTGTAAATCATCTAGTCCAGATACAGATTTGCTGTATCCAGGACTGTTTGTAAGCTTCTGAGCCCCCAGTCCTTTCTGTGTTGGAGGGAGGCCTTCTAGCTTAATTTTGTTTCTTAGAACTAGCCAGTTTTCTAGTTTCAGCACTCAAATCTGTTTCTTTGAGCTCAGCACTTGTTCAGAACTCATTGTAAGCACTAAATAAGCTACAAATTACTACAGCACTCAACGTTCCTCACTTGTCTAGAGAAAAACAGTTTTTAGTACTTAATAAATAAGCACCTGTCCAGGCATGTCTAGGGGTCAGCTCCCGGTGTTTTCTCCTGCCTACTTGATGAATCTGGGCATCTTGGGGGAATGCAGCAATTGCCTCATGTTCACAGACAACCCTCTCCTCCTACCACCCAACACTACAACCTGTGAGAGATGCACTTATATAACCAAACTGGAAGCAAAGCTCTCTTCACCCAAGACTGGAATAGACAGTCAAGAAGAGAGGGTACATACTTGCACCACACTACACTCCTCACATAGTCCTTCAAAACCTACACCACCAAAACACATACATAGAAACACAAAACGCACACCTACATCCATGGAGGCTTTCAAAAAAAAAGGTGACTCTATAGCCAGGCACACTGATGTTCCACTCACCAGGCTAAACAAGGAGAAAGTCACTGTCAGCTGCCTGTCAGGTGCCAGGATCTGCCACATAACGCATGCGCTCAGGTCACTCCACAGCAAGTACAAATATGACTGTCATTGTCCATGTTGGTGTGAATGGCCTGAGATGTACTTCCCTGGACTACATGAAAAGAGACATGGGGAAGATTTCTGATCTTGTAGCCCAGGCAGGTATGACCCTAGCCCTGAGTAGCATCCTGACATCACCCAGAATGATACCACAGTACAAGGATAAAATGATTGACTTCAACAATTGACTACACTTCTGGTGTCATTCTAAGGGGATCCAGTATCTGTCTGCCTGGGATGACATGATCGACAAACCACAATGCTTTGCCAGAGATGGCCTGCACCTGTCGCCCTTGGGATTCCAGATACTGGCTAAGACTCTTGCCACCCCTATAGTGCTTTTTTTAGGCAAAATTCAAATGACAAATTCACAACCGTAACAGGTACAAGCAAGCAAAATCTGAGGGTAATGCTACTCAATGCTAGAAGTCTAAACCTCAAAATGCACTCACTCGCGGCACTCCTTAAAATGGACAGGGGTCCAGGGAAGTAAATAGTGTGGGAAGAAATAGCCAGGGAATTGTTATGGCTAGGCTTGTAAATAGTGTGGGAAAAAATAGCCAGGGAATTGTTATGGCTAGGCTTGTAAATAGTGTGGGAAGAAATAGCCAGGGAATTGTTATGGCTAGGCTTGTATAGGCCCTAGGGCTGATAGCCTAGTACCAACCTATGAACCTATGAGAACATCGACATCTGTGCAGTGACAGAGACCTGGTTCAAGGTTCCAGAGAGCACCCCTACATTACCAGGCTATAATTCATACCACAACTTTCGGCCACCTAACTTAAATCAAAGCACTAAAGGTGGAGGCGTGTCCATATTCATTAAGGATATTCATACCTCCAGGCTAGTTGCTCAGCATAATGCATCTGAGATTATCCAAGTGCAACTAACTCTGGGCAAGACCACAATGCAAATTGTAGCTTGCTACAGATCCCCTATGATGCCTCAGGATTCCCACTCCTCATTTCTTGATACACTGGAAAATATTAGGGTACAACCTAACACCCTAATAATGGACGATTTCAACTACCCTACCATTAACTGGGAAAACTACTCATGTACCAACTCTTGTGCTCAACGTTTTCTGGAATTCATAAATTCCAATGCCTTGGATCAACTTATCCACACCCCCACCAGGGGCAGCAATATCCTAGACCTGGTCATTACCAAAATGGGCAACCAGTGTTCCACACCAGAGGTCAATTCTTTGTTAGTCAGATCCGACCACAAGCAAATCACCCTAGACATCCACATCCCAGCCCCACCCCCCATTAGGGAAACCACCGTAAACAATTTCTCCAAAGCCAACTTCACACTTCTTAAGACAGAAGTGGCAAACGTCACGACACCCATGCTGATGGACAATAGAGATACGACTGCTGAATCCTATACAATTGCACTTTAAAAGCACTTACACGAGTGCATGGATCATGCAATCCCTAACAGAACCAAGATGCTATCCTCAAAAAAAAGGAAGCCAATCTGGTGGTCCCCTGCTATAAACAAACTCTACAACAGAAGAAAGAAACTGTTGCAAAAAAGAGTAAAATCCCATGATTGGAGGAACTCCGTGGTCAGCCTCAGTAAGAAGCTGAGATCCCTCATAAAATCCTCCAAAGCTAGTTACAAAAACAAAATCGCCACTGATTCTAAAGACAGCCACAAAGCATTCTATAGCTATGTCAAGAATCTCAATGGCAACACTCAGATCTGCTCTGAGTTACAGCACAATGGCACTAAATTTACAGAACCAACTGATATTGCCAACATCCTGGCAGATAGGTTCAATGCTAACTTTACCCCTCTCTCATCCCCTAAAGGGCCCATCTCTATACCAGAAGAATGCAAAGTACCTGTAATCACAGCTGCACAGGTTAAAAAAAAACACACTCCCCAAAGCTAAGAACACAGCATCCATGGGACCTGACAACATCCCAGGCTGCATTCTACATGAACTACAGAATGAACTGGCACCCCACCTAAGTACCATGTTCAATCATAGCGTCACCTCAGGCTTTGTGCCCACTGAATGGTGCACAGCAACAGTTTTCCCACTCCACAAAGGGGGAGCCACCACAGACCCCGGGATCTACCGCCCCATTAGCCTGATGAGCTTGGTCTGCAAGGCTATGGAGCGCATCATCATGGAACTTATAAACAGTGACATTGGTAATCTCCAAACTCTGGACCCTACCCAGTTCGGGTTTGTAAAAGGCAGATCATGTCTCCTAAACCTGATAGACTTCTTTGAAAAAAGAGTC
>NC_056733.1:958809357-958963829 GCF_019279795.1 Protopterus annectens | reverse complement strand
CTACTTTTATCAATCATCAGGCCATGTTGCATTACACTGTATATGATTTCTGGAACATATCCATCATGACAGCTTTGCATTACACATAATTGACAAAGTCACCCCTACTGCGAGGCATACGGCATCGTCAGGCACACATTCCGTATGACATCGACGGTATATGCCCATACACATGTGTGCTGTGACACTATACATACATGTCCTATCCCCTGCTGTGGCACTTCATTGTTGGATATCCACCGCCAGCATCAGCGTGGGTGGTGGCATTGTTCTGTGTTTGAAATCCCTATGGCGGACCTGGGGTAGGGGTTACCACCTGTCCCACTTTGCGAGGGACAGTCCTCTTGGGCAGTTGTGTCCTGACAAAACATATTACAAATGGCAAATGTCCTGAGATTGTAGGACATAATTATGTCCCATATTTTATGTAATAGTTGCATAACATAGTTATTTCTGTATGTAAAATACCTAAATGTTACAAGAAACACAATAAGCAACTAAACTTCTACAAGAATAAGCTTTTATTTAGGCAAAAGAGTAAAGTTCTATCCTTTGTACTGACCATGGGTATGTGTCCACCTGTAACATCTGATGTGTGTCCCGAAAATGTCCCACTTTGGCCATTTGAAAAGGTGGCAAGCCTAACCTGGGGTTATCCCGGCTGTGTACATGTTGTCCCACTGCTGTGCACACGTTGTCCACAGTCGTTGGTATGCTGCGCGGCTTAGCATTACATAACCAACTTTCACCACTCTCTGCCTGATGGACAGGTATCTTTACTTACACACACCGTTCACATACTGTACAGATTCATCATACGTATCATGCGTTACACAACAGTACATCTCGTGGGTTCGACATACCTTTCCGGCCTTTGGTTCTGTATTCGTCAGTACTTGCTTGCTACTCCTTCTTTTGTATTCAGTATTTGTTCGGTATGAACATACGGTTTGAATGTCCAGGCAGTCTTCCTTATATTCGTCGTCACCTGAGGCATGTGGGTTCATCACGCCAATAGCTGTTCCTCGGTGTGTACTTATGCACATATCACCGGTGATCCCCCTCCATTCGTACGTTACGCGTCGGCAGTAGGCCATGGTTCATTCCTCGTGTGGCCGTTGGTTATTTGCAATACCTTTGTGGGGATGGTATGTATTGTATCATGTTTGTGTGACTGCATCCGCTATGTGTGGTGTCAGGTACATTTTGCTGTGGTGTTAGCCGTGGATTGTGTGTGTTGGGTATGGTATTTTGTTCGACATGTGGGTGTCTGTGTCCTGGCGGCATCTGTCGATGGCGTTGTGCATTCAGATGTGTAACATAGCTGTTATATTCCTGTACACAACGGATGCAAGGATGCATCAGCTGCTGCTAGTGTTTCTCACGCGGCTTGTTGCGGGTATGCCGCTGTCATTGACTGCCTGTATGTTTTTGCTATGGTTTTGGCTGTTATCCCTTTGATATGTGCGATTGGGTATATCTGCGGATGTGGGTGACGGGTACGGGGTGTGGGTCTTGCATTTATACATACAAGATATGCTTGTGTGTGTGCTCCATCCCTGCTTGGGGAGCTGCAGGTTACCTGTCTGTTGTTCTGGGAATGTTTGTTTTGTTGATGACGTGGTGTCGGTATCGCCTGCATGTGTGCTTCCTGCACGTATTCCTCCTTCACATCGGGTTATATATCTGCTGATGTTCGTCCGTGCCTACTATCCGTTGGCATTTTGTCACAGATAGTTACGGTGATTGTGGTCCTGTACTTGGGACGGCCTGTATGCTACCGTTGCCTCCTATTCATGTGGCGCTTGCTTACTTAACGGTCGTGGAACACACAGCGGAATTTACGGGACCGTAGGTGGCCACGATCGGTGCCGGGATAGCACATGCATATTTTCGATGTACATGCCTGATGCTGTGTAACGCTGCCGACGACGTGTTGAGTCTACCATATGGCCGCCATACATACGGTCATGGTTTGTACATGCGTTCTTTGCATCGCCTGTTGGCTATGGTCCTGTGGTACATTCTGGGACAGTTCCGCTTTGCACCGTTTTACGCCGCCACGCACCTAGCCTTTGAGGAGATGTCAGTACTACTTTGTGGGTACTGCTGAACATACGCCTATGGTTCCTGTACTGTATGCCTACGCATGTTATTCCACTCCGCATGTGACATGTCACCTACATACACATTTTACAGTGGCACACACATTACACACACACAGCGGAACACACGACAACCTCACCTCACACATACACATATTGCCGCCATAGCTCTCAACCTTCCATTTCCAAAATGAGGAACACACACCTTCATAATGTGGAACAAATGGGCAAAATGTGGAACACATACTAATGGCTTACTAACAACTTCAGCTAAGAAGGTCATAGGATGGTTAAAATATGCTGATTTACTTACAAAGAAGAACCTTTAATGAATTAATATGATTAATTTCTATTTACAAGGATTTCATTTAAATAAATTCCTAACAATGAATGTGTGACAGACTATTTCAATGTGGAACTTTGAGGAACTTCGAGGAACATGAACTGTTTTAGACCCCAAATGAGGTACGTTCCTCATAATGACGTACACTTGACAGGTATGATTGCCGCTTTTGCACCAACGGTTGCACACAGTACCTACGTTGGCCACATCGGCGGCGGCGGTGTGTACCTCCGCACTCATATCCTATGGATATGACACGCACATATCCCATTACTGTACCGTGGCCTGGCGATCATCCCGACCCGCGGATATGCATTGATGCAGGTTGACATTTCCATGGCTGGCGTTCCCTGCTCTGCCCACCCTCCCGGATGATCGGGTTGTCGTTCACTATGTTTACTATGTGGAGATTTCGCGTCTTACTTATCTGTAAACTTGCATCCCTGGGTTCCATATTAACCTGTTGTACTTTATATCTGTGTATGTGTACATATATTTCTACGTGTGTAATGATATCTATTTCCGTATCTGTGTATGCACATAAGTACATATGTAGTCGACTTGCGATGAAAGTGGCAGCATACGGCTACGCCGTCTGCTGTAGAACCGGCGTGCGGTTGAGGTGTTGGCGTTCCATGCTCTGCTGGCTATTGGGTGTGCAGTGTTTGGGTGGTGCCTTTGTTGGAGTCACACATAGGTCCGCCCATACGGTACACATTACGGGCGGACATGTTTGTGTGGCGTCCATTTCACTGTGTGTGCAGGTAAGGAGGTGTCAGTCCATGGGGCCTACACTGTCAAAGTATGTGCTATCGTTCCCTCTTTGCCAGGGCGTAGGCATATTGGGCGCCTCCGCCTACCTACTGGGGCTGGCACAGTGTGTTCATGGCACTGAACGCCCTGTGCCTGTGCTTGCCTTGGCAGTTGTGGCGGGCTTGGTGGCCCTACACCATTATGTCCCTGCAGCAGCTGTTTCCGCAGAATCATATTGTGTAGCATACAACATACTATGAATATGTGGGCACATGTGCCTGGAGAGTACTGCAAGGCTCCACCGGATGTATCCAAGCACCGGAACAGTGATTTCAACATCCCAAACACACGCTCTATGATTGTTCTCGTTGGTGCGTGTGCCTCATTATGGCGTGCTTGCATGTGTGTGTGTGCAATTCTGATGGGTGTCATCATCCACGGCTCCAGTGCATAGCCAGCATCCCCCACAAGGTGACCTTGTGTGATGTCCCCCCTGGCAAATACCTGATACAGCTGTGAGGCATGCCAGATATGGGAGTCGTGGTAGCTTCCAGGGCTGCCAGCACACACATCCATGATAATGCTCTGCGCATTCCACACCACCTGGCAATTGATGGAAGGGTATCCCTTGCGGTTTATGTAGCGTCTACCCTGCTCCCCGGGTGGTGACTTGATTTCTATGTGTGTACAGTCTATCGCACCCAGTACCTCCGGGTATTGTGCCACACGGTGGAAGTGGCGCATATTGCTAGCCAACTCCTCCTGAGATCTGGGGAAGTTTATATACTCATGGGCATGTCGTAACATGGCATCCAGGAACTGGTGTAGTACCCTGGATGCTGATGCCTGTGAGATACCCATTATATCCCCGGTTGGCCTTTGAAAGGTACCTGTAGCCAGTATTCGCAAGCTCACATACCTTGTGTCCACTGGGATGGGCTCCCTCTGTTGTCTCTTGTTCTCAGGTGTGGCCGGCACAGCTCCACTATTTGCTGTAACGTGTCCCTGTCCACCCTGTAGCGCTCTACTATCTCCAGGTCTTGCAGCCCCTGGTAGGTCACCCTTGGTCTGAACACTCTCCTTCTCCTATGAGGCCTCACGGTAGTTGTCGGCACCCTCCTCCGCAACTCCGTCTGTCTCTGACACATACCTATGCATCACGCCACGGGCGGCACCCAACATATACATATTAAAGTTCCCTGTGTGTTTACACCCACAGTGCGGCGCTTGGGAAATTGCGCTGTGTGTTGTGTGCATTCACACTTTATACTGTTGTGCTGTATACCCGGTGATGTCATTGGGTGTGTCTGTGCAGCCATATCTGTGGATTATCTTCAGTGTTTTACCATTGCAACTGCAACGGTATTGCCTTTAGTGTTACATTACAGTTGCCTGCATTGGCTTAGCTTTGCATCTTACATTACTGTTTCTGCATGTTGCACCTACTATTGCCTGCAGTGCATCCTGCAGGCACATGGCATATGATGCATTTTGTCTGTCACTGCTATGCTACCTCTGTACTTGGCTGTGCTATTTCGGTTCTTTGCTCTTTGCATTTCTACTACATCCCCTACTATCTTTGCATTCCTATGCCTCCCCTTTCCCGTTTTGTGGGAGTCTGCATGCAGAGTTGTCAGCTGCCGCCGTTTGCCCTTCCTGGATTGATTGGTGTTGATTGCTCATTACGGCTCCAATTACACTGCTTCCGCATTTCCTCATATTCTCCGCATTACCTTCCTATATCCGTGGTTGTTGACAGGGAGGCCGTCACATGACTGGGTTGGGAACGAGTCATCCTCGTGCACATGCATCTGTGCATGCATTATGTACTCTCAGCGCATCTATTTCCTCACACGCCGGTCCTACTGCTGTGATGTGCATTGTACAGCCCATGTTTGCTGGCCTCCAATGTGCTTCCTCCTACAGTGGCACACCCCTCTGCGATTGACATGTATTCCGTAGGCCACTCCTCGGTATACTACCGCTGCGCCGTTTGCTCCATCCTTACACCGGCGCCGGTTTTGCGATTCACTATTATCTGCCTCATTTGCATGGCATTGACTGCTAATACATGGTTACGGTGCCGAACACTGCCGCCACTCCTTGACAACCCTTGCGCTGGGGTTGAGGCTTTCCATACATACTATGGTGTGTGGTGGCTGTGCATCTGATGTGTATTATACTGCTCTTTTAGGACATTCTCATATTATTTCATTGTTTTGCACCTTCTGTGCAAATATCCGGGGGTTCTGCTGTGGTTTCTGCGTACATAACATTTATGTCATTATTTACATTTTGTGCATGTTTTCTTTGGACATTCTCGGTGCCTTTCGCCATTGGCATATTGCACCTGTATGATACCTGACGTTGACAGCCTTCCATTACTCATTGGTCATGTTTGGGTAAATGTAAACTGTTTTTTTTTGGTTTACATTGCCGTGCCCTTACGCTACGCCTGCCCAACTTCGTGGATCGCTATTTGCCTTCATTTGCATGGTGCAATACCACACACAGTATGTTTAGCATACCTACGCCGGGCGAGGTCCGCGCCGCCGGTAGTGCACGTGGGATTGGTTCATACCTGAATCGCTCGGTGGCCATATTTGGCTTTATAACACCGACGCTATGCGGGCGCCTGGCGCAAGGTTCATGAATCCCGGGGAGAATAAAGTATATACATTCACCATTTAGTTTGCATACCTATTTAAAACCTGTTTTCAAGCTTAGGAGTTGCTCACTAGGGTAGCACTGTTGTAACAGAACATTAGCATGTTTATTAGCTAAATACCCCCTCCCCCTTACCCCGTGTGATATTCGATACAGTGCTGCCCTTCTTCAATCTCTGTGATTACAAGATATGTTAGACTAAACTAAACAGTTAAACTAAAAATTATACATTAATAATCGCTAACTTTCATTGTAGTATCAAAAGAGAAAAAGTTTTAAAAGTCTCCAAAATTCCTTAGAAATCTTTTCTACTAACATTCAGAAACATTTTTAACATTTTTAACATTCACTGCATTTATCTATTAAAACGTCAGGTTTGTTTGCCAAGTGGGAAAAGCAACTGAAAATTATATATATATATATATATATATATATATATATATATATATATATATATATATATATATATATATATATATACATACACACACACACACACACACAGACACACAGACACACACACACACACACACACACACACACACACACACACACACACACACACACACACACACACACTAGACAATCTCGATGTACTGAAATGTCGAAATTCATTACATCGAGACCAAATAGTGGAAAGTGCAGTTAACCGAAACTACACTATGCCGAAGCTGCAAATGTTCAATCCACCGCTATTGTGGTGTCGCGTTCGTGATGTGTGATGCAGTTTGTGGATTTATCTGGGGTTTCAAGTAACTGTTATATGTTTGAAGATAACGGGTAGGGACTTTGTGTGTGTGTGTGTGTGTGTGTGTGTGTGTTTGTTGTGTGTTTGTGTGTTTAATGCAACCTCAGAGTTTGAATATATAAGTAGGGGGGTGTGCAGGGGGGCTTGCCCCCCTGCTTATAGGTAGGTTAAGTGTGTTTGCGTGTGTTGTTATGTTTGTTTAGCAAGGTAGGTGTATGTGTGTGTGTGTGATTATGTCCTGGTTTGTGTGTGTGTGTGTGCGTGAATGGTCGCGTTTGTAGTATTCGTGATTGTGGGGTTTCGTGTATGTGGTTTTTCGACTATTCAGACTTGAAATACTGAAATTAGACATTTCAGTATTTCGAGATTGTATAGTGAATCCAAATATATATATAAATATATATATATATATATATATATATATATATATATATATATATATATATATATAAGTCTATTCATCTCAAATGATACATCTAGTAAAGAATTTTAAAGTAAAATACACTCAGAAATCAATAAAAATATATATATGAAACATCTAGTGGAAAACAAAACAGTCAATCATGCTCACAGCAGTGATATTTGCTCAGGTCTGCAAACCCTAGAAAAAATGTATAAACAGGACCCCTGTACTGGAGTTACCCAAACTGTCATCTATTAACACAACATCCAGGGGCTTTTGGTAGGAACATTTGGAGAGGAAAAAATAGACAAATGCTCTTTCTCATCCCTGGGGACCCCAGTTTCAGTAGTCATGTGTCCAAGAAGCTCCTTGGTTTAATGAATGTAGAAGGATATCATGATTCCAGAAAGTCTGACTTTCCTAGTGTTCCCAGAGTGCTCACATCCATCCAAATAAGTTCCTGTTTCATACCTGCTCTGAGCAGGTTCATATTATAAGCACAAAAATGGAATTGCACAAACACGTATTGAGCAACACGTAAAGGGCAAAAGTCCAAAACATTGAATCCCAAACATGACAAAACCAACAAATACTGTTGTATGCAGTGGGGCAATCCCCCCTGAACCCCCCACACCCCCCTACATAAATATACCAACTCTGAGATCGCACTCCATTGAAGCAAAGGGAAGAATTCCCTATGGCGGTATCCATTCATACCTTTGATATTGAGAATTTTTGCTCTTTACGTGTCGCTCAATACGTGTTCGCGCAATTAAGTTTTTGTGCTTATAGATTAGAGCACGCCTCTCAACTGTCCAGACTTTTGCAGAATGTCCAGATTTTTGCCTCTTGTTTTTATTTATTTGTTTGTCTGTAGTTTGTTACCCAGGAAAGTCCATTAGGCCACAGTGAGCCTTTTTTCAATGGAGGCCCGGGGAGAAAAGCTCCAAGTACATACAAAAATATATTGGCAGTTAATATAATTATTAAAACAAAAAGTCATAGTGAAAACAGTAACTGAGATTTTGCATTTTTTGTTTTTTTTTTTTACACAGAATAACATAGCTGTTACACAATTTAAACAATATTAACTATGTTTCTTGAGGAATTAAGAGATGGAGGGGGTTTTATGGAGAGATTGGAGGAGACAAAGTCGGAGAAGAACAGTAGGGGAAAGCTAAAGCTTAAGAGATGTGGAGTTTGATTGCAGGATGGATATAGGGGAAGTTTAGGAGGGGTTGGAGCAGGAGCATTCCCAGGTGGAGGAGAGATAAGAGTGTAGAAGGGACTTAAAGGTAGAAGGATTTTGGGTGGTCCAAATGAGGGAAGGAAGTGAGTTCTATTTTTGTGCAAGAGAGAAGGAGGCTAGTAGAGACTGGCCAGGAGTATGTTGAGGTTTATACAGTTCAAGTAGGTTCTGATTGGTGGATCTGAGAAATCGGCCAGGATGGTGCATTGTGAGGATGGAGGAAAAAGAAAGGCAGTGGGAAAGGTTGAGAATAAGTTTATGGGCAGTAGACAGCTGAATGAAAGAGAGATGGTTGGGGAACTCTAACCAATTCAGTGCCTGTAAGGAGATGCAATGCTGAGAGGAAGATTTGGAGTTTGTAGCAAATGTGGAGAGTTTATTGTAGCAGGATGACAGCTTAGCTTTAAGGGTACTTTGAAGGCTAGTGAGAATAGGTGCTCTGTATAAGAGAGAGGGGAGGAGGTAAGTGGTAGAGAGGGTAAGCCTAGTTGAGGAGGTTAGGTAGCGGTTATGGCGGTACACCATACTGAGTTTTTGGTGGGTTTTCTTGATGTTGGCTTGAAGGAAAATGTAAGATTTTAGATGTTCATCAATAAAGACTCCGAGAAGCTTGGTGTGAGGGACTACTTCAGTAGGGGTCATGTTTTGGCTTTTTATAGTGAAAGAGGTTTTGCCTAGTGCATAGTTCTTAGAAGGGGAAAAAAATCATAATTTTAGTTTTAGTTGCATTAAGGGCTAGATGGTTATTTAGCATCCAGTTCTCAATACTATTGCCTGTGTTATTTGCATAAGTTTAGGGACCGAATCAGCTGATCAGATGATAGTAGAGCCATCCAAGTATTGGACAAGTTTAACATTAAGGAAGCAATTATGGAAGTCATTAATGAAGATATTGAATAATAAAGGGCCTAAGATAGACTCTTGGGGCACACCTGTAAGGGTGTCAAGGAAAGAAGAGATACAATTGTTCCATTTAACGGCCTGTTACCTATTTGAAAGGTAACTGAAAAACCAACTGATAGTTGGGGGAGAGAGGTTAAGGTGTAAGAGCTTTGACAATAATAAGTTGTGGGAAATGGTATCGAGAGCCTTTGATAAGTCTAAGAACAGAGAGGAAAAAACTTTACCAGAGTCTTGGGCATGGTTGATAATATCGAGGAAAGATAAGAGGGCTGTGGAGGTACTCTGGTGGGGTCTGAAATTGTGTTGTGTAGGGGACAGGAGGTTATTGTCTAGGAGAAATGATAGAAGTTGTAGGTGAATACATTTTTCAAGTATTTTAGAGATAGGGGAGAGTATGGCTATGGAGTTGAAGTTGGGGATGTCATTGTTGTTGCCTCCCTTGTGTAGGGGGATAATGAATGTTTTTTTTTCTAAAGGAGGGGTACATAAGATTCTTGGAAAGAGTGGTTGATGAAAATGCAGATGGGGAGGGCTATGCTGTCAGCAGCTAACTTTAGAACGTTTGATGGAAGGTTATCGGGGCTTTAGAGCAAGGTTTTAATTTACTAAGAAGCTTTTTAACAGTGTTGACAGGGATAGGTTTGAGGGAGAAGGGAGGGGGTAAGGTGGAATTAGTAGCAGAAGGAGAGGGGTTGGTGGAGAGAGAGGGGCAGAAGAGGTTAGTGAATTCACAGGTAAAGATGTTGTGAGTTTGGCTATGGATTCAAAGAAGAAGGAGTTAAAGTTGGCTATGGTATGTCAGGAGCAATAGGGTCGGGGCAGGGGTTGTCTTTTCTCCCAGGTATGAAGAGGGCATTGATACTACTCCAGAGTTGGATTTATAATTGCTTTGGAGCTTTGAGTAATAGGATCTATGACTGGAGCCAATACATTGTTTTACCTTGTTGCACACTTGTTTATATTGATTAAGAGAATGTGGGGTTTGGTGTTTTTGGTGGAGTTTCCAGAGTTTATCCTGAGAGTGCATAAGAGTAATGGTATCTTTGGAGAGCCATGGGGCAATTCTGGATTTCACTCTTTTAGTTTTAGGAGGGGCAAAATATTTAATATATTGGTGAATATAGAATTCAAGTAATCAACAGTGGCATCAAGGGGAAGAGTTTTCAAAGGGCTCCAGCTTATTTGTTTGAAGGCATCAGAGAAGGACTGAGAGTTAAAGTTAGTGAGTGTGTGGGTCGTGATATAATTGTGCAGTAAAGTGCAGGGGGGATCAGAGAAGGACTGAGAGTTAAAGTTAGTGAGTGTGTGGGTCGTGATATAATTGTGCAGTAAAGTGCAGGGGGGATCAGAGAAGGACTGAGAGTTAAAGTTATTGAGTGTGTGGGTCGTGATATAATTGTGCAGTAAAGTGCAGGGGGGATCAGAGAAGGACTGAGAGTTAAAGTTAGTGAGTGTGTGGGTCGTGATATAATTGTGCAGTAAAGTGTAGGGGGGATCAGAGAAGGACTGAGAGTTAAAGTTAGTGAGGGTGTGGGTCGTGATATAATTGTGCAGTAAAGTGCAGGGGGGATCAGAGAAGGACTGAGAGTTAAAGTTAGTGAGGGTGTGGGTCGTGATATAATTGTGCAGTAAAGTGCAGGGGGGATCAGAGAAGGACTGAGAGTTAAAGTTAGTGAGGGTGTGGGTCGTGATATAATTGTGCAGTAAAGTGCAGGGGGGATCAGAGAAGGACTGAGAGTTAAAGTTAGTGAGGGTGTGGGTCGAAGTTAGTGAGGGTGTGGGTCGTGATATAATTGTGCAGTAAAGTGCAGGGGATCAGAGAAGGACTGACAGTTAAAGTTAGTGAGGGTGTGGGTCGTGATATAATTGTGCAGTAAAGTGCAGGGGGGATCAGAGAAGGACTGAGAGTTAAAGTTAGTGAGTGTGTGGGTCGTGATATAATTGTGCAGTAAAGTGCAGGGGGGATCAGAGAAGGACTGAGAGTTAAAGTTAGTGAGTGTGTGGGTCGTGATATAATTGTGCAGTAAAGTGCAGGGGGATCAGAGAAGGACTGAGAGTTAAAGTTAGTGAGGGTGTGGGTCGTGATATAATTGTGCAGTAAAGTGCAGGGGGATCAGAGAAGGACTGAGAGTTAAAGTTAGTGAGGGTGTGGGTCGTGATATAATTGTGCAGTAAAGTGCAGGGGATCAGAGAAGGACTGAGAGTTAAAGTTAGTGAGGGTGTGGGTCGTGATATAATTGTGCAGTAAAGTGCAGGGGATCAGAGAAGGACTGAGAGTTAAAGTTAGTGAGGGTGTGGGTCGTGATATAATTGTGCAGTAAAGTGCAGGGGGGATCAGAGAAGGACTGAGAGTTAAAGTTAGTGAGTGTGTGGGTCGTGATATAATTGTGCAGTAAAGTGCAGGGGGGATCAGAGAAGGACTGAGAGTTAAAGTTAGTGAGGGTGTGGGTCGTGATATAATTGTGCAGTAAAGTGCAGGTGGGATCAGAGAAGGACTGAGAGTTAAAGTTAGTGAGGGTGTGGGTCGTGATATAATTGTGCAGTAAAGTGCAGGGGGGATCAGAGAAGGACTGAGAGTTAAAGTTAGTGAGGGTGTGGGTCGTGATATAATTGTGCAGTAAAGTGCAGGGGGGATCAGAGAAGGACTGAGAGTTAAAGTTAGTGAGGGTGTGGGTCGTGATATAATTGTGCAGTAAAGTGCAGGGGGGATCAGAGAAGGACTGAGAGTTAAAGTTAGTGAGGGTGTGGGGCGTGATATAATTGTGCAGTAAAGTGCAGGGGGGATCAGAGAAGGACTGAGAGTTAAAGTTAGTGAGGGTGTGGGTCGTGATATAATTGTGCAGTAAAGTGCAGGTGGGATCAGAGAAGGACTGAGAGTTAAAGTTAGTGAGGGTGTGGGTCGTGATATAATTGTGCAGTAAAGTGCAGGGGGATCAGAGAAGGACTGAGAGTTAAAGTTAGTGAGGGTGTGGGTCGTGATATAATTGTGCAGTAAAGTGCAGGGGATCAGAGAAGGACTGAGAGTTAAAGTTAGTGAGGGTGTGGGTCGTGATATAATTGTGCAGTAAAGTGCAGGGGATCAGAGAAGGACTGAGAGTTAAAGTTAGTGAGGGTGTGGGTCGTGATATAATTGTGCAGTAAAGTGCAGGGGATCAGAGAAGGACTGAGAGTTAAAGTTAGTGAGGGTGTGGGTCGTGATATAATTGTGCAGTAAAGTGCAGGGGATCAGAGAAGGACTGAGAGTTAAAGTTAGTGAGGGTGTGGGTCGTGATATAATTGTGCAGTAAAGTGCAGGGGGATCAGAGAAGGACTGAGAGTTAAAGTTAGTGAGGGTGTGGGTCGTGATATAATTGTGCAGTAAAGTGCAGGGGATCAGAGAAGGACTGAGAGTTAAAGTTAGTGAGGGTGTGGGTCGTGATATAATTGTGCAGTAAAGTGCAGGGGGATCAGAGAAGGACTGAGAGTTAAAGTTAGTGAGGGTGTGGGTCGTGATATAATTGTGCAGTAAAGTGCAGGGGGATCAGAGAAGGACTGAGAGTTAAAGTTAGTGAGGGTGTGGGTCGTGATATAATTGTGCAGTAAAGTGCAGGGGGATCAGAGAAGGACTGAGAGTTAAAGTTAGTGAGGGTGTGGGTCGTGATATAATTGTGCAGTAAAGTGCAGGGGATCAGAGAAGGACTGAGAGTTAAAGTTAGTGAGGGTGTGGGTCATGATATAATTGTGCAGTAAAGTGCAGGGGATCAGAGAAGGACTGAGAGTTAAAGTTAGTGAGGGTGTGGGTCGTGATATAATTGTGCAGTAAAGTGCAGGGGATCAGAGAAGGACTGAGAGTTAAAGTTAGTGAGGGTGTGGGTCGTGATATAATTGTGCAGTAAAGTGCAGGGGGATCAGAGAAGGACTGAGAGTTAAAGTTAGTGAGGGTGTGGGTCGTGATATAATTGTGCAGTAAAGTGCAGGGGGATCAGAGAAGGACTGAGAGTTAAAGTTAGTGAGGGTGTGGGTCGTGATATAATTGTGCAGTAAAGTGCAGGGGATCAGAGAAGGACTGAGAGTTAAAGTTAGTGAGGGTGTGGGTCGTGATATAATTGTGCAGTAAAGTGCAGGGGGATCAGAGAAGGACTGAGAGTTAAAGTTAGTGAGGGTGTGGGTCGTGATATAATTGTGCAGTAAAGTGCAGGGGGATCAGAGAAGGACTGAGAGTTAAAGTTAGTGAGTGTGTGGGTCGTGATATAATTGTGCAGTAAAGTGCAGGGGGATCAGAGAAGGACTGAGAGTTAAAGTTAGTGAGGGTGTGGGTCGTGATATAATTGTGCAGTAAAGTGCAGGGGGATCAGAGAAGGACTGAGAGTTAAAGTTAGTGAGGGTGTGGGTCGTGATATAATTGTGCAGTAAAGTGCAGGGGGATCAGAGAAGGACTGAGAGTTAAAGTTAGTGAGGGTGTGGGTCGTGCTACAATTGTGCAGTAAAGTGTACGGGGGATCAGCCAAGGACTGAGAGTTAAAGTTACTGAGGGTGTGGGTCGTGATATAATTGTGCACTAAAGTGCAGGGGCGATCAGAGAAGGACTGAGAGTTAAAGTTAGTGAGCGTGTGGGTCGTGATATAATTGTGCAGTAAAGTGCAGGGGAACAGAGAAGGACTGAGAGTTAAAGTTAGTGAGGGTGTGGGTCGTGATATAATTGTGCAGTAAAGTGCAGGGGGGATCAGAGAAGGACTGAGAGTTAAAGTTAGTGAGGGTGTGGGTCGTGATATAATTGTGCAGTAAAGTGCAGGGGGGATCAGAGAAGGACTGAGAGTTAAAGTTAGTGAGGGTGTGGGTCGTGATATAATTGTGCAGTAAAGTGCAGGGGGGATCAGAGAAGGACTGAGAGTTAAAGTTAGTGAGGGTGTGGGTCGTGATATAATTGTGCAGTAAAGTGCAGGGGGGATCAGAGAAGGACTGAGAGTTAAAGTTAGTGAGGGTGTGGGTCGTGATATAATTGTGCAGTAAAGTGCAGGGGCGATCAGAGCAGGACTGAGAGTTAAAGTTAGTGAGGGTGTGGGTCGTGATATAATTGTGCAGTAAAGTGCAGGGGGGATCAGAGAAGGACTGAGAGTTAAAGTTAGTGAGTGTGTGGGTCGTGATATAATTGTGCAGTAAAGTTTAGGGGGGATGGGGAGCGAATTGCAAAGGTGGGAAGGGGATCACTAAGGGATTCATTTTTCTCTTATAAAATGTCTGGTTTTCTGACAAATTACTTCGGATTGAAGTCACAGTACGGGTTTCAGACGTCATATCCTTGATAAAATGCATGCATTTGGGAGAGCTCTTGTTTTTTCTGAAGAAGTTCACATTAATAAAGTGGATGAAAGCGCTAATTCATTGTGTCTTGGTGTGGTTCACAGCATAGATTCTACTATTTTCAGTTTTTTGCGTTTGAGTTTGTTTCAATATATTTGTGTCACAGTCAAGTAGTAGAACACGCTGATGGCCACAGCGGCTTTCTCCCAAGAGGATTTACTGGATTTATCTATATATCCTGTACCTGGTTCTGAGAGGGCTGAAGAGCCAACATCATTTTCTGAGTCTCAGCAAAAACTGATTAAGACTATCACCAAGATAGTCCAGAATTGCCTACAAAGTCAGTCGAGTATTACGTTGGAGCAGAGAAATGGGGATTCTACTAATGTTCCAGCTGGTAGTTTTCCACGCCCCACACAAGTTGTCAACGTCAACAGTGATGCATTTCCTGTGAGCCGAAATGGTGAAGGGAGCGAACCCCAGTGTCTGGTTGAAAACAATGTTTGGGGTTACATCTGTAAGGATAATAAAAACCCTTTCAAGAATGTGGCAGACGTTCCAGTCAGTTCAACAGTAAGTAAATACAACAATGACATTCATTCCTGTAAAAAGTGTATTTATGACATGGAGAGACTCGTTTATAGACACGTTACACTTGTTTTAGAAATTCAATATTTAAGTGAGTGTATACAATGTAAAATAGTACCTCAAGGACTAAGGACTGCTAAATTTCCCAGTTGTGTAATGCTAGGCGATGATTTATGTAACACTCTAGTGAAATTATACAACGAAACAGGTTTGGCTATGATGCGAGTTTTGGTCTCGCACTATGAGAAGGAAATCAACAAAGTCAAAAATGAAATTAAGTCCTTGGATGTGTCAATGAAGAATTTGAGTTGTTTTAACAACTTAACAACTTTATATAACAGTATCGAAGCCAAGGCAGATAGGCATCGAGCGACCATCATAGCAAGGAAACAAAACAAGCTTAAGAGTAACATAAGGGCATACATTCTTAATCAGGCATATATTTGTACTGTCGATGGTGGTAGCGTTTCCCACTCAGCTTGTGCAAATAATGATTCTTTGTCAAGTCCATCAGTTCGAACTGTTGAGGGGGACAATACTACTAATAAAGAGACTTCCTCTAATCTTGATGGATGTTCCAGTGTGGAAAATAGTCCTGGCCAGTCTCAAGAGAGTACTGGTGGTCCAAACAATGCTGCAGCAGCAAATACAACTTTCTCAGAAGTGGTTAGTAACACCACAAGTCACATTGGTGGCTCTTTTCAGAAACAGGGGCTGCAAACGAAAAAGACTACCAAATGGTTCAACTCGACTCAACACAAAGGGAAAATGAAAGGAAAGAACAGATGGAGGTGGTAAATCCACTTCCAAATGACAATAATTTTTCTGTAAATGTTGTCAACTTGAGTGATTTCTGTTTTTCTGTCGTCACCAATAAAGTCTTGAGAAAAGGCTTCACTTTTATTCCGTCTAATAAGGTGGATATGGGTAGACTATTGGTGGACTTCAGACTTTTTCTGCGTAAATTGAATTTAAAATGCATAATGAATGATGTGAATTGTACTGTTACACTGTCTAGTTCATTACCTTGTAGGCCAAGTACATGCAATCCTCCTTTAGTTAACACACTTCAGGTCTTTCAGAAGATGTATGAAAGGGAATTTAGGGAGACATTCATCGACAATGCAGAAAAAATGTATCCGATCTTGAATATTGTGCTTTAAAACAGTTAGCTAATAATGCTGACATCAGAGTTATGAAAGCTAACAAAGGGGGAAAGATAATCATTATGAATACTAGTGATTATGAGAACGCTCTAACCTTGTTATTGGGTGACACTACCAACTATTTGAAGGTCTCTATAGAATTTGTGAAGTGTAGTTTTAGGAGGATTGACACCTTGTTGTTTGATATGTTCTGCCAGGGGGAGATCGAGAAAAAATATTATGATTTCTTACTTGTAGAACATCCTAAAATGGCCAGCTTTTTTGGTATCCCCAAATTACAACAAAGTGAGGAAAATTTAACTTTCAGACCTATTGTTTCGGCCAAATATTCAAAAACTGAAAACGTGTCCATTTGGTTAGACAGTATTCTGAACCCTATTGCTCAGAAGTCCGAACATTACTTAAGGGACTCCTGGCATTTATTAGAAATATTAAGTAATAAAAACATGGTTCATAAAGAAATATTTTTTGCCACACTAGATGTCAGGAGTCTCTATACTTCCATCAATCAAGAGGAAGGTTTAGACTACATGAGGGAATATCTCACACTTAACACTGATTTAAGTGGTGAAAACGTGAACACTGTTTGTACATTATTGGAAATGGTACTTGTGACAACAACATTTTCATTTTCAATAAAATATTGTACAAACACGTATTGGGTGTTGCTATGGGTGCCAGAGTAGCACCAGCTTTCGCTAATATAGTGATGGCCAACTGGGAACAGACGTTTTTGAAGGTTCATCTGAGTTTCACCAAGGTTGAATTATACTATAGGTATATAGATGATTTGTTTTTGTGTGGGCAGGAGAAGAAACTGAGTTTGAGAACATGGTCAATGACCTAAACAACACTACTGATTTTTTACAATTTAAGTTGAGTGGTTATGGCAAACAGATTAATTTTCTAGTCTTAACTTTAAGGGTAGATCAGACACAGGGCACAATTCATAGTAAGATTTATAGAAAGTCCTGTTTTGCTAACCAATATTTACACAAAGATAGTCTCCATCCCCAACACATGAAGAAGGGAGTTATAAAAGGACAAATGATCCGACTGAGTAGGCTTACTTCAGAGGATAATGTCTATTTTGAGGAGTTAGTAATTCTAAGACAGATGTTTACCCAAAGAGGTTATGACATCCATTAGCTCCAAGTGTTAGAAAATGAAGTGATTAAGTTAAGGGATGGTGTAGCTAGGCCTATTTTGTCATCTAAAGATGTTTTGGTGGGGGCTCCACCAACTTTAAGTGACATCACAAATGGTGGCAAGCAGGACTTTTATACTGCATTTCCTCTCCCGATAGTGAACGACATATGTCTATCAAGAGTATTATAGAAAGGAATTGGAGAATCATCTTGGGAAACAATGAATTGGTCTCTTGTTTGGGTTTTTCACCAAAGTTCACATATAAAATGGTGACAAACATCAAACAAATTTTGGAGACAAAAAACATGGCAGAGAAGTCTAGAGTTAGGGAGGTTAGCAACAAAAAAGGAACATTTGCTTGCAAGGATTGCAATCAATGTAGATACATAAGCAACACATCTTTTAGGACTATGAAACATTTGAGATGGACCTTTTGGGAAAACAAATATTTCAATTGTCACAGTGAAAATGTAGTTTATTTGGCTTCTTGCTCGACATGTGACAGTTACTACATAGGGAAGACCAAAAGAGTTTTGAAACGCAGGATTTATGAACATGTCTTAGCCATAAAAAATAAAGATAAAAACAATTCTTTGGCAAGACACTCTTTGGTTTGTGAAAATTTCAAGAAATTTGAATTTTTTGTTCTAGATCATGTTGAGAAAGGGTTGTTTGTAGGTGACACTAATAATAGATTGGAACAAAAGGAAGCTTTGTGGCAGCTCTTGTTTGGGGCTGACCAATCACCTGGTCTCAATGAGATGATAAACATCAGATGTTTCCTCCTGTATAGATAGTATGCACTTTAGTACACCCATTTTTTTAGTAAGAGTGTGTGTGTGTGTGTGTGTGTGTGTGTGTGTGTGTGTGTGTGTGTGAGTGTGTGTGTGTGGGTGTGGGGGGGGGGGTTTGTGTTAGTGTGGATGTGAGTACATGTGGTTTGTATGTGTATTTTTGGCATTCAGGAATTGATCTATGGGTAGCTCCATGAGTGTCAAGATGTCACCAATTCACTGGTTCACTCTACAGTACATTTTAGTTTTTAGTCTGTATTCAGTCTGATATTGCTGTTTTCAATTTGCTGACCTTTGGATTTTTATTACTCAGTACGGAATAAAGGATCTGCCTTTTTTACGAATTATTGTCTTCATTTCACAGTCTTGGAGCTTCTTTTCCTGGTTTTGCTTGGCTTGCTTCTGGTTTTCTTAGTCTGTATTCAAGTCATGGGCATTATAGTATTTAAGTAGTAAATTCATTTTCACAATTACCTGAGTGCTTTTCATCAAATACCTGTTTTGTATATAAGAAGTTTTTTTATTTATGCACATCAGAATTATATCATATAAGTGCGTTTTTTAATACAAATATGTCTGATTGAACTTTTAAGAAAATTCATTCAGATCATAAAATATATATAATATAAATATTTTTATATATAAATTGTTTTCAAAAACTTTTTTGAACACTTATTACATCATTTCCTGTATTGAAATGTATAAAAAAGAGTAGTTTGGGAGAGCTCTTGTTTTTTCTGAAGAAGTTCTCGTTAATAAAGTGGATGAAAGCGCTAATTCATTGTGCCTTGGTGTGGTTCACAGCATAGATTCTACTATTTTCAGTTTTTAACTTTCTAAGTTTATAACACCTAAAATTTGCCCCCTTTTTCTGGACCTTTGGCTCCTATTATTTTTAGCTTACAGGTTGAGAGGTATGGCTGTGAACACTTCATTCATTAACACTTGACATTCCACAATTTACCTCCCACTGAGTCCAATTACTTGCCTGTTTGCAGCCATTTCCTCCCCTGTTGGTTGCTAGGACTGTCCCCTAAAAATGTAGGAACCTTAAACAGCACATGAACACCTGTCTCTGAAGCAATGCTGCGTGCTTGAGAACTGAGGTTACAAGGTATTTGCTGCTGTCAGTTTGAGAGTAGTGAATGCATGTTTCACTTGGTCGAATGTCACCCCTTTCTCTGGAAAGCTGGTGGTGGCACCAGTGGTAACTTGGCACAAGACTTGAAGTGCCAGCCCCTTAGATAGTCAAAAATCAAGGCATGGTCCTTCATCACGACATCAGGGTGCAGCGCATTCCTCTTCCAACTGACTTACAGTCATTTGTGTGACTTGTTGTCAGTACATCTTTTCGGACTTACATTTTTATTGAGGGTTAAAGGGACTTTCCCTTTCACATAAACCAGTGGACATTTAGTTGAGATAGGTGGGTATATATTAGCATCTGATGAGTTTTGGACTGCTTGAGTTCCCAACAGCAGGTAAACATCTCTCAGGAAGTCATATTTCTTCTCTGGAAACATACCCTCCAAACAAATGCTAGAAGACAGAAGTAAGTCAAGTTTTTTAATTTGATAGTTTTACAGTTTACATGAAAACCAGTGACCCTTTAATGCTTCAGTACCTGACTTTGTTCAGGACTGACTGTTCTGAGTGGTCATAGATCTATCTTGGCTTCCCTTGTTTAGAAAGGCTCACTACATTTCTACGAAGAACAGTGTAATACAAATGAAGTACTTGCATTTTTTATACACATTATGTCCAGGATATTGTTTGAATTATGAGCCCCTGATGCTACGTGTCCAGTTTCACTTATTATTCATGGGCTTATCGTTTACTGTTTTATGTCCTGTGAAAGTACTTTGGCATTATACTGACTGCTTGTTTCCTTACCTAGATGAATGACTTTCAAACCTTATTTGTATAGAGATTAGTGGAGACTAGAGACAGGGTGACTGTCCTTTTTGCAGACATGGGGTAACTGAAATTACTGAGGTCCATTTTCTGCAGTGTGAATGCTTGTGTTTTGAACAGAATTCTAGATACACTGTCAGCCTGTAGGATGCATGTCCAGTTAGGGTTCAGTTCCTCATATCTCAATTCTGCATTTTTAGGGCTTTAGCCTGTTCTTAAATTCATATGGGAGACTGGCATAATGGTTAAGGTGTTTACCTTACAAGCACAACGTACAGGGTTTGATTCTCTCATGGGGTAAATGGCGAGGCTTAAACACCCACAGTCAGTTAGCCTAGTACTGAACTATGACCTATGAACAATATAAACATAGTTTATCTGCCAATAATAATAATACTCAATATGTGTCTAGTTAAGCTGAAACATTGTGCATTAAAAGGTTGCAACCTAAACTGTCACGAAAATCATGCATGTGCTATATGCTATATGGAATCTAGTGCTGCTGATTGTTAAAAGAAATAACATTAGTATACCATTTAAAATATTCAGAAGTTAATCTATCTGAGCCAGCTAAAATAAGTAGCATTCAACCCCTCACTAATGTGAGTGTAGCTATTAAAGCTGTCCATGTTTGTACTAAAACGTTATAAACAAGAATTAATAAAATGTCATATCTGCTGAATAGGTATATACTGCTCTAATGCGGTTCTACTGTAATCAAAAGTTCTAGTTATAAAAAAAGTGAGAAAGTATCATGAATGTGCCCTGATTCTAATAATAGTACAAAATGATGATATAATTTGAATAAACATATAAATATTTAAAATGCTGTTATTATAGAATGATATTTGCATATAAATGTATCCAATAAACCAGTATTAATAATTAATAAGCCACTACCATTATATTAAATTTTAAAATGACATTCTCAAATTTAATAGTTAATAAAATTGTTGCTAATTGCAAATAACAAATATGTATTTGTTGTTGGACCCAGTATATTGACATACTGGTTTTGTGAGACTTCGAGGGACACCATGGAGACTGTTTGTTTAGGTCTTTAAACAACAAGTACCAGCATGAAATGGTCATAGGCCATGTGGGTGTAAATGACCTCAGATATACCTTACTGGACTACATGAAGACAGACAGGATGGAACTCTCTGAATACGTGTCCCCAGGTGGGTATGGATCTAGCCTTGACTAGCATCCTACCTTCACCAGTGATGATGCCACAATACCAGTAAAAAAAGATTGACTTCAATGACTGGCTTAGTTTCTGGTGTCACAACAAGGGGATCCAGTATCTGTCAGCCTGGGGTGACATTTTATTTATTTATTTATTTTACATTTGTTAACCGGGCTAGTCCAACTGGATACATGTCCATTTTCAGTGGAGGCCCGAGGAGAAAAGCTCTGAGTTTTCAAAACATTTAATGTTACAAGTAAATTAAAAACAACAGTACAAAAATGTATAACAAAATGTTACTAAGAACAAGATTTCTACATAGTAAAAAAATGATTTGACTATTTTCCCACAAAAAAAAAAAACAATAAGTAAGTAAATAGAGAAAAGATGGGGATATAAGGTTACTAAGGACATCTACAGGATAAGACAGGATTTGGAAAACAGGATTGGTGGTTAGATGGGATAGGTAGAGCTGGACAGAGTAGAAAGGTCAGTGAGTAATTATGATATAAGGATCAACTTTAACAGAGAAAAATTTGAGGGAGACATGGTAGAGCAGAGGACAAGGAGGTGAAAAAGCAGATTAGTCAGGGTTATTACAAGAGCATAACCAGTGGTTGGAGAGGAAATGTTTAAGGTTAGTTTTGAATAGTGGGAGAGATGTAAGAGCTGTTAGGTCAATAGGTAGGAGGTTCCATATTTTACCAACAAAGTTAGAAAAAAGAGAGTCTCCTGCAGAATTATTAGATAAAGAGGTTTGCATCTGCATTTTTTTAGTTGAGCGTAGCTTTTTCAGGTTATGGTATGGCGTTATGAGGGTAGAGAGAGTGGGGGTATTGTTAGGTTAATAAAGGACTTTATGGGCAATAATAAGTTGGTTAAATTGTAGGAGGTGAGGTAATTCAAGCCAGCCTAGTTGTTTTAGGTTTTGACAGTGATGAGTCCTATATGGTGAGTTAGTGGTGAATCTGGCAATGTTATTATAAGATCTAGCTAGTTTGTTATGATTATATTGGGACAGGTTAGTATAGATGGGGGAGGCATATAATAGGGTAGAGAGTAAGTGAGTTCTGGCTATTGTAGATCTGGCTAGTGGTGATAGAAATTGTTTAATTCTATATAGAGATCTGAGTTTTTTGTTGGTAGATTTTATTATAGTGTTAATGTGAGCGTTAAATTTAAGTTGATTATCTATTGTGATTCCTAGGAGTTTGGTGGTGGTGTCAGGAGAAATTATGGTCCCATTGTTGGATTGCAGTGTAAAATGAAGAGGGGGAGATGTGTGTGAGGGTGTAAACAGCAATAATTTGTTTTTTTTAGGGTTGAGGAGAAGACAATGGTTAGAGAACCATTTTTCTATTGTGGTGAAGGATTTTTGTGTGAGAGAATGTAGGTCAGTTTGGGATTTTGCTGAGCAAATAATTGTGGAGTCGGCGTATTGAATGCAGGTAGAGAAGGGGATAGAGAGATGAAGGTCATTGATGAAAATGGAGAATAAAAGTGGGCCTAAGATAGAGCCTTGTGGGACACCTAGGGAAGTAGGTAGAAGTTCAGAAAGATGATTCTGCCAGAGAACTGCTTGTTTACGATTATCCAGGTAGGATGTGAACCAGTTCAAGGCGGATTTATCAAGTGATAGGGACTTTAGAAGGTGGAGTAGAAGTTTATGGTTGACCATATCAAAGGCTTTAGAAAGATCTACAAAGAGTGCTGATGACAGGAAATTATTGTTTCGATTTGTGTTGATACAGTTGGTAAAAGAAAGTAGGGCTGTGGTAGTACTGTGGTAAGGACGAAAGCCATGTTGACAGTACGCTAAGAGATTGTGGTGGAGTAGGTGGGTAATTAATTGTTTGTGGATACATTTCTCCATTATTTTAGCAAGAGGAGACAGAAGAGCTATGGGACAGTAGTTTGAGTATTCAGTAGAGTCACCACCTTTGTGAAGGGGAATAATATGTGAGATTTTCCAGATTGATGGAATAGTGCATTCCTTAATTGTTCTGTTAATCAATATAGAGATTGGGTAGGCAATGGCTGAGGCTCCTAGTTGTAGGTATTCCCCAGGTAATTTGTCAGCTGAGGGGGTAGAAGGTTTAAGTTTTTGAAGTAAGGAGGAGATGAAGGAGGTGGGTATTGGTTCTAGGTGGAAAGGAGGGGGGTGGGGCTTGTAGCAGGCAGGTTGGCAGTGTCAGGATATTGTTGATTTGCTAAGTTTTGTACAGCTGTGGTAAAGAAGGTATTAAACGCATTTGCTGTTTTTGTAGGGTCATCAGAGTTGCTGCCAAGTGGAGTTGGTGTTACTACTTTACCTGGGGATATTAGCCTGTTAATAGAGGTCCAGAACTTCTGTGGTTTTTGGAGGGAAGATTGTTGAAGTTGGATATAAAAGTTTTTTTTGTCCTGTATGATTGCTTTTTTAGTCATATTTCTTTGTTGTCTAAAATTTTGTTGGTCAGTTATGAGTTTAGTGGTACGCCATTTGGTCCAGGATTTGTTCCTGGAAAGGATTAGCTTTTTATTCTCACTTGTGAGCCATACTGCTGGTTTGTTTTTCACTCTTATGGTATGAATAGGGGCATGGTGATCTAGGATTGTTAGGAAAGTCTTATTGAAGTAGGATACTGCTTCATTTATTGGAAGGGACTTAAGGGGTTCCCATTTGCAATGTTTAAGTTCGGTTAGGAACATTTTCTGATCAAAGTGTTTTTTACTGCGTATAGTTCTAACAGGGGGAGAAATGTTAACATTTGTTTTATGTCTTATTATATATATTAGAGAGTGATCACTAAGGTCATCTGGTAGGGTTCCTGTTGTATAGTTTTGTTTTGGACCATTTATTAATATCCAGTCCAGAATGCTTTCTTTGTTATTGGATTTGTTTATTCTAGTTGTGGAATTAATGAGTTGTGAGAAACCATTCAAATTGATCAGAGAGGATGGGTTGGTATTGTTACATAAATTCCAGTCGGTGTTAACGTCTCCTAGTAATATTGTTTCTTGTGGATAATTTAGAGAAAGCCAACTTAATAGGTCTTCTAGTTTATCTTGATTGTTACCTGGTGGGAAATAAGTACAGATGATGTTAACTGATTTCTGGTTGTTTAGTTGTAGTTTTGAAATAATTATTTCTGTATTATCATCAGAATGTAGTTTGTGGTTTATTTTACTGATTTGTAATCCTGTTTTGTAGAGAATTGCAACCCCTCCACCTTTTTTCTTGATGTGGTCTTGTCGAATAATATTGTAACCTGGGGGAATAATTTCCGTATCTTTTATTGTTGGTTTAAGCCACGTTCCAGTTAAACAAAGGATGTCAAAGCGGTGGACATCTAGGAGAGCATGAACTTGAGTAATTTTGTTGCAGATGTTACGCATATTAAGATGGACAATTTTGAGTGTTTTTGAGGATTGAGCTGATAGTAATGGGACAGAATTAGATTCAATACTATTAGAGAAGGATGAGTGAAGCTTTGGGCCTGGGTTAGGATGAATGTCTCCATCTTTAAGGGAGTGGAACAAAGTGAAGTTATGATACCGGCTAAGTTTAGGATTAAAGTCAAATAATTTTCGATTGTTAGGAATTGAGTGTTTTATATGAAAAAGTCGGTGATATTTAGCTTGGATGTAGCTATGGTTATATGTGGAATTATTAAAGTTTGTGCATGAAACAGGAAGTGATGTAGTAGTGTATTTGGATGGTATGAAAAGAGTTTTGAGAAGGGGTTGTTCATAGGAGGTAAGGAAATAGGTAGTGGTAAGAGAAGTGAACAATGACATTAGTAGTAGACAGTGGTGTAGGTTAGGCATGTTGAGAGAGGAGGGAAAAATAATTATAGGTAGAGAGATGAGGAAAAGGACTGCTTTAAGTGAGAAAGGCTAGAGATAATAGGGGAAGGTTTGTATCTAGTAGGTTAAGGATAATTAGTGAAGGGTGAGGTTAGTAAATGATAGAGTAGTAAGTATAAGTAGTATGAGGAGGAGAAGGATTAGCTTTTGTGAGAAAGATTAGAGATAATAAGGGGAGATGTAAAGCTAGTGGGTGTGGAGGTCTAAATGTAGGGCGTGGCTAGAAAGAAGTGAGTGGTTGGTTGGGAAAGAAATGAGGAGTGGAGGGGGGTGTGGTTAAGAGAGTATATAGGTAGACACCCTGGGGGCGGGTGGGATTTGGGGGCAGGGTAGGGTAGCGGAGTGAGCCCGGAGGGCGAACGGAGTGGGAAGACACAAGAGAGTGGAGTTCAGCAGGAAACAATCAGAGCAAGGGAAGAACTAACAGGTAAGTCAGTAGGTTAGAGAAAGTGTATTAGATAGTCTGCTAATGTGTTGAAATAAAGTAAGTAGAAAAGCTAGAGTCAGAAGAATCGAGGTATGGTAAGAGAGGCTAGGCTAAAAAGCAGTTCTGGAAAAAAAGTTTCAGTTAAAGGACAGATATGAAAGGTGTAGGGGGGCAGAAGATAAGCATAAGAGTGGGAAAAGAGAAGTAGCAGCAGAAAAAAGAATAAGGGTGCCACCTAGTGGCCAGTTGTATATTTGCAGGGACAGACACCAGAGCAGGGGGCTAAGCACAAAAAAGGGAAAAGGAGGATAGAGTGTGATGTGCTAGCAAACAGAAATAGTTGAGGTAGATTAGGATAGGAATTAAATTGAGGTATATATGGTGGATGGGAAAATATGTAGGCTGCTGGTAATTCAGGAGGGATGCTTAACCTGAGATATAAAAATAGAGTAAGTCTGGTCAAACAAGGAAACTTAGCATACTTAAATTCTCTTAGTAAGTCGGTCTCTCTTGGTAGTGTAGGGTATGGGTTCAGTTGTTGAGGTTCCTTAATTTCCAGGAGGATGGTGGGCAGGAAAAAAGTTTGCTTGAGTTTAACAATTGACCACTCTGTTATAAGGTAAGAAGGGAGAGATATAGTGAGTGAGTTAGAGCTAAGTATAGGAAGCAAAATAAGTTACAGTACATCAGCATTCCTCAATACCATTAGCGCTGAATTCTAGGTAAAAAAACATTTATACAATGGAGAAGAAAAAGGAAAAACAACCTATCTAGAATATACAATAATTAGTAATACAGGTATTTCAATTTGCATGGCTAAACAATTTGTAACAGTATTTTACAGTCAAGTTTAGGGTTCACACAAAAATGCACATTGTGATGGTGAGAAACAATAATAGTTGGCCGTTAGTGAAATCTGGCATCTCCCATAGACAAGTAATGTCTTGGTAAAACAACTTCTTTAGTAAAACGACTCTATATTCAGTTAAGGGCTCAGCGGTTAAACAGCCCGACTCACTTATTCAATGTTGCAATAAGTAATTGCAAGCCCTCGCGCTCACGCTGCACGGGCCAAAAAGCAGACTAGGGATTCCATAAAATCTAGCCACTAAAGCTCAGTAAAATGACACAATTGTCCTTTGAGGCTCGGCGATTAAGCAGCCCCACTCACTTATTCAATGATGCAAAGAGTATTGTAAGCCCCCGCGGTCACGCTACACGGACCAAAAGCAAACTTTAAAATATTTGTCTGTAAGGTAAAATTTGCTGTATTAGATAAAGGCCACATTGGTGGAATGCGTTAAGGATATAGTTTACAAATAGTGAGAGCTAGGAATCCAGGTGGGATTCTAGAAAAACGCGCAAGGCAATGTGTTACAGGTACCTTACAGAAGTATCAGGTAGATATTCCAAGTAAATTCAGGGATTTAGATAATACTTTAGACTCAGTAGAGTAAAATATTCATAATTGGCAGATGCTAATAAACATAGTAGGGACCCACTATCGACGCTAAATAATTACAGCAGTAATTTAGGCTGGGGTGAGCGATTGAGTAGCCTGACACTCTTGCGGAGATATAGTGACGCAGAGGGTTTGCAAACCCACGTGCACGCTACACTGTTATCACAAAACTAAAGGACTGGTGTATCAAGATAAAAATATAAAGGTTTCAGGTAGAACACAACCTTTACACAGTGGATACAGAGTTATAGCAAAGAACACAATGAAACCTATTTTATAATTATACAAGGGACTTTGCGACGCTACAAATAACCCTTATCAGTGAAAGTAATTAACGCTTATTCATCCAAGCCCAGGTATGGACGCTAAACAGTTTCAAGTAAGTTAACAGCTTTTCTAACACGCACCTACTCTAAAGACAAAGACTATCGTATGACAAGTGGGAAAAAAAAAAAAAAAAAAAAGCTGGACCTAGCATTCACAGGAGTCTTTTAAACATCAGCCATTGAGAGGGAAGACATTTAGAAATACATTCAGTACACATCGATATCAAGACAGTCAGTTGTGATACAACTTTAAAACCGGCACAAAGCAGAGCAATTGAAAATATAATTCAAATTACAAACAAACACATGATGGACAAGCTATGATGCTTTGTCAGAGATGGTTTGTACTTATTACCACTTAGCTTCTGGATACTTGGAAAAACTTTATCTAACCCCATAATGCCTTTTTTAGGCTGTGCCAAGTTGTTAAACCATCTAAAATAACAAAAAATCACTCACAACTACCTAAAGGTACTGCTGCTCAACGCTAGGAGTTTAAATAAAAACTGCACTCCATGGAAGCACTCCTCATCCTGGAGAATACAGGTGTATGTGCAGTCACAGAAACATGGTTCAGAACCATGGAAAACACCCAGGCTATCAAAGGCTACAATGCCTTTTATACATTTCGATCCCCCACAGTCCAGGATAAAACAAAGGGAGGAGGTGTCTCAGTGTTCATAAAAGACAAGTAAACTGCTAGACTTGTGGGAGTTTTATGGTTAAAGTTGGGGTTCTTGTAAAGCTGTACAATTCAGTATGGTAGGGAGGTGGAGGAGCTAGGCCATTAACTAGGGTCGGGCCGGTGGGAGTTAGGGCACATTGCAGCGAACAAGTGTGTCACATGCTACTAGAACATGACCACTTGTATTAGACCCTTCTAAAATATCATCTGATTATTTAATGTGGCCAGTATTTGTTACACTCCATAGTGGACTTGCAACAAATAAATATAAAAGACAAATTCACAGTAATGTCAATTTTGTCACCACCTGTGCACTTAGGTGCAGGTAAAATGACATTTGTCTCTTTGCCATTTTTTACTGCAATCCCCGAGAGACAAGAGATTATTTTCTGTTGGCGGCAATAACTACACATTACCTATGTGGAAATGTGCAGACTTTGTATAAATGAGCACACTTTGTATAAAAACACACACAATAACTAGACATTACCTATGTGGAAATGTGCAGACTTTGTATAAATGAGCACACTTTGTATAAAAACACACACAATAACTAGACATTACCTATGTGGAAATGTGCAGACTTTGTATAAATGAGCACACTTTGTATAAAACACACACAATAACTAGACATTACCTATGTGGAAATGTGCAGACTTTGTATAAATGAGCACACTTTGTATAAAAACACACACAATAACTAGACATTACCTATGTGGAAATGTGCAGACTTTGTATAAATGAGCACACTTTGTATAAAAGCACACACAATAACTAGACATTACCTATGTGGAAATGTGCAGACTTTGTATAAATGAGCACACTTTGTATAAAAACACACACAATAACTAGACATTACCTATGTGGAAATGTGCAGACTTTGTATAAATGAGCACACTTTGTATAAAAACACACACAATAACTAGACATTACCTATGTGGAAATGTGCAGACTTTGTATAAATGAGCACACTTTGTATAAAAACACACACAATAACTAGACATTACCTATGTGGAAATGTGCAGACTTTGTATAAATGAGCACACTTTGTATAAAAACACACACAATAACTAGACATTACCTATGTGGAAATGTGCAGACTTTGTATAAATGAGCACACTTTGTATAAAAACACACACAATAACTAGACATTACCTATGTGGAAATGTGCAGACTTTGTATAAATGAGCACACTTTGTATAAAAACACACACAATAACTAGACATTACCTATGTGGAAATGTGCAGACTTTGTATAAATGAGCACACTTTGTATAAAAACACACACAATAACTAGACATTACCTATGTGGAAATGTGCAGACTTTGTATAAATGAGCACACTTTGTATAAAAACACACACAATAACTAGACATTACCTATGTGGAAATGTGCAGACTTTGTATAAATGAGCACACTTTGTATAAAAACACACACAATAACTAGACATTACCTATGTGGAAATGTGCAGACTTTGTATAAATGAGCACACTTTGTATAAAACACACACAATAACTAGACATTACCTATGTGGAAATGTGCAGACTTTGTATAAATGAGCACACTTTGTATAAAAACACACACAATAACTAGACATTACCTATGTGGAAATGTGCAGACTTTGTATAAATGAGCACACTTTGTATAAAAACACACACAATAACTAGACATTACCTATGTGGAAATGTGCAGACTTTGTATAAATGAGCACACTTTGTATAAAACACACACAATAACTAGACATTACCTATGTGGAAATGTGCAGACTTTGTATAAATGAGCACACTTTGTATAAAAACACACACAATAACTAGACATTACCTATGTGGAAATGTGCAGACTTTGTATAAATGAGCACACTTTGTATAAAACACACACAATAACTAGACATTACCTATGTGGAAATGTGCAGACTTTGTATAAATGAGCACACTTTGTATAAAAACACACACAATAACTAGACATTACCTATGTGGAAATGTGCAGACTTTGTATAAATGAGCACACTTTGTATAAAACACACACAATAACTAGACATTACCTATGTGGAAATGTGCAGACTTTGTATAAATGAGCACACTTTGTATAAAAACACACACAATAACTAGACATTACCTATGTGGAAATGTGCAGACTTTGTATAAATGAGCACACTTTGTATAAAACACACACAATAACTAGACATTACCTATGTGGAAATGTGCAGACTTTGTATAAATGAGCACACTTTGTATAAAAACACACACAATAACTAGACATTACCTATGTGGAAATGTGCAGACTTTGTATAAATGAGCACACTTTGTATAAAAACACACACAATAACTAGACATTACCTATGTGGAAATGTGCAGACTTTGTATAAATGAGCACACTTTGTATAAAACACACACAATAACTAGACATTACCTATGTGGAAATGTGCAGACTTTGTATAAATGAGCACACTTTGTATAAAAACACACACAATAACTAGACATTACCTATGTGGAAATGTGCAGACTTTGTATAAATGAGCACACTTTGTATAAAACACACACAATAACTAGACATTACCTATGTGGAAATGTGCAGACTTTGTATAAATGAGCACACTTTGTATAAAAACACACAATAACTAGACATTACCTATGTGGAAATGTGCAGACTTTGTATAAATGAGCACACTTTGTATAAAAACACACACAATAACTAGACATTACCTATGTGGAAATGTGCAGACTTTGTATAAATGAGCACACTTTGTATAAAACACACACAATAACTAGACATTACCTATGTGGAAATGTGCAGACTTTGTATAAATGAGCACACTTTGTATAAAAACACACACAATAACTAGACATTACCTATGTGGAAATGTGCAGACTTTGTATAAATGAGCACACTTTGTATAAAACACACACAATAACTAGACATTACCTATGTGGAAATGTGCAGACTTTGTATAAATGAGCACACTTTGTATAAAACACACACAATAACTAGACATTACCTATGTGGAAATGTGCAGACTTTGTATAAATGAGCACACTTTGTATAAAAACACACACAATAACTAGACATTACCTATGTGGAAATGTGCAGACTTTGTATAAATGAGCACACTTTGTATAAAAACACACACAATAACTAGACATTACCTATGTGGAAATGTGCAGACTTTGTATAAATGAGCACACTTTGTATATATCACACACAATAACTAGACATTACCTATGTGGAAATGTGCAGACTTTGTATAAATGAGCACACTTTGTATAAAAACACACACAATAACTAGACATTACCTATGTGGAAATGTGCAGACTTTGTATAAATGAGCACACTTTGTATAAAACACACACAATAACTAGACATTACCTATGTGGAAATGTGCAGACTTTGTATAAATGAGCACACTTTGTATAAAAACACACACAATAACTAGACATTACCTATGTGGAAATGTGCAGACTTTGTATAAATGAGCACACTTTGTATAAAAACACACACAATAACTAGACATTACCTATGTGGAAATGTGCAGACTTTGTATAAATGAGCACACTTTGTATAAAAACACACACAATAACTAGACATTACCTATGTGGAAATGTGCAGACTTTGTATAAATGAGCACACTTTGTATAAGCGCACACACAATAACTAGACATTACCTATGTGGAAATGTGCAGACTTTGTATAAATGAGCACACTTTGTATAAAAACACACACAATAACTAGACATTACCTATGTGGAAATGTGCAGACTTTGTATAAATGAGCACACTTTGTATAAAAACACACACAATAACTAGACATTACCTATGTGGAAATGTGCAGACTTTGTATAAATGAGCACACTTTGTATAAAACACACACAATAACTAGACATTACCTATGTGGAAATGTGCAGACTTTGTATAAATGAGCACACTTTGTATAAAAACACACACAATAACTAGACATTACCTATGTGGAAATGTGCAGACTTTGTATAAATGAGCACACTTTGTATAAAAACACACACAATAACTAGACATTACCTATGTGGAAATGTGCAGACTTTGTATAAATGAGCACACTTTGTATAAAACACACACAATAACTAGACATTACCTATGTGGAAATGTGCAGACTTTGTATAAATGAGCACACTTTGTATAAAAACACACACAATAACTAGACATTACCTATGTGGAAATGTGCAGACTTTGTATAAATGAGCACACTTTGTATAAAACACACACAATAACTAGACATTACCTATGTGGAAATGTGCAGACTTTGTATAAATGAGCACACTTTGTATAAAAACACACACAATAACTAGACATTACCTATGTGGAAATGTGCAGACTTTGTATAAATGAGCACACTTTGTATAAAAACACACACAATAACTAGACATTACCTATGTGGAAATGTGCAGACTTTGTATAAATGAGCACACTTTGTATAAAAACACACACAATAACTAGACATTACCTATGTGGAAATGTGCAGACTTTGTATAAATGAGCACACTTTGTATAAAACACACACAATAACTAGACATTACCTATGTGGAAATGTGCAGACTTTGTATAAATGAGCACACTTTGTATAAAAACACACACAATAACTAGACATTACCTATGTGGAAATGTGCAGACTTTGTATAAATGAGCACACTTTGTATAAAACACACACAATAACTAGACATTACCTATGTGGAAATGTGCAGACTTTGTATAAATGAGCACACTTTGTATAAAAACACACACAATAACTAGACATTACCTATGTGGAAATGTGCAGACTTTGTATAAATGAGCACACTTTGTATAAAACACACACAATAACTAGACATTACCTATGTGGAAATGTGCAGACTTTGTATAAATGAGCACACTTTGTATAAAAACACACACAATAACTAGACATTACCTATGTGGAAATGTGCAGACTTTGTATAAATGAGCACACTTTGTATAAAAACACACACAATAACTAGACATTACCTATGTGGAAATGTGCAGACTTTGTATAAATGAGCACACTTTGTATAAAAACACACACAATAACTAGACATTACCTATGTGGAAATGTGCAGACTTTGTATAAATGAGCACACTTTGTATAAAAACACACACAATAACTAGACATTACCTATGTGGAAATGTGCAGACTTTGTATAAATGAGCACACTTTGTATAAAAACACACACAATAACTAGACATTACCTATGTGGAAATGTGCAGACTTTGTATAAATGAGCACACTTTGTATAAAAACACACACAATAACTAGACATTACCTATGTGGAAATGTGCAGACTTTGTATAAATGAGCACACTTTGTATAAAACACACACAATAACTAGACATTACCTATGTGGAAATGTGCAGACTTTGTATAAATGAGCACACTTTGTATAAAAACACACACAATAACTAGACATTACCTATGTGGAAATGTGCAGACTTTGTATAAATGAGCACACTTTGTATAAAAACACACACAATAACTAGACATTACCTATGTGGAAATGTGCAGACTTTGTATAAATGAGCACACTTTGTATAAAAACACACACAATAACTAGACATTACCTATGTGGAAATGTGCAGACTTTGTATAAATGAGCACACTTTGTATAAAAACACACACAATAACTAGACATTACCTATGTGGAAATGTGCAGACTTTGTATAAATGAGCACACTTTGTATAAAACACACACAATAACTAGACATTACCTATGTGGAAATGTGCAGACTTTGTATAAATGAGCACACTTTGTATAAAAACACACACAATAACTAGACATTACCTATGTGGAAATGTGCAGACTTTGTATAAATGAGCACACTTTGTATAAAAACACACACAATAACTAGACATTACCTATGTGGAAATGTGCAGACTTTGTATAAATGAGCACACTTTGTATAAAAACACACACAATAACTAGACATTACCTATGTGGAAATGTGCAGACTTTGTATAAATGAGCACACTTTGTATAAAGCACACACAATAACTAGACATTACCTATGTGGAAATGTGCAGACTTTGTATAAATGAGCACACTTTGTATAAAAACACACACAATAACTAGACATTACCTATGTGGAAATGTGCAGACTTTGTATAAATGAGCACACTTTGTATAAAAACACACACAATAACTAGACATTACCTATGTGGAAATGTGCAGACTTTGTATAAATGAGCACACTTTGTATAAATCACACACAATAACTAGACATTACCTATGTGGAAATGTGCAGACTTTGTATAAATGAGCACACTTTGTATAAAAACACACACAATAACTAGACATTACCTATGTGGAAATGTGCAGACTTTGTATAAATGAGCACACTTTGTATAAAAACACACACAATAACTAGACATTACCTATGTGGAAATGTGCAGACTTTGTATAAATGAGCACACTTTGTATAAAAACACACACAATAACTAGACATTACCTATGTGGAAATGTGCAGACTTTGTATAAATGAGCACACTTTGTATAAAACACACACAATAACTAGACATTACCTATGTGGAAATGTGCAGACTTTGTATAAATGAGCACACTTTGTATAAAAACACACACAATAACTAGACATTACCTATGTGGAAATGTGCAGACTTTGTATAAATGAGCACACTTTGTATAAAAACACACACAATAACTAGACATTACCTATGTGGAAATGTGCAGACTTTGTATAAATGAGCACACTTTGTATAAAAACACACACAATAACTAGACATTACCTATGTGGAAATGTGCAGACTTTGTATAAATGAGCACACTTTGTATAAAAACACACACAATAACTAGACATTACCTATGTGGAAATGTGCAGACTTTGTATAAATGAGCACACTTTGTATAAAAACACACACAATAACTAGACATTACCTATGTGGAAATGTGCAGACTTTGTATAAATGAGCACACTTTGTATAAAACACACACAATAACTAGACATTACCTATGTGGAAATGTGCAGACTTTGTATAAATGAGCACACTTTGTATAAAAACACACACAATAACTAGACATTACCTATGTGGAAATGTGCAGACTTTGTATAAATGAGCACACTTTGTATAAAAACACACACAATAACTAGACATTACCTATGTGGAAATGTGCAGACTTTGTATAAATGAGCACACTTTGTATAAAAACACACACAATAACTAGACATTACCTATGTGGAAATGTGCAGACTTTGTATAAATGAGCACACTTTGTATTATAACACACACAATAACTAGACATTACCTATGTGGAAATGTGCAGACTTTGTATAAATGAGCACACTTTGTATAAAAACACACACAATAACTAGACATTACCTATGTGGAAATGTGCAGACTTTGTATAAATGAGCACACTTTGTATAAAAACACACAATAACTAGACATTACCTATGTGGAAATGTGCAGACTTTGTATAAATGAGCACACTTTGTATAAAACACACACAATAACTAGACATTACCTATGTGGAAATGTGCAGACTTTGTATAAATGAGCACACTTTGTATAAAAACACACACAATAACTAGACATTACCTATGTGGAAATGTGCAGACTTTGTATAAATGAGCACACTTTGTATAAAAACACACACAATAACTAGACATTACCTATGTGGAAATGTGCAGACTTTGTATAAATGAGCACACTTTGTATAAAACACACACACAATAACTAGACATTACCTATGTGGAAATGTGCAGACTTTGTATAAATGAGCACACTTTGTATAAAACACACACAATAACTAGACATTACCTATGTGGAAATGTGCAGACTTTGTATAAATGAGCACACTTTGTATAAAAACACACACAATAACTAGACATTACCTATGTGGAAATGTGCAGACTTTGTATAAATGAGCACACTTTGTATAAAAACACACACAATAACTAGACATTACCTATGTGGAAATGTGCAGACTTTGTATAAATGAGCACACTTTGTATAAAAACACACACAATAACTAGACATTACCTATGTGGAAATGTGCAGACTTTGTATAAATGAGCACACTTTGTATAAAAACACACACAATAACTAGACATTACCTATGTGGAAATGTGCAGACTTTGTATAAATGAGCACACTTTGTATAAAAACACACACAATAACTAGACATTACCTATGTGGAAATGTGCAGACTTTGTATAAATGAGCACACTTTGTATAAAAACACACACAATAACTAGACATTACCTATGTGGAAATGTGCAGACTTTGTATAAATGAGCACACTTTGTATAAAAACACACACAATAACTAGACATTACCTATGTGGAAATGTGCAGACTTTGTATAAATGAGCACACTTTGTATAAAAACACACACAATAACTAGACATTACCTATGTGGAAATGTGCAGACTTTGTATAAATGAGCACACTTTGTATAAAAACACACACAATAACTAGACATTACCTATGTGGAAATGTGCAGACTTTGTATAAATGAGCACACTTTGTATAAAAACACACACAATAACTAGACATTACCTATGTGGAAATGTGCAGACTTTGTATAAATGAGCACACTTTGTATAAACACACACAATAACTAGACATTACCTATGTGGAAATGTGCAGACTTTGTATAAATGAGCACACTTTGTATAAAAACACACACAATAACTAGACATTACCTATGTGGAAATGTGCAGACTTTGTATAAATGAGCACACTTTGTATAAAAACACACACAATAACTAGACATTACCTATGTGGAAATGTGCAGACTTTGTATAAATGAGCACACTTTGTATAAAAACACACACAATAACTAGACATTACCTATGTGGAAATGTGCAGACTTTGTATAAATGAGCACACTTTGTATAAAAACACACACAATAACTAGACATTACCTATGTGGAAATGTGCAGACTTTGTATAAATGAGCACACTTTGTATAAAAACACACACAATAACTAGACATTACCTATGTGGAAATGTGCAGACTTTGTATAAATGAGCACACTTTGTATAAAAACACACACAATAACTAGACATTACCTATGTGGAAATGTGCAGACTTTGTATAAATGAGCACACTTTGTATAAAAACACACACAATAACTAGACATTACCTATGTGGAAATGTGCAGACTTTGTATAAATGAGCACACTTTGTATAAAAACACACACAATAACTAGACATTACCTATGTGGAAATGTGCAGACTTTGTATAAATGAGCACACTTTGTATAAAAACACACACAATAACTAGACATTACCTATGTGGAAATGTGCAGACTTTGTATAAATGAGCACACTTTGTATAAAAACACACACAATAACTAGACATTACCTATGTGGAAATGTGCAGACTTTGTATAAATGAGCACACTTTGTATAAAAACACACACAATAACTAGACATTACCTATGTGGAAATGTGCAGACTTTGTATAAATGAGCACACTTTGTATAAAAACACACACAATAACTAGACATTACCTATGTGGAAATGTGCAGACTTTGTATAAATGAGCACACTTTGTATAAAAACACACACAATAACTAGACATTACCTATGTGGAAATGTGCAGACTTTGTATAAATGAGCACACTTTGTATAAAAACACACACAATAACTAGACATTACCTATGTGGAAATGTGCAGACTTTGTATAAATGAGCACACTTTGTATAAAAACACACACAATAACTAGACATTACCTATGTGGAAATGTGCAGACTTTGTATAAATGAGCACACTTTGTATAAAAACACACAATAACTAGACATTACCTATGTGGAAATGTGCAGACTTTGTATAAATGAGCACACTTTGTATAAAAACACACACAATAACTAGACATTACCTATGTGGAAATGTGCAGACTTTGTATAAATGAGCACACTTTGTATAAAAACACACACAATAACTAGACATTACCTATGTGGAAATGTGCAGACTTTGTATAAATGAGCACACTTTGTATAAAAACACACACAATAACTAGACATTACCTATGTGGAAATGTGCAGACTTTGTATAAATGAGCACACTTTGTATAAAAACACACACAATAACTAGACATTACCTATGTGGAAATGTGCAGACTTTGTATAAATGAGCACACTTTGTATAAAAACACACACAATAACTAGACATTACCTATGTGGAAATGTGCAGACTTTGTATAAATGAGCACACTTTGTTTTAAAACACACACCATAAATAGACATTTCCTATGTGGGAATGTGCAGACTTTGTATAAATGAGCACACTTTGTATAAAACACACACAATAACTAGACATTACCTATGTGGAAATGTGCAGACTTTGTATAAATGAGCACACTTTGTATAAAAACACACACAATAACTAGACATTACCTATGTGGAAATGTGCAGACTTTGTATAAATGAGCACACTTTGTATAAAAACACACACAATAACTAGACATTACCTATGTGGAAATGTGCAGACTTTGTATAAATGAGCACACTTTGTATAAATCACACACAATAACTAGACATTACCTATGTGGAAATGTGCAGACTTTGTATAAATGAGCACACTTTGTATAAAAACACACACAATAACTAGACATTACCTATGTGGAAATGTGCAGACTTTGTATAAATGAGCACACTTTGTATAAAAACACACACAATAACTAGACATTACCTATGTGGAAATGTGCAGACTTTGTATAAATGAGCACACTTTGTATAAAAACACACACAATAACTAGACATTACCTATGTGGAAATGTGCAGACTTTGTATAAATGAGCACACTTTGTATTGTAACACACACAATAACTAGACATTACCTATGTGGAAATGTGCAGACTTTGTATAAATGAGCACACTTTGTATAAAAACACACACAATAACTAGACATTACCTATGTGGAAATGTGCAGACTTTGTATAAATGAGCACACTTTGTATAAAAACACACACAATAACTAGACATTACCTATGTGGAAATGTGCAGACTTTGTATAAATGAGCACACTTTGTATAAAAACACACACAATAACTAGACATTACCTATGTGGAAATGTGCAGACTTTGTATAAATGAGCACACTTTGTATAAAATCACACACAATAACTAGACATTACCTATGTGGAAATGTGCAGACTTTGTATAAATGAGCACACTTTGTATAAAAACACACACAATAACTAGACATTACCTATGTGGAAATGTGCAGACTTTGTATAAATGAGCACACTTTGTATAAAAACACACACAATAACTAGACATTACCTATGTGGAAATGTGCAGACTTTGTATAAATGAGCACACTTTGTATAAAAACACACACAATAACTAGACATTACCTATGTGGAAATGTGCAGACTTTGTATAAATGAGCACACTTTGTATAAAAACACACACAATAACTAGACATTACCTATGTGGAAATGTGCAGACTTTGTATAAATGAGCACACTTTGTATAAAAACACACACAATAACTAGACATTACCTATGTGGAAATGTGCAGACTTTGTATAAATGAGCACACTTTGTATAAAACACACACAATAACTAGACATTACCTATGTGGAAATGTGCAGACTTTGTATAAATGAGCACACTTTGTATAAAAACACACACAATAACTAGACATTACCTATGTGGAAATGTGCAGACTTTGTATAAATGAGCACACTTTGTATAAAAACACACACAATAACTAGACATTACCTATGTGGAAATGCGCAGACTTTGTATAAATGAGCACACTTTGTATTAAACACACACAATAACTACTAGACATTACCTATGTGGAAATGCGCAGACTTTGTATAAATGAGCACACTTTGTATAAAAACACACACAATAACTAGACATTACCTATGTGGAAATGCGCAGACTTTGTATAAATGAGCACACTTTGTATAAAAACACACACAATAACTAGACATTACCTATGTGGAAATGCGCAGACTTTGTATAAATGAGCACACTTTGTATAAAAACACACACAATAACTAGACATTACCTATGTGGAAATGTGCAGACTTTGTATAAATGAGCACACTTTGTATAAGAGCACACACAATAACTAGACATTACCTATGTGGAAATGTGCAGACTTTGTATAAATGAGCACACTTTGTATAAAAACACACACAATAACTAGACATTACCTATGTGGAAATGTGCAGACTTTGTATAAATGAGCACACTTTGTATAAAAACACACACAATAACTAGACATTACCTATGTGGAAATGTGCAGACTTTGTATAAATGAGCACACTTTGTATAAAAACACACACAATAACTAGACATTACCTATGTGGAAATGTGCAGACTTTGTATAAATGAGCACACTTTGTATAAAAACACACACAATAACTAGACATTACCTATGTGGAAATGTGCAGACTTTGTATAAATGAGCACACTTTGTATAAAAACACACACAATAACTAGACATTACCTATGTGGAAATGTGCAGACTTTGTATAAATGAGCACACTTTGTATAAAAACACACACAATAACTAGACATTACCTATGTGGAAATGTGCAGACTTTGTATAAATGAGCACACTTTGTATAAAAACACACACAATAACTAGACATTACCTATGTGGAAATGTGCAGACTTTGTATAAATGAGCACACTTTGTATAAAAACACACACAATAACTAGACATTACCTATGTGGAAATGTGCAGACTTTGTATAAATGAGCACACTTTGTATAAAAACACACACAATAACTAGACATTACCTATGTGGAAATGTGCAGACTTTGTATAAATGAGCACACTTTGTATAAAAACACACACAATAACTAGACATTACCTATGTGGAAATGTGCAGACTTTGTATAAATGAGCACACTTTGTATAACAACACACACAATAACTAGACATTACCTATGTGGAAATGTGCAGACTTTGTATAAATGAGCACACTTTGTATAAAAACACACACAATAACTAGACATTACCTATGTGGAAATGTGCAGACTTTGTATAAATGAGCACACTTTGTATAAAAACACACACAATAACTAGACATTACCTATGTGGAAATGTGCAGACTTTGTATAAATGAGCACACTTTGTATAAAAACACACACAATAACTAGACATTACCTATGTGGAAATGTGCAGACTTTGTATAAATGAGCACACTTTGTATAAAAACACACACAATAACTAGACATTACCTATGTGGAAATGTGCAGACTTTGTATAAATGAGCACACTTTGTATAAAAACACACACAATAACTAGACATTACCTATGTGGAAATGTGCAGACTTTGTATAAATGAGCACACTTTGTATAAAAACACACACAATAACTAGACATTACCTATGTGGAAATGTGCAGACTTTGTATAAATGAGCACACTTTGTATAAAAACACACACAATAACTAGACATTACCTATGTGGAAATGTGCAGACTTTGTATAAATGAGCACACTTTGTATAAAAACACACACAATAACTAGACATTACCTATGTGGAAATGTGCAGACTTTGTATAAATGAGCACACTTTGTATAAAACACACACACAATAACTAGACATTACCTATGTGGAAATGTGCAGACTTTGTATAAATGAGCACACTTTGTATAAAAACACACACAATAACTAGACATTACCTATGTGGAAATGTGCAGACTTTGTATAAATGAGCACACTTTGTATAAAAACACACACAATAACTAGACATTACCTATGTGGAAATGTGCAGACTTTGTATAAATGAGCACACTTTGTATAAAAACACACACAATAACTAGACATTACCTATGTGGAAATGTGCAGACTTTGTATAAATGAGCACACTTTGTATAAAACACACACAATAACTAGACATTACCTATGTGGAAATGTGCAGACTTTGTATAAATGAGCACACTTTGTATAAAAACACACACAATAACTAGACATTACCTATGTGGAAATGTGCAGACTTTGTATAAATGAGCACACTTTGTATAAAAACACACACAATAACTAGACATTACCTATGTGGAAATGTGCAGACTTTGTATAAATGAGCACACTTTGTATAAAAACACACACAATAACTAGACATTACCTATGTGGAAATGTGCAGACTTTGTATAAATGAGCACACTTTGTATAAAAACACACACAATAACTAGACATTACCTATGTGGAAATGTGCAGACTTTGTATAAATGAGCACACTTTGTATAAAACACACACAATAACTAGACATTACCTATGTGGAAATGTGCAGACTTTGTATAAATGAGCACACTTTGTATAAAAACACACACAATAACTAGACATTACCTATGTGGAAATGTGCAGACTTTGTATAAATGAGCACACTTTGTATAAAAACACACACAATAACTAGACATTACCTATGTGGAAATGTGCAGACTTTGTATAAATGAGCACACTTTGTATAAAACACACACAATAACTAGACATTACCTATGTGGAAATGTGCAGACTTTGTATAAATGAGCACACTTTGTATAAAAACACACACAATAACTAGACATTACCTATGTGGAAATGTGCAGACTTTGTATAAATGAGCACACTTTGTATAAAACACACACAATAACTAGACATTACCTATGTGGAAATGTGCAGACTTTGTATAAATGAGCACACTTTGTATAAAACACACACAATAACTAGACATTACCTATGTGGAAATGTGCAGACTTTGTATAAATGAGCACACTTTGTATAAAAACACACACAATAACTAGACATTACCTATGTGGAAATGTGCAGACTTTGTATAAATGAGCACACTTTGTATAAAAACACACACAATAACTAGACATTACCTATGTGGAAATGTGCAGACTTTGTATAAATGAGCACACTTTGTATAAAAACACACACAATAACTAGACATTACCTATGTGGAAATGTGCAGACTTTGTATAAATGAGCACACTTTGTATAAAAACACACACAATAACTAGACATTACCTATGTGGAAATGTGCAGACTTTGTATAAATGAGCACACTTTGTATAAAAACACACACAATAACTAGACATTACCTATGTGGAAATGTGCAGACTTTGTATAAATGAGCACACTTTGTATAAAAACACACACAATAACTAGACATTACCTATGTGGAAATGTGCAGACTTTGTATAAATGAGCACACTTTGTATAAAACACACACAATAACTAGACATTACCTATGTGCAAATGTGCAGACTTTGTATAAATGAGCACACTTTGTATAACAACACACACAATAACTAGACATTACCTATGTGGAAATGTGCAGACTTTGTATAAATGAGCACACTTTGTATAAAAACACACACAATAACTAGACATTACCTATGTGGAAATGTGCAGACTTTGTATAAATGAGCACACTTTGTATAAAAACACACACAATAACTAGACATTACCTATGTGGAAATGTGCAGACTTTGTATAAATGAGCACACTTTGTATAAAACACACACAATAACTAGACATTACCTATGTGGAAATGTGCAGACTTTGTATAAATGAGCACACTTTGTATAAAAACACACACAATAACTAGACATTACCTATGTGGAAATGTGCAGACTTTGTATAAATGAGCACACTTTGTATAAAAACACACACAATAACTAGACATTACCTATGTGGAAATGTGCAGACTTTGTATAAATGAGCACACTTTGTATAAAAACACACACAATAACTAGACATTACCTATGTGGAAATGTGCAGACTTTGTATAAATGAGCACACTTTGTATAAAAACACACACAATAACTAGACATTACCTATGTGGAAATGTGCAGACTTTGTATAAATGAGCACACTTTGTATAAAAACACACACAATAACTAGACATTACCTATGTGGAAATGTGCAGACTTTGTATAAATGAGCACACTTTGTATAAAAACACACACAATAACTAGACATTACCTATGTGGAAATGTGCAGACTTTGTATAAATGAGCACACTTTGTATAAAAACACACACAATAACTAGACATTACCTATGTGGAAATGTGCAGACTTTGTATAAATGAGCACACTTTGTATAAAAACACACACAATAACTAGACATTACCTATGTGGAAATGTGCAGACTTTGTATAAATGAGCACACTTTGTATAAAACACACACAATAACTAGACATTACCTATGTGGAAATGTGCAGACTTTGTATAAATGAGCACACTTTGTATAAAAACACACACAATAACTAGACATTACCTATGTGGAAATGTGCAGACTTTGTATAAATGAGCACACTTTGTATAAAAACACACACAATAACTAGACATTACCTATGTGGAAATGTGCAGACTTTGTATAAATGAGCACACTTTGTATAAAACACACACAATAACTAGACATTACCTATGTGGAAATGTGCAGACTTTGTATAAATGAGCACACTTTGTATAAAAACACACACAATAACTAGACATTACCTATGTGGAAATGTGCAGACTTTGTATAAATGAGCACACTTTGTATAAAAACACACACAATAACTAGACATTACCTATGTGGAAATGTGCAGACTTTGTATAAATGAGCACACTTTGTATAAAAACACACACAATAACTAGACATTACCTATGTGGAAATGTGCAGACTTTGTATAAATGAGCACACTTTGTATAAAAACACACACAATAACTAGACATTACCTATGTGGAAATGTGCAGACTTTGTATAAATGAGCACACTTTGTATTTAAACACACACAATAACTAGACATTACCTATGTGGAAATGTGCAGACTTTGTATAAATGAGCACACTTTGTATAAAAACACACACAATAACTAGACATTACCTATGTGGAAATGTGCAGACTTTGTATAAATGAGCACACTTTGTATAAAAACACACACAATAACTAGACATTACCTATGTGGAAATGTGCAGACTTTGTATAAATGAGCACACTTTGTATTAAAACACACACAATAACTAGACATTACCTATGTGGAAATGTGCAGACTTTGTATAAATGAGCACACTTTGTATAAAAACACACACAATAACTAGACATTACCTATGTGGAAATGTGCAGACTTTGTATAAATGAGCACACTTTGTATAAAAACACACACAATAACTAGACATTACCTATGTGGAAATGTGCAGACTTTGTATAAATGAGCACACTTTGTATAAAAACACACACAATAACTAGACATTACCTATGTGGAAATGTGCAGACTTTGTATAAATGAGCACACTTTGTATTAAAAACACACACAATAACTAGACATTACCTATGTGGAAATGTGCAGACTTTGTATAAATGAGCACACTTTGTATAAAAACACACACAATAACTAGACATTACCTATGTGGAAATGTGCAGACTTTGTATAAATGAGCACACTTTGTATAAAAACACACACAATAACTAGACATTACCTATGTGGAAATGTGCAGACTTTGTATAAATGAGCACACTTTGTATAAAACACACACAATAACTAGACATTACCTATGTGGAAATGTGCAGACTTTGTATAAATGAGCACACTTTGTATAAAACACACACAATAACTAGACATTACCTATGTGGAAATGTGCAGACTTTGTATAAATGAGCACACTTTGTATAAAACACACACAATAACTAGACATTACCTATGTGGAAATGTGCAGACTTTGTATAAATGAGCACACTTTGTATAAAAACACACACAATAACTAGACATTACCTATGTGGAAATGTGCAGACTTTGTATAAATGAGCACACTTTGTATAAAACACACACACAATAACTAGACATTACCTATGTGGAAATGTGCAGACTTTGTATAAATGAGCACACTTTGTATAAAAACACACACAATAACTAGACATTACCTATGTGGAAATGTGCAGACTTTGTATAAATGAGCACACTTTGTATAAAAACACACACAATAACTAGACATTACCTATGTGGAAATGTGCAGACTTTGTATAAATGAGCACACTTTGTATAAAAACACACACAATAACTAGACATTACCTATGTGGAAATGTGCAGACTTTGTATAAATGAGCACACTTTGTATAAAAACACACACAATAACTAGACATTACCTATGTGGAAATGTGCAGACTTTGTATAAATGAGCACACTTTGTATAAAAACACACACAATAACTAGACATTACCTATGTGGAAATGTGCAGACTTTGTATAAATGAGCACACTTTGTATAAAAACACACACAATAACTAGACATTACCTATGTGGAAATGTGCAGACTTTGTATAAATGAGCACACTTTGTATAAAAACACACACAATAACTAGACATTACCTATGTGGAAATGTGCAGACTTTGTATAAATGAGCACACTTTGTATAAAACAGACACAATAACTAGACATTACCTATGTGGAAATGTGCAGACTTTGTATAAATGAGCACACTTTGTATAAAACACACACAATAACTAGACATTACCTATGTGGAAATGTGCAGACTTTGTATAAATGAGCACACTTTGTATAAAAACACACACAATAACTAGACATTACCTATGTGGAAATGTGCAGACTTTGTATAAATGAGCACACTTTGTATAAAAACACACACAATAACTAGACATTACCTATGTGGAAATGTGCAGACTTTGTATAAATGAGCACACTTTGTATAAAAACACACACAATAACTAGACATTACCTATGTGGAAATGTGCAGACTTTGTATAAATGAGCACACTTTGTATAAAAACACACACAATAACTAGACATTACCTATGTGGAAATGTGCAGACTTTGTATAAATGAGCACACTTTGTATAAAAACACACACAATAACTAGACATTACCTATGTGGAAATGTGCAGACTTTGTATAAATGAGCACACTTTGTATAAATACACACACAATAACTAGACATTACCTATGTGGAAATGTGCAGACTTTGTATAAATGAGCACACTTTGTATAAAAACACACACAATAACTAGACATTACCTATGTGGAAATGTGCAGACTTTGTATAAATGAGCACACTTTGTATAAAAACACACACAATAACTAGACATTACCTATGTGGAAATGTGCAGACTTTGTATAAATGAGCACACTTTGTATAAAAACACACACAATAACTAGACATTACCTATGTGGAAATGTGCAGACTTTGTATAAATGAGCACACTTTGTATGAAAACACACACAATAACTAGACATTACCTATGTGGAAATGTGCAGACTTTGTATAAATGAGCACACTTTGTATAAAAACACACACAATAACTAGACATTACCTATGTGGAAATGTGCAGACTTTGTATAAATGAGCACACTTTGTATAAAAACACACACAATAACTAGACATTACCTATGTGGAAATGTGCAGACTTTGTATAAATGAGCACACTTTGTATAAAAACACACACAATAACTAGACATTACCTATGTGGAAATGTGCAGACTTTGTATAAATGAGCACACTTTGTATAAAAACACACACAATAACTAGACATTACCTATGTGGAAATGTGCAGACTTTGTATAAATGAGCACACTTTGTATAAAAACACACACAATAACTAGACATTACCTATGTGGAAATGTGCAGACTTTGTATAAATGAGCACACTTTGTATAAAAACACACACAATAACTAGACATTACCTATGTGGAAATGTGCAGACTTTGTATAAATGAGCACACTTTGTATAAAAACACACACAATAACTAGACATTACCTATGTGGAAATGTGCAGACTTTGTATAAATGAGCACACTTTGTATAAAACACACACAATAACTAGACATTACCTATGTGGAAATGTGCAGACTTTGTATAAATGAGCACACTTTGTATAAAAACACACACAATAACTAGACATTACCTATGTGGAAATGTGCAGACTTTGTATAAATGAGCACACTTTGTATAAAAACACACACAATAACTAGACATTACCTATGTGGAAATGTGCAGACTTTGTATAAATGAGCACACTTTGTATAAAAACACACAATAACTAACTAGACATTACCTATGTGGAAATGTGCAGACTTTGTATAAATGAGCACACTTTGTATAAAAACACACACAATAACTAGACATTACCTATGTGGAAATGTGCAGACTTTGTATAAATGAGCACACTTTGTATTAAAACACACAATAACTAGACATTACCTATGTGGAAATGTGCAGACTTTGTATAAATGAGCACACTTTGTATAAAAACACACACAATAACTAGACATTACCTATGTGGAAATGTGCAGACTTTGTATAAATGAGCACACTTTGTATAAAAACACACACAATAACTAGACATTACCTATGTGGAAATGTGCAGACTTTGTATAAATGAGCACACTTTGTATAAAAACACACACAATAACTAGACATTACCTATGTGGAAATGTGCAGACTTTGTATAAATGAGCACACTTTGTATAAAAACACACACAATAACTAGACATTACCTATGTGGAAATGTGCAGACTTTGTATAAATGAGCACACTTTGTATAAAACACACACACAATAACTAGACATTACCTATGTGGAAATGTGCAGACTTTGTATAAATGAGCACACTTTGTATAAAAACACACACACAATAACTAGACATTACCTATGTGGAAATGTGCAGACTTTGTATAAATGAGCACACTTTGTATAAAAACACACACAATAACTAGACATTACCTATGTGGAAATGTGCAGACTTTGTATAAATGAGCACACTTTGTATAAAAACAGACATAAGACAGTGACAGGTTTGCTTTAAGATAAGCAGATCGTACGTACAAAGTATCAACAGAATCTAAACAGTTTTAAGCAGAATACAGAGGCAGAATAATTCTCTTACACATAAAATGACAACTTGGGTCATTTAGGGTTTAAGCTACCTCGTGATGACAATTTGTGCTTCCCCTAAGAACTAAACCATATTTAAAGTCTTTGTGAATTTCACAACTGTAACATTTTTCAAAGTTTAGTTTAAGCACACACACAGATATTTTATGTCACATTGTATTTTACATTTTTAATAAGGCCTTACGTCGCATGTTTGGAGAAGAGGTTTCATTCAGGCAGGAGATTGGCTTATCAGAAAGTAGCACAGTCCAATCAGAGTGCGTGAGGATTTTCAGATTAAAGGAGAAATATCGTTCTTAGGGTGTGAACAGTCTTTCAGTTACACAAGGAGCATCTTCTTAGCTATCTAAGGAAAGCACACCATGTCTTTGAATCCCTTTCTGCTTCCTGCATGTTTAAATGATATTTAGAAATCTGTTTTTTTCTGTTTAGCAGGAGGTGAGTTACAGAAAATATTAATCCTAGTTTATATATTCGGTAGGTTTGCATTCTAGGAGTAACCAGCACTCTTACATAACTGAATATACACCAGAGTCAGGAGCAAGTTATTACCCACGGCTTCACTGCCCTTGACTTTTGTTGGGGGAAACACACAGGCACTTCCTAATTAACATGGAGCTAAGGATGAGACACTAAACAAGGCCAGGCTGGGGGTGGGGTTCCATGGAGCCAAGGATAAAGAACTAAGCAAGGAGTGCTGGTTCTGCAGTACACAATGGACATCCACTAGGCCGTCAGCTGTCAGCAGTGTAAGTGTAAGTCAAGCACAGCACAGATGAGCAAACGCAGTAGCAGACAAGAAGTAGCTCTGAGAGTCCTAATTTCATTTTTAATCACCTGTCTCTTGTGTGATACTGCAAATGACCTTTCCACTACCATATTATTTTGGAGAATGTGGTAGTTCAACAGGGACACTGCTAGTCTTTTTTCCTATAACCCATGAGTTTTTAGACTGATGAGGTTTTTCGCATAGGAAATTGAAGTAAATACTGAGACATGTATGAGTAATGACAGTTTAGGAATGTCTTACAACATAATTCAATATTTGAACATGCCACATACAAGGCCATTGTGCCAGTGTGACAGCATGACACAATGGTACAGAAATCACATAAAAGGACATGTCATGTTGTTGAACAGACATACAACAATGCATACACTTGGATAACGTGCAAATAAACACACCAGACCCACATCTCTGTGTTATGTGAAAACTATGGGAATAATGTAGTATGTGAGCTGCTGTCATCCCACCTAAGTATATATTGCAACAACACAAGCAGAACAATCATGTCCCACTCACATTATATTAAATGTAACAGCCAAATCTATCACATACAGAGTCAGAGTGTATTAGACAAAATAATATTATGTTACACTGCATGCATAGGAGTATACAGACACACACACACACACACACACACACACACACACACACACACACACACACACACACACACACACACACACACACACACACACACACACACACACACACACACACACACACACACATTTAAGAGTCACACGCTCACCCTTATGGAACAATGTAGAGACTAATGACAGATGATCATGTAAATAATGTAGTTAATGCATGTGTCACTTGGTTATGTGTGTCATACTGCAGCAGTCAGATAAAGCCACATATGACATGTGTGCAGTGTATATTATGAAGTATGTCAGAATAGTATAACAGCAACATGGGATGTCTGCACAATTGTGCCAATACCGTAAGTAGCTGAATATGGAAAATACAATGGAGGCAGCATTATAAAAGTGGATCACACAGACAATACTCATGCTCCTGAGGGAACACTCGGATGGGATTGAACATCACAAAAGATATCTCTCTTTAACGATCTCCTGGAAAGAGTCACATGTGGCCCATTCCATGTCCTGAAAGAAGTTTCCCATTAAGTCCATCATCTGTGCCTGGAAGATGTCTGTCACTACATCCTGGATCTGGTCCCAAAAATCATCTGCCTGATGAGGTGGTGGACATCTTCTAGGATGAACAGCAGGAACAATGACTTGTGCAGGTCCCAGTCTGTCATTGTCATCACTGACCCCATGATGGTCTACATCCTGGTCCTTGGAGTCAGAGTTGGCTGGCAGAGGTTTGGCACATTGGTGGTGTCTGATTGGTGAACAGATAATATAAAGGTCCCATACTCAAAGTTTAGTACAGGAAAAAAAATATATGGACAAAAGAGTTATTAACTGAAAATCAATGATTAAATAACATGTTGTACAAATTTTCTTAATCTACATATGGTAACTATTATGTCTGTGGTGTTATACTACTGTATAACCTTATCCAACTTTAACAACATATGTGGTGTAATACATGAATTCAATCCATATTAATGTACAAAATTGTGTGTAATGTACATCACAGTCATATGTCAAACATAGCAGTAATAAAACACAATCACATGTGCACCTCCCTAATTGTAAAAAGAGTGTATGATATGCAATTAACATCTTCAAAACAAATGAGGCAGAACAAGTGAAATGTTTGCTCAAGGTATATCACAATACTGTACATTTTTCATGGTACTGTAACTGTGAAATGTTTGCAAAAAGTATATCACAATGCTGTACATTTGTCATGGCACTGTAACTGTGAAATATTTGCTCAAGATATATCACAATACTGCACATTTGTCATGACACTGTAACTGTGAAATGTTTGCTCAAGGTATATCACAATACTGTACATTTATCATGACACTGTAACTGTAAAATGCTTGCTCAAGGTATATCATAATACAGTACATTTGTCATGGTACAGTAACTGTGAAATGTCTGCTCAGGGTATATCACAATACTGTACATGTGTCATGGCACTATAACTGTGAAATGTCTGCTCAAAGTATATCACAATACTGTACATTTGTCATGGCACTGTAACTGTGAAATATTTGCTCAAGGTATATCAGAATATTGTACATTTGGCATGGCACTGTAACTGTGAAATGTCTGCTCAAGGCATATCACAATACAGTACATTTGTCATGGCACTGTAACTGCAAAATGCTTGCTCAAGGTATATCATAATACAGTACATTTGTCATGACACTGTGACTGTGATATATTTGCTCAAGGTATATCACAATATTGCACATTTGTCATGGCACTGTAACTGTTAAATGTTTGCTCAAGGTATATCACAATACTGTACATTTGTCATGGCACTGTAACTGTGAAATGTTTGCTCAAGGTATATCACAATACTGACATTTCTCATGGCACTATAACTGTGAAATGTCTGCTCAAGGCATATCACAATACTGTACATTTGTCATGGCACTGTAACTGTGAAATGTTTGCCCAAGGTATATCACAATACTGTACATTTGTCATGATACTGTAACTGCAAAATGCTTGCTCAAGGTATATCATAATACAGTACATTTGTCATGACACTGTGAAATTTTGCTCAAGGTATATCACAATATTGTACATTTGTCATGGCACTGTAACTGTGAAATGTTTGCTCAAGGTATATCACAATACTGTACATTTGTCATGGCACTGTAACTGTGAAATGTTTTCTCAAGGTATATCACAATACTGTACATGTGTCATGGCACTGTAACTGTGAAATATTTGCTCAAGGATTATCACAATACTGTACATTTGTCATGGCACTATAACTGTGAAATGTCTGCTCAAGGTATATCACAATACTGTACACTTTGTCAAGACAATGTAACTTTGAAATGTTTGCTCAAGGCATATCACAATACTGCACACTTGTCATGGCACTGTAACTGTGAAATGTTTGCTCAAGGTATATCACAATACTGTACATTTGTCATGGCACTGTAACTGTGGAATGTTTGCTCTAGGTATATCACAATAACGTACATTTATCATAGCACTGTAACTTTGAAATGTTTGCTCAAGGTATATCACAATACTGTACATTTATCATGGACCTGTAACTGTGAAACATTTGCTCAGGGTATATCACAATACTGTACATTTGTCATGGCACTGTAATTGTGAAATGTCTGCTCAAGGCATATCACAATACAGTATATTTGTCATGGCACTGTATCTATGAAATGTCTGCTCAGGGTATATCACAATACCGTACATTTGTCATGGCACTGTAACTGTGAAATGTTTGCTCAAGGTATATCACAATACTGTACATGTGTCATGGCACTGTAACTGTGAAATGTTTGCTCAAGGTATATCACAATACTGTACATTTGTCATGGCACTGTAACTGTGAAATGTTTGCTCAAGGTATATCACAATACTGACATTTCTCATGGCACTATAACTGAAATGTCTGCTCAGGGTATATCACAATACTGTACATTTGTCATGGCACTGTAACTGTGAAATGTCTGCTCAAGGTATATCACAATACAGTACATTTGTCATGGCACTGTAACTGCAAAATGCTTGCTCAAGATATATCATAATACAGTACATTTGTCATGACACTGTGACCTTGAAATGTCGCTCAGGGTATATCACAATATTGTACATTTGTCATGGCACTGTAACTGTGAAATGTTTGCTCAAGCTATATCACAATACTGACATTTCCCATGGCACTATAACTGTGAAATGTCTGCTCAAGGTATATCACAATACTGTACATTTGTCATGGCACTGTAACTGTGAAATGTTTGGTCAAGGTATATCACAATATTGTACATTTGTCATGGCACTGTAACTGTGAAATGTTTGCTCAAGCTATATCACAATACTGACATTTCCCATGGCACTATAACTGTGAAATGTTTGCTCAAGGTATATCACAATACTGTACATTTGTCATGGCACTGTAACTGTGAAATGTCTGCCAATGTATATCGCAATACTGTACATTTGTCATGGCACTGTGACTGTGAAATATTTGCTCAAAGTATATCACAATACTGTACAGCTGTCATGGCACTGTAACCGTGAAATGTTTGCTCAAGGTATATCCCAATACTGTACATTTGTCATGGCACTGTAACTGTGAAATGTTTGCTCAAGGTATATCACAATACTGTACATTTGTCCTGGCACTGTAACTGTGAAATGTTTGCTCAAGGTATATCACAATACTGTACATTTGTCATGGTACAGTAACTATGAAATGTCTGCTCAAGGTATATCATAATACTGTACATTTGTCATGACACTGTAACTGTGAAATGTCTGCTCAAGGTATATCACAATACTGACATTTCTCATGGTACTATAACTGTGAAATGTCTGCTCAAAGTATATCACAATACTGTACATTTGTCATGGCACTGTAACTTTGAAATGTTTGCTCAATGTATATCACAATACAGTACATTTGTCATGGCACTGTAACTGCAAAATGCTTGCTCTTGCTCAAGATATATCATAATACAGTACACTTGTCATGACACTGTGACCTTCAAATGTTGCTCAGGGTATATCACAATATTGTACATTTGTCATGGCACTGTAACTGTGAAATGTTTGCTCAAGCTATATCACAATACTGACATTTCCCATGGCACTATAACTGTGAAATGTCTGCTCAAGGTATATCACAATACTGTACGTTTGTCATGGCACTGTAACTGTGAAATGTTTGGTCAAGGTATATCACAATATTGTACATTTGTCATGGCACTGTAACTGTGAAATGTCTGCCAATGTATATCGCAATACTGTACATTTGTCATGGCACTATAACTGTGAAATATTTGCTCAAAGTATATCACAATATACAGTTGTCATGGCACTGTAACTGTGAAATGTTTACTCAAGGTATATCACAATATAGTACATTTGTCATGGTACTGTAACTGCAAAATGCTTGCTCAAGATATATCATAATACAGTACATTTGTCATGACACTGTGACCTTGAAATGTCGCTCAAGGTATATCACAATATTGTACATTTGTCATGGCACTGTAACTGTGAAATGTTTGCTCAAGCTATATCACAATACTGACATTTCCCATGGCACTATAACTGTGAAATGTCTGCTCAAGATATATCACAATACTGTACATTTGTCATGGCACTGTAACTGTGAAATGTTTGCTCAAGGTATATCACAATACTGTACATTTGTCATGGTACTGTAACTGTGAAATGTCTGCCAATGTATATTGCAATACTGTACATTTGTCATGGCACTGTGACTGTGAAATATTTGCTCAAAGTATATCACAATACTGTACAGTTGTCATGGCACTGTAACTGTGAAATGTTTGCTCAAGGTATATCACAATACTGTACATTTGTCATGGCACTGTAACTGTGAAATGTTTGCTCAAGGTATATCACAATACTGTACATTTGTCATGGCACTGTAACTGTGAAATGTTTGCTCAAGGTATATCACAATACTGTACATTTGTCATGGCACTGTAACTGTGAAAAGTTTGCTCAAGGTATATCACAATACTGTACATTTGTCCTGGCACTGTAACTGTGAAATGTTTGTTCAAGGTATATCACAATACTGTACATTTGTCATGGCACTGTAACTGCCACAGGTATGGCCCATAAGGTTTATTTATACGTTGGGTAACAAAAGAAACAAAGCATAAAACATGGCATTTGCCTATTCTTTACACTTGCTTTGCTGTTGTAACACCCTATGAAATAACATGCTTTTATCTGTCTTATAATATCAGCATGTGTCAGCACACTGAGTTTAACTGTCATAGTTTGCAAAAATCAAGCATTAGAAGGTAATTCTGAAAAAGAAAAACCCACTAATGACTTTAGTGTACAATTGTGTGATTCAGTAGCACACATCTCCACATAGAGTGCTGACCCTGCAACCATAAGACTGTATATGGACTACAGACCCAGACTTCTTGTACTTGCATTGTGTTTACACGAGTCACAAGTTGGTCTTACATTCATGAAAGTGATTAGAGCAAACATGGATTATAGCAATAACCCACGCCTGGGTGTGGGTAATGCTAAATTTACCCACGGTTGGCGTGGTTTGGTCCCGAGGGTGAAGCCCGAGGGACCAAACAAAGCCAACCGTGGGTAAATTTAGCATTACCCACACCCAGAAGTGGGTTATTGCTATTATACCATGACATTATTTAAGAAAAGAAACTATTACTTTTCTTAAATAATGGCATAGTATAATGCCTGTTTACTGCCCTTCCGCAGATGTCTGGCATCTGCGGCAGTTCTGATGTACTGTGCGCCTGCGCAGTACACCAGAGCTGTGGGCAACGGAGAAAGCAAGATCTCCGTTGCTTTTTTTTTAGTGTTTCGCTATGTTAAATGAGTTTAACATAGCGAGACAGTTTTAAAATAAGCAACGGAGATGTCTGTTGCTTATTTTAAAACTGTCTCGCTATGTTAAACTCATTTAACATAGCGAAACACTAAAAAAAGCACCGGAGATCTTGCTTTCTCCGTTGCTTTTTTTTAAAACACTGTCTCGCTATGTTAAATGGGTTTAACATAGCGAGACAGCTTTAAAATAAGCAATGGAGATCTCCGTTGCTTATTTTAAAGCTGTCTCGCTATGTTAAACCCATTTAACATAGCGAGACAGTGTTTTAAAAAACCGAGTTATACTAAGGGAAAAAAGTCCGGCCGACCGGACCTTTTTCCCTTAGTATAACTCGATTTACAATGGGCACGCTGGCCAATCAGTGTGCACGTTTTGGGGGGGGGGGTCATGGTATAATATAAAATAATCTTGTGATTTCTATAATGCAGAGCTTACTAATGTATGTATTACCCAGCATTCAAACATACATAAGTATACTCCATGGTGTTTGTAGAAGCTTTGCGGATAAAGGAGAAATGCGCAGTCATCTGTGGCCTAAGCACTATAGGTATCAATGTGCATGGCCATGTTAAACATGTAAAAATCTGTACTGTATAAGCTACAAAACAAATATGTCTTCCATATGTGATGTGCAATAGTACATGAATCAAAGCCAATCCTTTTACAAAAACAGCCTAAAGTGGATTTTGAACACACACACACACACACACACACACACACACACACACACACACACACACACACGAGACAGTCACTTTGATATAGTGTTTAACCAGTTGAGCTAAGGCACAACACAGTTTGATATGTTTTTTAAAAGCAGATACTATGAAATAGTAGTAATAGTTACATGAGTGAAGTCCCTAATAATATACAGTCATAATCAACAGTCATGCCTATTGTGTACAGTGGCTAAGAATAGTTGTGGATAATCTCAGTCATCGATATGCAAAAGTTAACTTTAATGAGTGTAACTTAAATCCCTCCATTTAAATTACTATTAATACAGAGTCCTATAGAATACACTTGAAACACAAAGTCACAGAAACAGTTGTGCTTACTTCATACATATATAGGTTCACAGGTTTATAGGTGTTTACTAGGTTAACAACCACAAGGACTTTTTTAAGCCTATTCATGCATCCCAAATCTCTGACAAGTTCTGCTACCTTTGATAGCTGTAAGCAGGGGCTTGAGAGATGAAATATGTACAAGCAGGGGTGTGGGAGATTAACCATTTACATGCTGCCTATGTCCATTAGAGACATGAGTACCAAACCAGGGATGAATTTCCTGCTCCTCATCCAACTGTCCAAATTACACTTGAATTGGGTTAGGGAGGAACTCTGCTTCACATGGATGGGAAGCTCAATCCAGAGAAGGAGTAGTCTCTGGGAAACATATCTGTGTCTCCAGCAGGTCATATTTGTATCATGGGCAAGGTTTAATTCTTTAGAATGGGTAATTCTGGTGCTGTCTGTTTTGTGGATATGCAGGAGGTCCATCAGAGTGGGGGCTGACAATGTCTTGTATGCGAGACATAGATCTCCCCTCAATAGCCTGTAGGAGATAGAATTCAGGAATAGGGCCTTGAGATGGTCTGCATAAGACTTGTTATTTACATCTTGTATTCTTTTAGTGAGGAGCCTCTGTGGACATTCCAGTTGTTGGATATGCCTGCTTAGGTACATAACAAAGGGGGCATTGTACTCAATGACAGGTGTGATGAATGCTTGTGGAACAATGACTTCCTTGGACATATATGCCATACCTTTGTTTATAAGTTACACAACATAGAATGATTTCCTGACCACCGTAGACACATGATGATGATCAAAGACTAGATTACTGTCTATGTGAGTTCCCAAGTCCTTGACTACTGGGTCAACTCTTAGGGGTGTGTTGTTAATATGAAAGTCACAAGAGGTGGATGACTTCCCAAAGGATACTACTATGCATTTCTTGGGGTTTAGTTTTAGTCCATGGCTCTGGCACCAGTTGTTTGTCTGTGTCATCCCTATTTAGAGACCATTTGTGTCAGTGGGGGATTCAATGACAGCTCCTAGTTTGCAATCATCTGCAAATTTGGTCATTCAGAGACCACTGAGTTTGATCTTGACATCAAAGAAGTAAATGCCAAAATAAAAAGTTCCAGGACCAATCCCTGAGGGACTTCACTTGCGACTAGCCTGTTTGTAGAGGTGGACTCCTCAATGTTAACTTTCTGGGTTCTGTCTATCAGTTTGCAGGTAACAATGGTAGGATCAGTAAATGTATCAATATTACATTTTTAAGTTGGTGATTACAGGAGGGTAACAGACTACTGGGGGGCATCGGGCACGTGTTACAGGTATTCCCATTTAATGATACCTTTTGGGATGTTGTGCCGAGCACCTTATACTTGAGTTTAAAGAATTTACAAAGACATTCACAAGCATGATTCCAAATCACTGAATGGTAACAAGCCTTATTAATCAAATGTGGTGAAGATCATACTTAAAGCTGTGTACACTTGGCTATCCTCCATCTGGGGAACATCTGACTTACAGCTACCTTCCAAAGGTGCCCAAAGGTGAGTTGTCACCTGCTGTGCTATTAACACATACTTATGTTATCATTATTCTGCAAAAATCAAATAAAACATGTTTAAATGCAAAATGTTTTTGAAACTGCCTGCAATACACTCTATCTGTTACATAAAGGAGGGGGTTAGAATCAAACAATATGCATGCATATGGGTTAATGTCCATCAGTGATAATGTCATTTTCCTCATATGCAGTTATATGGATGAAAAGGAAACAACCATGGTGAAGTACAGATATAGAAAAAATTAAAATATAAATTGAAATATCTCTGTTGTTATTTCTGACTAACCTGTAATGTCTCTTGTATGTTTACAGAAACTGATGACTTGCAGGGATTTCCGATAGTCATATGTTCAGTGACCAATTTACGAATGTGCTCTGATGCTTAGTATATATAGTAATATTTGTGGGTGCATTTAGTCTGATAACGGCAACATGAGGATGGTTTTAAATGTTCACTGGTTCTTGTGGTGATATGTAGCCATGAATGCACAACAGTTCATTTTAATATGCTGACATGTTTCATCCCTGTTTATGTATAAATCCCAGCATGTGTGTTACACACCATATAATGACACTAACGTTTGTTATGATGTGTCACTGACCACGGTTGTATATGACATGCAGCTTGTTACACACCATATAATGACACTAACGTTTGTTATGATGTGTCACTGACCGCGGTTGTATATGACATGCAGCTTGTTACACACCATATAATGACACTAACGTTTGTTATGATGTGTCACTGACCGCGGTTGTATATGACATGCAGCTTGTTACACACCATATAATGACACTAACGTTTGTTATGATGTGTCACTGACCGCGGTTGTATATGACATGCAGCTTGTTACACACCATATAATGACACTAACGTTTGTTATGATGTGTCACTGACCGCGGTTGTATATGACATGCAGCTTGTTACACACCATATAATGACACTAACGTTTGTTATGATGTGTCACTGACCGCGGTTGTATATGACATGCAGCTTGTTACACACCATATAATGACACTAACGTTTGTTATGATGTGTCACTGACCGTGGTTGTATATGACATGCAGCTTGTTACACACCATATAATGACACTAACGTTTGTTATGATGTGTCACTGACCGCGGTTGTATATGACATGCAGCTTGTTACACACCATATAATGACACTAACGTTTGTTATGATGTGTCACTGACCGCGGTTGTATATGACATGCAGCTTGTTACACACCATATAATGACACTAACGTTTGTTATGATGTGTCACTGACCGCGGTTGTATATGACATGCAGCTTGTTACACACCATATAATGACACTAACGTTTGTTATGATGTGTCACTGACCGCGGTTGTATATGACATGCAGCTTGTTACACACCATATAATGACACTAACGTTTGTTATGATGTGTCACTGACCGTGGTTGTATATGACATGCAGCTTGTTACACACCATATAATGACACTAACGTTTGTTATGATGTGTCACTGACCGCGGTTGTATATGACATGCAGCTTGTTACACACCATATAATGACACTAACGCTTGTTATGATGTGTCACTGACCGCGGTTGTATATGACATGCAGCTTGTTACACACCATATAATGACACTAACGTTTGTTATGATGTGTCACTGACCGCGGTTGTATATGACATGCAGCTTGTTACACACCATATAATGACACTAACGTTTGTTATGATGTGTCACTGACCGCGGTTGTATATGACATGCAGCTTGTTACACACCATATAATGACACTAACGTTTGTTATGATGTGTCACTGACCGCGGTTGTGTATGACATGCAGCTTGTTACACACCATATAATGACACTAACGTTTGTTATGATGTGTCACTGACCGTGGTTGTATATGAGATGCAGCTTGTTACACACCATATAATGACACTAACGTTTGTTATTATGTGTCACTGACTGAGGTTGTATATGACATGTAGCTTGTTACACACCATATAATGACACTAACGTTTGTTATGATGTGTCACTTACCGCGGTTGTGTATGACATGCAGCTTGTTACACACCATATAATGACACTAACGTTTGTTATGATGTGTCACTGACCGCGGTTGTATATGACATGCAGCTTGTTACCCACCATAAAATGACACTAACATTTGTTATGATGTGTCACTGACCGCGGTTGTGTATGACATGCAGCTTGTTACACACCATATAATGACACTAACGTTTGTTATGATGTGTCACTGACCGCGATTGTATATGACATGCAGCTTGTTACACACCATATAATGACACTAACGTTTGTTATGATGTGTCACTGACCGTGGTTGTATATGACATGCAGCTTGTTACACACCATATAATGACACTAACGTTTGTTATGATGTGTCACTGACTGTGGTTCTATATGAGATGCAGCTTGTTACACACCATATAATGACACTAATGTTTGTTATGATGTGTCACTGACCGCGGTTGTATATGACATGCAGCTTGTTACACACCATATAATGACACTAATGTTTGTTATGATGTGTCACTGACTGTGGTTCTATATGAGATGCAGCTTGTTACACACCATATAATGACACTAACGATTGTTATGATGTGTCACTGACTGTGGTTGTGTATGACATGCAGCCTGTTACACACCATATAATGACACTAACATTTGTTATGATGTGTCACTGACCGCGGTTGTATATGACATACAGCTTGTTATGCACCATGTAATGCCACTAATGTTTGTTATGATTTGTCACTGACCATGGTTGTGTATGACATGCAGCTTGTTACACACCATATAATGCCACTAACGTTTGTTATGATGTGTCACTGACCGCGGTTGTATATGACATGCAGCTTGTTACACACCATATAATGACAGTAACGTTTGTTATGATGTGTCACTGACCGCAGCTGTATATGACATGCAGCTTGTTACACACCATATAATGACACTAACGTTTGTTATGATGTGGCACTGACTGCGGTTGTATATGACATGCAGCTTGTCACACACCATATAATGACACAAACGTTTGTTATGATGTGTCACTGACCGAGGTTGTATATGACATGCAGCTTGACACACACCATATAATGACACTAACGTTTGTTATGATGTGTCACTGACCACGGTTGTATATGACATGCAGCTTGTTACACACCATATAATGACACTAATGTTTGTTATGACGTGTCACTGACCGCGGTTGTGTATGACATGCAACTTGTTACACACCATGTAATGACACTAACATTTGTTACGATGTGTCACTGACAGCGGTTGTATATGACATGCAGCTTGTTACACACCATATAATGACACTAACGTTTGTTATGATGTGTCACTGACCACGGTTGTGTATGACATGCAGCTTGTTACACAGCATATAATGACACTAACGTTTGTTATGATGTGTCACTGACCGCAGTTGTATATGACATGCAGCTTGTTACACACCATATAATGACACTAATGTTTGTTATGATGTGTCACTGACCGCAGTTGTATATGACATGCAGCTTGTTACACACCATATAATGACATTAACGTTTGTTATGATGTGTCACTGACTGCGGTTGTGTATGACATGCAGCTTGTTACACACCATATAATGACACTAACGTTTGTTATGATGTGTCACTGACCGCGGTTGTGTATGACATGTAGCGTGTTACACACCATATAATGACACTAACATTTGTTATGATGTGTCACTGACCTCGGCTGTATATGACTTGCAGCTTGTTACACACTATATAATGACACTAACATTTGTTATGATGTGTCACTGACTGCGGTTGTGTATGACATGCAGCTTGTTACACACCATATATTGACACTAAAGTTTGTTATGATGTGTCACTGACCGCGGTTGTATATGACATGCAGCTTGTTATACACCATATAATGACACTAACGTTTGTTATGATGTGTCACTGACTACGGTTGTATATGACATGCAGCTTGTTACACACCATATAATGACACTAACGTTTGTTATGATGTGTCACTGACCGCGGTTGTGTATGACATGCAGCTTGTTACACACCATATAATGACACTAACGTTTGTTATGATGTGTCACTGACCACGGTTGTGTATGACATGCAGCTTGTTACACACCATATAATGACACTAACGTTTGTTATGATGTGTCACTGACCGCGGTTGTGTATGACATGCAGCTTGTTACACACCATATAATGACACTAACGTTTGTTATGATGTGTCACTGAACGTGGTTGTGTATGACATGCAGCCTGTTACACACCATATAATGACACTAACCTTTGTTATGATGTGTCTCTGACCATGGTTGTATATGACATGCAGCTTGTTACACACCATATAATGACACTAACGTTTGTTATGATGTGTCACTGACCGTGGTTGTATATGACATGCAGCTTGTTACACACCATATAATGACACTAACATTTATGATGTGTCACTGACCGCTGTTGTATATGACCTGCAGCTTGTTACCCACCATATAATGACACTAACGTTTGTTATGATGTGTCACTGACTGCAGTTGTGTATGACATCCAGCTTGTTACACACCATATAATGACACTAACGTTTGTTATGATGTGTCACTGACCGCGGTTGTGTATGACATGCAGCGTGTTACACACCATATAATGACACTAACGTTTGTTATGATGTGTCACTGACCGCGGTTGTATATGACATGCAGCTTGTTACACACCATATAATGACACTAATGTTTGTTATGATGTGTCACTGACCACGGTTGTACATGACATGCAGCTTGTTACACACCATATAATGACACTAACGTTTGTTATGATGTGTCACTGACCGCGGTTGTATATGACATGCAGCTTGTTACACACCATATAATGACATTAACGTTTGTTATGATGTGTCACTGACCGCGGTTGTATATGACATGCAGCTTCTTACACACCATATAATGACACTAACGTTTGTTATGATGTGTTACTGACCGCGGTTGTGTATGACATGCAGCTTGTTACACACCATATGACACTAACGTTTGTTATGATGTGTCACTGACCGCGGTTGTATATGACATGCAGCTTGTTACACACCATATAATGCCACTAACGTTTGTTATGATGTGTCACTGACCACGGTTGTATATGACATGCAGCTTGTTACACACCATATAATGACACTAACATTTGTTATGTTGTGTCACTGACCGCGGTTGTATATGACATGCAGCTTGTTACACACCATATAATGACACTAACGTTTGTTATGATGTGTCACTGACCGCTGTTGTGTATCCGATGCAGCTTGTTACACACCATATAATGACACTAACATTTGTTATGATGTGTCACTGACCACGGTTGTATATGACATGCAGTTTGTTATACACCATATAATGACACTAACGTTTGTTATGATGTGTCACTGACCGCGGTTGTATATGACATGCAGCTTGTTACACACCATATAATGACACTAACGTTTGTTATGATGTGTCACTGACCGCGGTTGTATATGACATGCAGCTTGTTACACACCATATAATGACACTAACGTTTGTTATGATGTGTCACTGACCGCGGTTGTGTATGACATGCAGCTTGTTACACACCATATAATGACACTAACGTTTGTTATGATGTGTCACTGACCGCGGTTGTGTATGACATTGAGCTTGTTACACACCATATAATGACACTAACGTTTGTTATGATGTGTCACTGACTGTGGTTCTATATGAGGTGCAGCTTACGTTCTTGGGGTACACATGATATTTCTGTTTGGATACGCATGTAATGGTGGCAACAACAGTACCATATTACTGGGTTTGTGGCACATTGGTTATGTGTTTGTCCTATAATTGTCATACTATCAATTCCCACCTTGGCACTTATAACCCATGCAGAACTATTAAATGGCTTGACAGATATGTTGATGTTAGCTCATATGGATGATGTCCTTTTCATGTTTATTCAGACTATCTGTATATAACAGTGCTATACATGACACTGACTGTTTTGCGTAGCTTTGCATTGTAAATGAAAGGCGAGCTATTCATTTGACGTGTGCTTTTAACATTATCATGTCAATATGTGAGCCCCTATATAAACTGTAAGATGTACATCTTACACTGACTTCCAGATGTTGAACCATAATAGAGAGGCAATTTCTCGCACACAGAGAAGGATATAATAATCCACGCTCTGTGCTAGCATGGGCACAACCTTCTTGAATGGACAGGCGATACTGTCTGCAGGAATCAAATGTGGACAGACCTCACAGACATGATCAATGCAGTATGTGGCCACAATAGATCCAAGAAGGCCTGTTGGCAATGTTGATCTGACATGATCCTCCATGCAGCCAACAGCCTCCACCACTATGAGAGGGAAAGGAATGCCTTTGGAAGTGGGTCACCCTTGATTCCCCCAGATGATATAATGTTGTTCCTGGCCTCACATAATTCCACCAGCTAGATCATTGGATACCAGGCAGAAGTATTGAAGCATGTTTTCCAGGATGTACAGACATGTCTTAATTTCACAGATACTTCAGCATTCAACATTTCTCATTAAAGGACATTAATTCACAATTAATACCATATGGTTATATTTGTTTTACAGCAGCAAAAGTATGTCGTGTATGTGAAAATTCACCTGATGTGGATGCACAACTTAAGTGTTATACCTGCTATCTTATCAATATAGTGCATAGATACGAACCTAGAAGTAAGCAGCACCAAGCATAAAGGACTGCCATGAGCTCCGTAGTAAGAGGCAAAAGTTTATTCCACGTATTCCAAATCACAAGCACAAACTACATGAACGCCTTTTTTAAAAAACAAAAATTACATCCAAAACACAGCGTTTTCATCTACTATGAAGACTTCATCAGATGAACAGTACATTGAACCAAGATAATTCTTTTATAAGGTTCCTTCTAATTAGCTATCCCATAAACCACTTCTGATAAATTAATTAATTAAATAATTGATGTTAAAAAACAGATCCTGTTGCAAACCAACAAAATAAGGTTGTCATTAAAACAGTTGAAACAGACTTTTTAGCCACTGAGAAAGAAATACATAATTAAACTCCTTTGCCAACGTTTTCTTTTAAAAAAATATTAAACCATTGCCTTTGTTGATGTTAATAAATATTAATTTTAAATTCATGTTGCTAAAACCATTAAAATATATAGATTTTTATAAAATATTTATATATAAAAATTTCTTATTATTATTTAACCATTCCTGCTTTTAAAAAGCATTAAATTAAGAACAATATATATAAATCAATGAACTAAATATAAATGACCATCTATCAATGTGTGTTGTTTATGTTATTTACATATAAATACGTCCTGAAATATACTAAAAGTATATAAAAAATAAATATGTAAAAAAGTGTAAAAAATGTTGCTAGAAATGTGTTAAAACTATGCAAATACATATGTATATCAAGGGTTGCCCTCTGGTGGTGACATTAAAAATTGCTTCTTACTTATTATAATTTAGCTGCTCTTAATTTTAACAGGGGTAATATAGATAAATTATCATTCAGCCCTGGATATTTGTCAGCATTCAATGTCAATTGCCACCATAATTCCCTATACTCTATTTTATCTTCCCAAGGACCCCCCCAATATCACATTTAATTTGCTCAACCACTAAAAATTTGTATTTAGATTCATTACAGGACTTACTATGCTTATAAAGGGCATTGCTTTCTTTTTTATTCAAAATATCATCCATGTGTTCATAGATCCTTCTTTTTAATGCCCTCTCGGTCTTACCGATATAGAAGGATCTACATTTTTCACATAAGGCTAAATAAACTATTCCCTTGGTTTCACAATTAAAATATTCTGTATTATAAATCCATCTCTTTCTGCTTTCCAAGGAACAGCCTTCTCTGTTCAACACATAACTACATTGACTACATCGTCCACATTTGTATGTCCCTGTTTTGTTTCTTCTACTATTATTTGTGAATTTGCTTTCTAAAATATTTCCTATACTTTGAGAATTCTTATAAATTATTTTTTTAGGTATTTTGGATAAATTTTCTATATCCGTAAGGGAAATAAATCTATCCCATTCTTTAAAAAATATTTTTCTAACAACATTATTAAGGCCGTTGTATTCCAATATTAATGCCTGCTGGAAGTCCTTGTTCCTTTCTTTGTCATTTTCCTTACTTATACATATGTCATTCCTTACTTCCCTGTCATTATATATAGGTAGGAATCTATCATTCCTTCCTTTTTCTACCTCTCTTCTTATTTGTTCCACAAACTCCTTAGGGTCACCTCTTTCCAAGAACATGTTCTCAAGCAATTCACATTCCTTCTGGAAATCTAAGGAGCTCGTGGCAGTCCTTTATGCTTGGTGCTGCTTAGTTCTAGGTTCGTAGTTATTTTGCAGTGACTGTCTTTCGAATTCTTGGTTTTACGGAGCATAGATGGATATGCCGCCTGCACCGGACGTAAGGGGTCATAAGGAGGTTGGCCAAACACGGAAACTTATCGGACAACTCACGGAGCTTATTAACTTACTTACACCTATAAGTCAATCCCTTCTAGGGATTTATAGCAACCCAGCCCGTTCCAGTCCTTCGGGTAATGGAAGAAAGGAGAGGGAAGCGCGTTGTTGTGGACAGGGGGAGATTATTGGCGTACCTAATGGCATCAGCGACCTTGGTGGAACTTTTGACCCGCTCCAAACTCCAAATGTATTTCAGCCTGGTGGTAGTGGATCGAGAAACAACAATTTGGATCAAGCGAACATTCCTGGTGAAGGGGCTGAGGTTGCAGGTACTGTTAATCCTATTTTTTTAAAAGAGACTAAGGACTGGCTTCATATGCAGCCAAAATTCAATTTCAATGGGAACAAACATGACAAACCGAATGTTGTTGATGGGACATATAAAGTAAAATTGGAACAATTAAACAAATGTATGTACAAATATTGGTCCCTGGAGATAAAAAATGAATATCTTAAAGAATGTATCTCCAGGGAGATTGTGCCTAAAGGTTTACAGGTTTTTAAATTCCCTAATAATGTTGTGGATGGGTCTATGTTTTATAAAGAACTGGTTGAAGTATTCAACAAATGTGGTTTAGATGTATTAAAACTCATCATTAGGAAAATACCAGAATACAGGAAGCAATTCAAAAAGATATAGAGGTTTTGGATCAATATATTAAGGATGATTTAATTTTCAGTATACAAGAGGAAAAAAGCAAGTATTATGAAATAAGGAAAGACATAGATCAAAAATGTGAGGTTTCAATTAACAGAAAAATAAAAAAATTAGAAAGGGATATGGAAGAATACGAGAACAACATCAGCTATCCTAAACCACACAGAGTAAATAACAACAATTATTATTATGTTGATGAAGGTTTTAATAATTTAGAACCTAATTTCCAGCCGCATGAGGGTGGTGAGCATGCATATAGGGAGGAAGACATGGAGTATGATGAATCTTTTCCACCTTTAGGTAGGTCTGAGAGGTTGTTAAACAAACAGGGTCCGCAGAATGTAAATTTTCAGAGGAGAGGGGGGAGAAGGGGGAGGGGGAGATTTTAATGGATACCCACCCAACCCACCCAGATTGTTCTTTTGATGAATTAGTTATTGATGGATACCGACATACAAGGGACAACTTTTCTATATACAATTTTAGTAACATTAAGATAGAAAAAGAACATTTTCAATTATTTTCAAAAGGGTTAAAATTTATACCATATAAAAAAGGAGACATTACTAAAAATTTACTTGATATAAAGCTTTTTTTAAGGAAAGTAAATTTGAGTATTACATTACCAGTTAGAAACAATTATGATAGTAGTGAATTAAGGATAAAAAGTATATATAATCCGCCCCTCCACCCTCAATTGAAAAATTTAGAGAGCGTGATGGAGGGGGAAATAAGGAAACAGGAGAAGATTAATAGATGGAAATGGAACATTAGTAAAAAAGAAAAAGATCTGTTATATGATTTAAAGAATAATTGTGGAGTACGAGTAATGAAACCTGATAAAGGGGGAGGTATTATAATAATGGATAGTATCATTTATGAAAGTAAAATAAACTTAATGTTATGGGACGAAGAAAGGTATGGGGTCGTATCCATCAATGAGATAAATATAGCTTACAATAAGATAGATTTGGATTTATATGACATGTTACAAGAGGAATTAATTGATCATAATAGCTATAAATTTTTAAAGGTGGATAAACCAAGGATACCCACGATTTTGGGATACCAAAAATCCATAAAAGTGAGGAGGACCCCCCCCCCTTCATCCTATAGTTTCAGCGAATGGTTCAAAAACGCAAACCTTGGTTAAATATGTGGACAATAAATTAAAGAAAGTTTGGACAATAAGAAGCAATATATTGAAAGATTCCTGGGACTTGCTGAAAGACCTTAGGGATTGTCCCTGGCAGGGCAATGTCTTGTTTATTACAATAGACATAGTAGATTTATTTTCCTCCATTCCCTATGAGGAAGGAAAAGTGATGTTGGAGGAAATAGTTTTTGAATATGCAGGGATGAGCCACAAAGAAAAATTAGCCAGTCTCTGGCTTATGGACCTGGTGTTGAAGTATAATTATATTCATTTTAAAGGGGAATTTTTCCAACAAATAAAAGGAGTAGCTATGGGGGCCGCTTGTGCCCCTACTTATGCTAACCTAATTTTAGCTAACTGGGAAGAGAAATTTATATTAAAATCGAAATACACAACCTGTTGGATTCTCTACAAAAGATTTTTAGACAACATAGTCATTTTTTGGACTGCAGGAAGAGATAGATTGAATGAATTTCTTGCATACCTTAAGGAAACTACTCAGTTTTTAGAGTTCACTTACAATATATCTGAGAATAATTTAATATATTTATATTTGGAAGTATAAAAGGAAGGACAGAAATTTGAGACTAAAGTTTATAGGAAAAAGACTTTTTGTAACTCATACTTGCATTTTGAAAGTGCCCATCCGTTGCATTGCAAAAGAAATATTGTTAAAGGGCAATTTGTTAGGGGAAGTCGTATGATGACTACATCCTTAGATTTCCAGAAGGAATGTGAATTGCTTGAGAACATGTTCTTGGAAAGAGGTTACCCTAAGGAGTTTGTGGAACAAATAAGAAGAGAGGTAGACAAAGGAAGGAATGATAGATTCCTACCTATATATATAATGACAGGGAAGTAAGGAATGCCATATGTATAAGTAAGGAAAATGACAAAGAAAGGAACAAGGACTTCCAGCAGGCATTAATATTGGAATACAATGGCCTTAATAATGTTGTTAGAAAAATATTTTTTAAAGAATGGGATAGATTTATTTCCCTTACGGATATAGAAAATTTATCCAAAATACCTAAAAAAATAATTTATAAGAATTCTCAAAGTATAGGAAATATTTTAGAAAGCAAATTCACAAATAATAGTAGAAGAAACAAAACAGGGACATACAAATGTGGGCGATGTAGTCAATGTAGTTATGTGTTGAACAGAGAAGGCTGTTCCTTGGAAAGCAGAAAGAGATGGATTTATAATACAGAATATTTTAATTGTGAAACCAAGGGAATAGTTTATTTAGCCTTATGTGAAAAATGTAGATCCTTCTATATCGGTAAGACTGAGAGGGCCTTAAAAAGAAGGATCTATGAACACATGTATGATATTTTGAATAAAAAAGAAAGCAACACCCTTTATAAGCATAGTAAGTCCTGTAATGAATCTAAATACAAATTTTTAGTGGTTGAGCAAATTAAATGTGATATTGGGGGGGTCCTTGGGAAGATAAAATAGAGTATAGGGAATTATGGTGGCAATTGACATTGAATGCTGCCAAATATCCAGGGCTGAATGATAATATATCTATATTACCCCTGTTAAAATTAAGAGCAGCTAAATTATAATAAGTAAGAAGCAATTTTTAATGTCACCACCAGAGGGCAACCCTTGATATACATATGTATTTGCATAGTTTTAACACATTTCTAGCAACATTTTTTACACTTTTTTACATATTTATTTTTTATATACTTTTAGTATATTTCAGGACGTATTTATATGTAAATAACATAAACAACACACATTGATAGATGGTCATTTATATTTAGTTCATTGATTTATATATATTGTTCTGAATTTGATGCTTTTTAAAAGCAGGAATGGTTAAATAATAAGAAGAAATTTTTATATATAAATATTTTATAAAAATCTATATATTTTAATGGTTTTAACAACATGAATTTAAAATTAATATTTATTAACATCAACAAAGGCAATGGTTTAATATTTTTTTTAAAAGAAAACGTTGGCAAAGGTGTTTAATTATGTATTTCTTTCTCAGTGGCTAAAAAGTCTGTTTCAACTGTTTTAATGACAACCTTATTTTGTTGGTTTGCAACAGGATCTGTTTTTAACATCAATTATTTAATTAATTAATTTATCAGAGGTGGTTTATGGGATAGCTAATTAGAAGGAACCTTATAAAAGAATTCTCTTGGTTCAATGTACTGTTCATCTGATGAAGTCTTCATAGTAGACGAAAACGCTGTGTTTTGGATGTAATTTTTGTTTTTTTTTAAAAAGGCGTTCATGTAGTTTGTGCTTGTGATTTGGAATACGTGGAATAAACTTTTGCCTCTTACTATGGAGCTCATGGCAGTCCTTTATGCTTGGTGCTGCTTAGTTCTAGGTTCGTAGTTATTTTGCAGTGACTGTCTTTCAAATAGTGCATAGATAACACTCTCAGTAACATGTGCGATGTTTTGCTTTCAACTGAATAGGTCCCTTATCTGCACCACAGCAGCACATGCCACCTAACAGTCTCCATATCCTGTTAGTGTGATTGATAGTTGCTGTGTGACCCTGCCTTCTGTCATGGCTGTGGACTACACTTACATGTTGATGTATGTGTGCCTTATTGTACTACAGGCTCTGCATTACTACAGATTATATATTCCCCTAACAGGGAGGATGTACCTGGTAAGACTTTCCATCTGTTTACTACGTGTCACCATTGATAACCCCATCTGTGTCCTTCATGACTACTGTGGTCTTCTTCACCTGCCTAGGACACCTGCAATCTGAACATTGTCATCACCCATCCAGTATGTGTCTGTCTTATTTGCTGTGTCTTGTACCTCATATAAAATGCTACATGGCACCTTGTATGTGCTTAATACTGATTTGTGTATGTCTATCTTTTCATATGACAGTAGCATTTCAACCCTCACCACTAGCAGTGGGGTCAGAGGGGGATATGTTAGGTAGGTTTAAGAATTTGTATTGACTACATCTGTCATATTTGTTTGATATATAAGTTATATGGCATATATCTGTTAAATAGAGTCCCTAAACCACCCACAGACATGATGTCCTGCTAAGTCCATATCATCATTAGCATTGTAGTCATATAGTTGTCCCATCTTTCATTACAAAGCGGCATCGTGTGATATCTGGAAAGGTACGTGACATATGTCATCTGCCTCTTTTTGTAGCAAGTCCACTACTTGCCTCTTCCAGTAACCTGGTCACTGATCCTGAGGTGGGATGTGATGTGCCTATCATAGTACACTTCATGCCACACAGGTCATTGCATTGGGTGCATTGTGTGGTCTGGAAGAAAACAGCCATCTGGTTCATGGTGTAGCCTCTGATATGGAGGATACTGTGAGTGGACATTCTGATGCTGTGGGGACATCAAATGATGGACATGATGTTGATGACAGTGACCCTCTGTCACATGTATAGTCTGATAATGATGGTAACTCTTCCACATGACAGAACAAAATTGACAACAAACTACACATGTGAGTGTAGCTGATGTACATAGATGTGTGTCATCATTTGTCCACCTACTATTACAGGCAAATGAATGTTCAGAGTTATGTCATGGATCTGACCTGCATGCACTTGCCCATAACACCAGCCACGTGTGCTACATGAAGGACAGGAGCACAGACGTGGTAAGGTCATGGCAACTTTGGATGTACAGTATGACAGTGAGGTACGTCATGGCAGCACTGGCTGTACAGCATGACAGTGCTGTAGATCATGGCAGCATTGGTTATATAGCATGACAGTGTGGTAGATCATGGCAGCATTGGCTATACAGCATGACAGTGTGGCAGGTTATGGCACCATTGGCTATACAGCATGACAGTGTGGTGCCTGTTGAATGCTCTGTTGACAGCCTCACTATAGCAGTGCTACAGCAGTGTTATGGTATGAAATGGGTGTAATGTGCCCTAACTGCACTAAGCAGATTGCCTCCAGTAGGCAGAGGTAGACCCTGTCTCATTCAACCCACACATGGCCCTCAGACATCAATGTCTGTGCTTCATTGTGCATGCACATCTGCTGTTGGTCACTGTTGGTCACTGTGCATGCACATCTACTGTTGGTCACTATGCATGCACATCTGCTGTTGGTCACTATGTATGCACATCTACTGTTGGTCACTATGCATGCACATCTGCTGTTGGTCACTATACATGCACATCTACTGTTGGTCACTCTAGTGTAAGGCCAGCAGTTATGTTCATGTTGTCACATTACAGTCATGCTCCTACCCATACTGTGTCCCAAAATGCTAGTGTCACCACATCCAGCTTGAGTGCTTCCAGATATGGAAGGGGCAGCCAGCACCATGGTGTAAGGAGGCAGTATGTGTGACTTAGACTGTGTTAGAGTAACACCGAAAGCTCATCCAATGTGTGTGTGTCTTGCTGTATCACTCTGACGCTGTGGCAATGGTGACCACTGTGCTGACCACTGACTAATCTGTGGGCAGTTATCAAATGTCTGATGCCACAGAGTTTTCTGATCTTTTATCTGACCTAGGTGACTAACTGCAAGTTGTGATATGAAGTACTTATTGGTATGTGTTAGTACAGATACTGACATCTGTAATGCTATACGTGATGTCATCCCTCTATGTTTGCATCACTTGTTAATTGAAATATGGCACATATTTACATGGATAACAGCACCTTATCTTTGTCAACCAGCACTGATTGCTACATTATACATTTCTTTATCTGCCATTCCAACGTGGACAGGTATGCCACTGTATGCACACCCGTGTCACTTGTAGCATTTTAATGTGGTGCTGTACATGCCTCACCCTCAGCACTCCATGCACTTATGTGGACCTGTTTTCATTTTCATGTCACATGCTGACACGTATTTCTCATGTGTGCCTTCCCTTACGTCACAGATTCCAAATACATACATACATATATACCTATGTTTGCTGTATCCCCAACATTGATGCATATTTCATGTCTGTTGTGCTCTCACTGTCATTAATACTCTGCATATTTGAACATATTATTGCCTGTAAGTGAGTCATGTTGCAGCTCTAACCTGTGCATCAGAGCTTTGCCTTCTGTGTGACACTCCATACCAGGCATGTGATGTGATGTTTGCTTGTTTTTATTTTCTTTTTGGCTGGTCCTTGGGATGTTTGTAATTTCATGCTACTGTAAGCTTTTCTTGTGTTGTAACACACCGTTATCCATCACACAATGCTAAGTGAGATGTACCAGTATTCATGTACAGACCCTATTTTTGGATATATTTGAGCTGATATATTTCCATAAGCTTCAGGGTTCTTGATGTCTTTTAGCACTGACTATTTTGCAGGTAACTTTCCATGTTAGTTATCCATATGATAATATCCTACCTGTCCAATGACACCTGTGCCTTGCAGGGCAACTTACTGTGGTAATGTTTGCTGTATATACTTCCAGATGTGTTCCTTGTGAATGTTGTATACGTGTTCTTACTGGGATACCTTATACTGTCTGTTGTGTATGATGTTCATTATGGGCAATTAATGTGCTGCTGTTGTGGGGCAACACATGAACATCACTTTTTAGTCTGTGTACATTTGTACCTGTGGCGTGTCATGACTCAGTAACATGGCTCGTAACTTCTTTGCTCAAGAATCAGGGACAAAGCCAAAAATAATGGAGGACAAATACCCAAAACTGGGACAATGGGGGATGGATTCAAACTGTCCATTACTCTGCATGCATGAGGTCACAGGCAGGTCTCCGCTGACTCTGGATACTTTCTCTACATCTCTATCTGTATGTGTATGTACTGCTCTCAGTCCTGCTTTTTCACTTGGTAGTGCCTGCAGAACCTTTTTCTACATACATGTTGAGTTTCCACCACACTAAGAATATGTTTAATTTCAAAGGGTTAGTCATTGATTTGACCCTGTACACTGGAGAGTCTTATCAATGTACAACACTGAAGTGGTACACCTACAGAGGCTCGGTCATTCACATCAGTTAAGCATGCTACACCTCACCAACCTCTTAAATCTGACCCTTCTTATCCTTCAAAAAATGCGTGTCAGAACAAAAACTGTTAAGCCCGTAACTTCAGGTAAATAAGAGCAACATTTAACATCTGTCCCAGATTTGGGGGTTTTGTCCTTCATTACTGTATTTTTTCAGGGTGGGGTTGTAACTGATTCTTGCGCTAAGAAGTTCAGAATATTATTTTTATCACTGTCAGGTGAGGTTTACATAACAAAGTGGTTATAACTATACTGGGTGGAGGTTATGGGGGCTGTTTATGAATTGAAGTAACTTGCTCTTTCTTCACATTTGCTCAGTTAACCATCTAGTTTTACAGGACTGATCTGCAATTGTCTGAAATAAGATGGGCTACTTGTGATTGTTGTTTATGTTCATAGGTTCATAGGTTCATACTAGGCTATCTGCCCTAGGGCATTTATAAGCCTAGCCAGAATGTATGTGGCTTTCGCCACCCCGTAGGTTGAGAATATTATACCCAATAGTTTGCTGTACCTCTGTCCAGTAGAAATACAGAGGTGATCCCCGGGGTAAACCTACGATCTCCCATCCACTCATCAAGACTCCTCTTGAACAGAGCCAGTAAGGGGCTCTGCCTCACATTGACCGGGATTCTGTTCCATAGCATAGGGAGTCTCTGGGTGATGAATCTATTCCTCCAGCAGATCCTATTTATGTCTGTGCTGAGGTTTAAGTCTCTAGCTCTCGTGGCTCTGGTGGATTTGGATCTTTTGAGGTGGAGCATGTCCATTAACTCAGGGTTGGACATGGCCTTGTATGTCAGGCACAGATCACCTCTGAGCAGGCGGTATGCGACTGAGTACAGCTGAAGTTTCTTCAGTCGGGCAGCATATGACATATGTTTGAGCCCCTTTATCCTTTTGGTGAGGAACTTTTGGGTTCTTTCCAATTGCTGCAGGTGGCGGGTAAGATACATTCCGAATGGGGCATTGTACTCAATCATTGGTCTGATAAGTGAAGAGTACAGGGGAACAATGACTTCTCCTGATCAGGATGTGAATCCCTTCATGATTAGGTGGGCAATATAGAAGGTCTTCCTGACCACTTTGGCAATGTGAGTGTCAAAGGAGAGGTTACTGTCAACTTGGGTCCCCAGGTCCCTGATAACCTCTTCAGTGCTTAATGGATTGCCACCTATGTGGTAATTAGGGGTTACCTTGTTTTTCCCAAAGAGTATGACTATACACTTTTTGGCGTTTAGCTTAAGGCCATGGCTCTGGCACCAGTTATCTTTTCCATGAGACCTTTCTGAAGGATGTCTGTGTCCGATGGTGTATCAATTATGGCGCCCAGTTTGCAGTCATCTGCAAACTTTATCAGCCATAATCCCCCTATGTTTGCCTGCACTTCTGAAACATAGATGCCGAACAAGAGGGGGCCCAGGACTGAGCCCTGTGGGACACCACTTGTGATCGGCTTGGAGTCTGACATGGCACCAGCAACTCTAACCCTGTGTGTTCTGTCTTTGAGCCAGTTTGCAACCCATCTTGTGATATATGGGTTTACATTTAAGTTGGTAAGCTTTTCTATGATACCCGAGTGGGGTATTGTGTCGAAAGCTTTTGCGAGGTCCAGGTAGGCTGTGTGAACTGCCTTGCCTTCATCAATGGCCTTGGTGACTGTTTCAAAGAAGTCGACCAAGTTCAGGAGGCAGGATCTGCCCTTGACAAAGCCGAATTGGGTAGGATCTAATGTCTGTAGGTTCCCAATGTCTTTATTTATGAGTTCCATTATGATCCTCTCCATAGCTTTGCAAACCAGGCTTGTTAAGCTTATGGGGCGGTAATTACCAGGGTCCGTAGAAGCACCGCCTTTGTGGAGTGGGACCACAGTTGCCATACGCCACTCTTTGGGTACATATCCTGTAGTAAGGCTGAGATTAAACAGCAGCCTTATGTGTGGGTTTAGTTCCTCATTTAGTTCGTGTAGCACACAGCCGGGAACACCATCTGGTCCCATTGATGCTGTGTTTTTAGCTTTAGAGAGAGCAGCTCTCACCTGGGCGTCTGATATGTTTGGGAGGCTACACTCTGCTGGGATATATATTTCTCCTTTCGGGGGGGAGGGAGGGGAGAAATTAGCACTGAACCTGTCCGCCAGTATGTTGGCAATGTCTGTGGGTTCAGTGATTTTTGTGTCATTCTGGACTAATTCCGAGCATATCTGGGAGTTCCCACCCAGGTTTCTAACATAGCTGAAGAAGGCCTTGTGGTTGTCTTTAGAGTCTTTGGCGATTTTTCTCTCAAAGTTGGCCTAGGATGATTTTATGAGAGAGCGTAGTTTTTTACTAGTATTGATGAGAGATTCCCTCCCTTTTAGGGATTTTGCTCTATCTTGTAGAAGCTTCGTCCTTTTGTTGTAAAGTTTGTTTATGGCTGGGGTCCACCAGACCGGGCGCTTTCCTTTGGTGGAAAGGGTCTTGATTTTATTTGGGATTGCTTGATCCATGCATTCCTGTAGGTGCTCATAGAAAGCATTTGTAATGGATTCAGCAGCGTGGGGTGTAGTTTCCACTGGCTCGGGGGCTTTGAAGGATACCACGCCAGTCTTAAGAAGTGTGAGGTTGGCTTTCGAGAAGTTCTTCCCTGTGGTCTTTTTTGTTGGGGGTGGGGGTGGGATGTGGATCTCCAGTGAGATTAATTTGTGGTCTGATCTCACCAGTTAGGGATAAACCTCCGGTGTGTAGCATTTTGTCCCCATGTTTGTGATGATTAGATCTAATATATTTTCTCCCCTTGTGGGAATGGTGACTAGTTGTTCCATAGCATTTGAGTTTATGAACTCAAGGAACCTTTGGGCTAGGGTATTTGGGCTTGAGTAATGTTCCCAGTCTATGTTTGGGTAGTTGAAATCACCTAAAATTATGGTGTTTGGAGAGACATTTATACTCTCCAGCGTCTTCAGGAAAGCTGTGTGGGGTTCCTGAGTTTGAGAGGGTGGCCTGTAACATGCTACAAACTCTAGGGCAGTTTTGCCTATGGTTAATTGCACCTGGATGGTCTCCGATGCTTCGTGCGTTGCCACCAACCTGGAGGTGTGGGTATCCTTGATGAAAATGGATACACCCCCTCCTTTTGTGTTGCGGTCCGGGTTTTGGGGCCGGAACGCGTGATATGAGGTGAAACCTGATAGTGCCGGGGTGCTCTCAGGAGCCTTGAACCAGGTTTCAGTTACAGCACAGACATCGATGTTCTCCATACTGAGGAGGGCTTCGAGGGCGTGCATCTTGAGATTTAGACTTCTGGCATTGAGCAGCATTACCCTTATTTATTTTCCATTTATGTTTTCTAGGGCGGTAGGTTTAGAATTTGAGCCTTGCCTAAAAAAGGAACTATGGGGGTGGCAAGAGCCTTAGCCAATATCCGAAAACCCAGGGGTGGCAGGTGCAAGCCGTCCCTCGCGATGCAGCGTGGCTTGTCAACCATGTCATCCCAGGCAGACAGACATTGGATCCCCTTAGAATGACACCAGTAATTTAGCCAATTATTAAAGCTGATCATTTTGTCTCTGTATTGTGGCATCATTCTTGGTGAGGGTAGGATACTGCTTAGGGTCAGGGTCATACCAGCCTGGGCTACATAATCTGAGAGCTCCTCTACGTCTCTTTTCATGTAGTCCAGGGAGGTACGTCTCAGGTCATTCACATCGGCATGGACAATGACTGAGTCATACTTGTATTTGCTGTGGAGTGACCTGAGTGCTTGTGTTATGTGGAGGATTCTAGCACCCGACAGGCAGCTTACTGTGACCCTCTCCTTTTTCAGTCTGGTGAGTGGGACGTCAGTGTGTCTGACTATGGAGTCACCTATGACGAATGTGTCTGGCATTGTGTTTGGCCTTAAGGGCTGTGACTGTTTAGCACACTGACTTTGTGATCTATGTGTTGCATGTGTTGTGTCATGAGGTGGCAGTTGTTTGGGTGTCTGCTTTGGTGGCCTCTGCTGTTTTGGCAGATTTTTGATCAGAGCCTCCGAGTATGTCTTTGTGTGTTTATGTGTTTGCTTTGAAGTTGTGATAGTACTATGTGAGACTGGGTTTGTGTTGTGTGTGGTTACCTTCTCCTCCTGTCTGGTCTTGCCAGTCCTGAGTTGAGAGAGCTCAGCCTCCAGTTTGGCTATATAGTTGCATCTCTCGCATGTATTTGTGTTTTGTGGGAGAAGGAGAAGGTTGTCTGTGTACATGAGGCAATTGTAACATTGCCTCAATATTCCCAGATTCGCCAGCTGAGCAGGAGAGGACGCTAGCAACTGACCCTTCGACATGCTAGAAGGAATGGAAAAAAAAAAGTTTGCTGTGTAATTGAGTTCGAAAGGACCTAGAGGGATGTGGGTGATCAAAAGGGATTTTTAAGCTAGTGAGGTACTATGTATAATATAAAAGTGCTATATCTGAGTAAAAATACTTTAGGAGCAAGTGCTAAGCTTTTCAGATAGAGAATAGACTGCTTAGAATTCAAGTAGAGCTAAACTTTTCAGATAGAGAATAGAAAGAAACTTGCATAATATGATTTCACATTCAGGAAGGACATCAGCCTGGGGCCACTGTACCTCTACCAGATTACATTTTTTTTTTTAAATAAAGTGAAACAAGCCATATTCTGAGAACATTAGGTACTGAGGATGCATGAGGTTGCAGGCAGCCACTACCAACGCTAGATAACTGCTGTACAGCTCCACCTGTTTGTGACATTAGGTAGTGCAGGCAGTCTAGATTTCTTGCTAATGACTGCAGTACCTGCTTCCACATACAGATGAAGCTTCTGCCACACTGGGAAGCCCCTTCATTTCAATGAGTTTTGATTTTGACTTTGTCTTGTGCATTGCCAAGCCTCAACAACATACAACACTGAATTAGTTTGAAGCAGAGAGCACAGGGTTTCACCATTCCCATTAGTTTTAATGAAGAGTGGTGGAGCCCTTTATTCTAGTAATCGGATGTGATGTAACAAGCTCAAGTAGGCAGATTATGCCATGCCAAACTGTTTTGGAATTTGGATGATAGAGTTATCATGTATAAGCCGTGTTTCATTATCCCCTTGCCTTTTTGATACTCACGGTTGTCTTATTTGTAACAAATAAAGGAATGCTATGACTTCCTCATGTTTATGGTACAGACCTCAGGCTGTGTGCCATAATCCATCCACCTCTAGATGGACTAATAATATTATTGTTACTATTTCCTCTTGAAAGAGGTACAACACAAGGCTTATCCAATGTATTCTTAAAAAATGGCATACATGGTAGCATATTCATGTCAATGGAATACAAGCTCTGCTAAAATTAGATAAAATTGTTTGTAGATGACTGCCTCATTTGTACTACCATCTCAAGTACATCACAGCCACATATCAACATGTCCACTTTCACCTTCAAGCTTGTGTCCACATCCTATATGAAACTAGTCTTAAGCAAACTTAAACCATGCTGTACTTCGGCCGTTGACCTTCCAAGTGAGTACCTTAAAATAGCAGCCTAGCATTGTCTATCCTGCCACACTCCTTATAAATAGGTCCAGGATTCCCACGTTCCCTCTCTTCCTAGAAAAAGTCACACATTATCCCTCTGCATAAAGGAGGAAATTCATCAGACATTACTAACTATAGACCTATAGCAATCTTATCCCCCTCTCCAAAATACTTGAAAAATGTATTTAAAAAACAACTGCTAAACTATCTCCTGTAGGTAGAACTCCTAACCGCCACACAACACGGCTTCTGCCCTTCCCATAATTTGAACACTGCACTTCTAACCTAAACAGATATTCTCAATGAAGCTAGAGAAAATGACAAACTAGTCTCCTCCTTATATCAAGACTTGTCAAAAGCCTACAACAGTTTGTCACAGCAAACTTCTACTTAAAATGTGATTAGGTCTCTCTCAGACCTCATTTCTATGGCTTAAAAGCTACCAGTCCGATAGGTATCAATCAGGAAAATGGCACTCCACCCTCTGTCCATACCTCCCAGTCACCACTGGTGTATTACAAGTAAAATAAAAGTGCTATAAATAACTCAGAAATAAGCAAAAAGACAGGATACTTAATGTTATATATCTGAGATTCGTTAGCTCAGAGCCCTTCCTCCGACTTCCTCCGATTAGCTCAGTGTGAAATGATAACTCCACACTCATTTGCACACCTGACAACATGGCACAGCTCCAAAAGAGTACTAGGAAGCATTAACAGAAATTGAAACATGTCTTTCTAACTCACAACTCATGTTAAACCCTAACAAAACATCTGCTTTAAAGTCCTCTCTTGATCATACAACCATTGAAGTCACTTCTAATAAAATATTAGGGATGATAGTGGATGATAATCTTAAATTTGACCTGCATATACAAAACTGCACAAGAAAAACTCATGAAAAATTAGGATGCTTTATAAAGTCAAAACCTTTTTCACCAACACAATTAAAATAACAATTGCCACTACTTATCTCCTCCCCACACTTCTCACAGGCACTGTTTTCTGATGCTGATGTCATCACTCACACGCATACACTTTGATGGATCCACTGGATACGCTGACGATGTGTGATGATGTCAGCACGCCCAAAAAAATTAAAATAAAATGCAAAACAAAATTGGGATTTAAAGGGACCACTTGGAAATTTGTGGCACCCTATTATTTCAACCCCAAAAATGTTAAATACGGAGGAATTCAGCACGGTTGACAGGTATGCAGTTTATGGCTCTCCCATCCTTACCAGCTTCAGGCATGTCAAATATCAAAATTTGAACAATACTATAACAAAGATGCTAAATTTGTAGCAAATACCCCTTTCAGAACCCACTAGCACTGAAAAGGCTAAACTGGTTAGAACTACCCCATCAACAAACATATGCACAGCTTCTTACCACCTATAAAATTGTCCAAAATCCATCTGCTTGTCCAGCACTAAATAACATTCTACACAACTATGTTCCCAGTCAGTCGTTATGATCCAATGACCAAGAACTCCTGTCTGTCCACAAACCTAACAAATATGGTGAGCATTGTTACTAAGGCCTGGAACTCCTTACCTGTATCCATCGGGTCAATACCCTCCCTCCCAGCCTTAAAACCATTCTGAAAGACTTTCTAACCAATAACAATCTTAAAAATTACCAATACAGCACCTGGACCTGTCTCTGCAGTCATGCCGCTTGATTTGAACCAATTCCTTTCTCCTCCGTTACCCTCTCTGTTCCTCTAATTACCTTCCCTAAACTAACCCTAGTATGACAAGACAGTCACCTACTAGTGTCCATGCTCCCTAGTTCTGGAAACATGCTGCCTGCATCCTAACTGCAATGTGTCTTGATATAAAATGTCTACACCTACTGCAGCTTACTAAACAAACTGCATTGAATTGTACAGCACACTGAGTTGCACAATCCTTATGTGGCTTTGCCAGCTTTTGGTACCTGATTCTAAATTTACTACTTAGTCTTTTTTGCTGATTTTTCTTACTTGTACTGTAATGGACATTTGCTTAATTATTTTATTATATTTTACCTGAATCATGCAATTTTTCTTGCTTAGTTGTACTGTGGAGCTTTTCTCCCTGGGTGACTGCTGAAAAAGGGTTTAGCTCAATCAGACTATCCCGGTCAACAAATAAAAGCTGGCTCTGTTCTCACTCCAGACACAATTCCATCCCTAAATGTGAACAAGTACCTGCTCTTACCTAGCATCTCCTTGTTCTCCCTTCTTCACTCACTTCTTTACTTCTATCAGTTTCTATCACCGGTTTCGCTCGCTGATTATAAAATAAGTCTGCTTTTGTGTCACTTCACATTACAATCCCAATTAATGTTTGTATTTTACTAACTTAACTTGGGTATAAACTGGCTAAAATGTGTGCAAATATAAAGTGGTTGTCATGTACCATTTGCTATTAACCACTGTTTCAGCATTGCGTCGAAGTTGGTATAATTATAATCATTATAATTACTCGGTGCTACGGTTATTTCAATCGATCACAAATTAGCAAATTAACAACACAAACATATAATATACCCAACTTTCCAGCATTGCTCATTGACAGCTCTTATAACACAAACAAAATCGCCTTGCCTTATTCAAAAGACAAAGCTCCAAAAAAAATATAAACACTATATAAACATTGAACACTTCCTGTATATATCAGACAAATGTTGATTAAAGAAAAACCCTTTCATAAGACATATACTCCCTTTAATCATGCGGAAAAAGTATGTATAACTACAAAAGAAAAATAAACGGATACAAGCGAAAATACTCTAACTTGTTCTACCTTCAGATTAAAGAAGCAAAAGAAACTAGGAATAAATTTTACCAATTTTACACAATGCATTCTGGGTATGGAAATTTCCATACGTCTCTCACTCTATTTATACACGTGGTCACGCCCATTTCTGGTGTCAATCAAGGCGGGACGCGTAGCCCAGCCCCCGGACGGATGTTTCTCTCATAAATCCTTCATTATTTTTGTTCACTTTCCAACCGTCTGTTGTCTAAAAATAATAATAGTAAAAACAAAACACGGCACCTTTGTAATTACCGAGCGGCACCGCTTGGACACTCTCCGGTTGTACTGCTGTGGGATTCTGTTTGTGACGAAGACGGGAATCAAACCCATGACCAGTCATATTGTCTATGCCTGGTAGTTTGATTTGCACTGCATAAAGCCCTTTTTGGGGAAGTTTCTTGAGACTGATAAAACATGAACATGCATGCAAAGTTAGTAAATGCACCAGTGCACAGTAATATTCCATGTAACTGGAAAGGACAAGAGTGAAGTTAGGAGAAAAGAAACTTCAGGGGTGACTTATACCACCTGCAGGTGAGGGTGGGCTTGGACAGGTATCAGTAACAAAGGTTGCAGTAGTGTCTAGAGTCTGAAATGAGTATACTATGCAGAAAAGAACATGCTAGAATGGTGTAGATGGTGGCTATATTTCTGCTAAGTACACATTACATTTTCAGTTCATTTCCACTAGTGTTTGTGAAAATATTTTTAAACAGAGTCTGCAGAGATGACATGGTGTTACTGAGAGTTTTCTCTGACTTCCAAAGTGCAAACCCAGATCTGTGACTGACTAAATTGTTTTGCTATGACTGAAAAGGGTTTTCGGAACAGCCCACTTATCCATTTAACAAACAGCAAATACATTTTTCAGTGACTATAAGCTTGGTGTTATCATGCAATCACCCCCTATATAGAACTGCTGCAGTGTGAACTATTCCTTACAAACCAACAATGCATAGAAATTGGGAAAATGTTAAATGCAAAAAAGTGAAGTATTGTTAAATCTGGTAAACAACCTTCATCCACAACTAAAGACTTTAGGCAATACCCAACTCCAGACTGACACTATAGGCATGAATCTGGGCACCTTGGTCAGCAACTCCTCATTCGCCTACCATGTGGATAAGTAGTCATAAAATCAATAAAATAATTCTATCCTACCCAGCTGATGCAGAAAAGGCATGCTATCCATACCCCTCAACCTCTTAGAGCAAGAAATCTGGACAAAGCCATGAATAAAAGTGGAACAAAGGCCCAAAAATAGGGACAACTTTTAAATATTGCTCCTATAAACTTAGAAAGTTGATAGAATAACAGGTCTTGCATTAGCATGAATTTTCTGATGGGTATGGAGTCTGAAACTCAAATGTTTGTCATTATGTTTTAACTTCAATCTTTAATGATTTGCCACTAACTTGCCAAAAAAACGAAATGTTATGAAAACCCGACCAAAATATGAGGCAAAAGTCTGGACATAGGCTCATACGATCATAGGAGGTTACTAGGCTAATGGCCCTGGATCCCTTACAAGCCTAGCCAAGAGTTTATCTCCAAAAAAGAAACCTCATTCAGCACCTGTCATCCTTGTTAATGAGGGACAGATGTGGAACCCCTAGGACAAGTTCATGGTTTCCCATCCACTCATCAAGGTTGCACTTGAAGAGGGTCATTAAAGTACCCTGACTTGTATGATAAGTCTATTCCAGAGACGGGGGAGCCTCTGGGAGACAAACCTGTCTCTCCAGCAGGTTTCGTTAATGTCGCATATTAGATTTAGGCCTATCAAGTGGGTAATGTGTGAGGAATTAGACTTAAAGATACAGAGAATTTCTAGTAGGACAGGGTTTGATACTGCCTTGTAGGCAAGACACAGATCACCTCTGAGCAATCTGTATGATATCGAGTAGAGTGATAGTGATTTAAGCCTGTCCACATAGCATAGATGTTGGAGGCCATGGTTTCTCTTTGTGAGGTATTTCTGTAGCCTTTACAGTTGGTGCAGGTGTTTGTAGGGGTACATTTCAAACTGGGAGTTATACGCAATTATAGGTCTAATAAGTGTGGAGAACAGAGAGGTAATAGCCTCGTTTTTTTCTGGATGCAATCCCTTTACTTATGAGATGAATCAAAGGTGTTTGTGACCACCGCCACCACATTATGGTCGAATGTGAGATTGTTGTCAACCTGAGTACCCAGGTATCTCACCACACATTGTGTGCTTAGGGGGTTGCCGTTGATGTGGTAATCACTAGGGGCTGTGTTTTTGCAGAATGGTATGATAATACTTTTTTTGCGTTTAACTTAAGGTTATGACTTTGGTATCAGTTATTTGTAGCTGTGAGACCCTCTTGGAGTATGTTAACATCAATTGCAGAGTCAATGACAGCACTCAACTTACAGTCGTCTGCAAACTTGGTCAGTCACGGGCCATTTATCTTTGCCTGGGCCTCTGAGAAGAATATGCCAACAGTAGGGGTCCCAGGATGGATCCCTGGGGAACACCACTAGTCACAGGTCTGCTGTTGGAGGTGGTGGTGACTATTTTAACACTGTGGGTCCTATTTGTGAGCCAGTTGGCAACCCATCTGACTAGATAGCAAGTTGAGTTAGCTTTTCAATTATGCCTGAGTGGGGGAGTGTGTCAAAGGCCTTGGCCAGGTCAAGGTAAGCTGTATATATTGACTTTTTGTCATCCAGGGCCTTGGTGACAGTCTCAAAGAAGTCAACTAGGTTCAATAGGCAAGCTCTGCCCCTAACGAATCCGAATTGGGTGGGGCTGAGTGCTTGGAGGTTGCCTATGTCCTTGTTTATGAGATCCATAATAATAAGTTCCATGACTTTACAGATCAGACTTGTCGAGCTGATGGGGCGATAGTTTATATGACACCTGTGCATTGGCCCAGCAATCAAGGAGTCTCAATCCTCACCACTAACACCAGTGAAGGGTGTCCATATAGGGAAAGGATAACAAATACCCACACAGTAAAGTACAATTTCCCTTAAGAGCACACAGAGATCACAGTCAGTCTGGGGCAGGTTTCTCCCTTTCTCTACAGGCCCCCAGTAAGATTCCCCACTGGCACAGATATAGGGTGCAGATCACAGCCTAGTGGGCAAGCTAAAACCTCCAGCACGCTCTCAGTCCTACCAGCGCTTCATGTCCTGTAGCTGACACACACACACACACTCACACACACACACACACACACACACACACACACACACACACACACACACACACACTTTGAGATAAGAGTTTATACAACCACACAGACACCCCTGGGGAAGGCTGGCACAGGTTCTCCAGCTCTGCCCCTTTTACCCAGACTATATGGTAGAAATCACTGCCACCACCCAGCTAATATTTATCAGCTACTTAAAGGCCCTTATGATATGGTGTCCAATTATTACTGTGCAATATTATCCAACTGGTAAGTACAACCAAAAAGTCAAGACTTATTTGGAGTGACTTGGTACAGTATCACTATATGCATTCAATAAGAGCTTACATTATCTATACACAAAACAGCCACAGTTGAAAGGTTTAAACATATTTAATAATAATAAATAATAAAAACAGAAGACAATACTTCTTACTACACAGTACTTATCAAGAGTTCAGAGATCACAGAGAAATACTGAAAATAATACAGCAGAAAGGTCTGACATCACTGAAAAACACTTACCCTGGGATTCAAGAAGCTTGTGCCAGGCGCCGGAGTAGCATCGGTGATCTAGCACCAAATATGGTCACCGAGCGAATCAGGTATGAGCTGTTTCCATGTGTACTACCAGCATATGCCAGAGCTGCGCAGCTCCTGGTGCATATGTGCTAATTACTCCATGTGCAGCAGTGTAGCATGCAAATGAAGGTATATAGCGATTCATGAAGTGGTGCAGGCATAGCGTAAGCATGAAGAAATGTAAACCAAAAAAGGTTTACATTTTGTCAAACATAAAATCAGAGCCATGAAATCAGACCAAACTTATGTATTATAATTAAAAATTGACAAAACCAACTGGAGAAAAACAAAAAAGCCCAACCAAAAAAAAAATGCCCCCCCCAAAAAAATAAAACCCGGGGAAAGGAAAAAAAAAAAAAAAAATTCCTTTAAAAAAATTTTCCCCCAAAAAAAAAAGGGTTTTTTTTGGGTTTACAAATTTAAAAAATAGCAACCCAAAAATTTTTAAAAATTAAAAATTTAAAAAGGGGCTTTAAAAAATGGGCAAATAAAATTAAAAAAAGAAAATTTTTTTAATTGTTTTTAAAAATTTAAAAAATTAAATGGGAAAAAACAAAGGGGTTTAAGGGGAAAAACCTAAACAGGAAAAAAACCAAAGGTTTTTTAAAAAATTTATCAAAGGGAATTTGTGGTTTAACCCAAAAAAAATAGGGGAAAAAAATTTTTTTCCCAGGGAAAAACCAAGAAAAAAAATTTTAAAGGGGGTTAAAAACCCAAACCCATTCCCCTTGGGTGGAACCCGGGGGTTTTTAAAAAAATTGGGTTTTTAAATAAGGGTGTGGGTTGGAAATTTCCCAAAAAAAATACATTTAAAAATTTTAAAAATTTTTTTTAAAAAAAATTCATTCCCCCAAAAAAAAATTCCCCAAAAAAAAATTCCCGGAAAAAAAATTTTATTTAAACCATAAACCATTTCCCCCCTTTCCGGGGGAAAATTTTAAAAAAAAAGGGCCCAAAGGGGGTGCAAAGGGGGGAAAAGTTAAATTAAAAAAGGGCAATAAAATTTTAAATGGGGCCCAATAAAAAAAAGGGAAAAAATCCCCCTTTTTTAAAAAAAAATTTAAATACCCCACCCTGGGATTTGGGACAAAAAATTTTCCCATTTTTTTCAAAATAAAAATTTTAAAACAAAATTGGTTTTCCCCAAACTACCCGGGTTTGTTTCCCCACTAAAAAAGGGGGAACCCGGGAAAAATAGAGATTGAAAAGGTTTTGGGGGGTTTTTGGGCCAAAAAAAAATTCCCAAAATCCCCAAACCCCAAAAAAGGGGGGGGGGGTTGAAAATTTTAACATAATGCAAACCCCTAAAAAAGAAAACCTAAAACCGTTTAAATCAAGGGAAAAATTTTGGGGGAAACCCTTTTTCCCCGGATTGGCCCCCTTTTTTTAAACCCCCCCAAATTTCCTCAAAAAGGCCAAAAAAGGGAAAGGGGGAACCCGGGACCAAAGGGCCCCACCACCCCCCCCTCCGACAATCCCCAAAGGCCCATTTGGGGAAAAGAAAACAAAGTTTTAAAGCCCCCAAAAAAAAAAAAATCCAAAAACCCCAACGTCTTTAAGGGGTATTTCAAAACCCCAAATACCCCCCTCAAAGGGAGTCTGGAAAAAAACCCAGAAACCCCTTTTTTTAAATGGTTTTGGGGGCCCCCAAAAACTTTTCCCAAAAAAAACCCGGCCCTTTACAGGAAAAAAAATTTTCCCGCCCCAAAAGGCCCTTTTTGGGGGGGGAAAAAAAATTTTTTTTAAAAATGGAACCTAAAATTCCCAAAAAAATGAAAGCCAACCCCCCAAATTTTTTAAAAAAAAAAAGTCAAAATAATTTGGTTCAGCCATTCTAAAAACCCCGGGTTAAAAAGAAAAAACCCAAAAAAACCCCAAAATGTTTTGGGGTTTTTAAAAAAAAAAAATTTTTTGGGGAAAAGGGAAAAAATGTTAAATTTTTAAAAACAAACCCCGGGGAAAAAAGGGAAAACCAAAAAAATTTAAAAAAAAGGAAAAAAAAAGGAAACTTGGTTAAAAGGAAAAAAACAAAATTTTTTTCCAAAACGAAAACCAAACGGAAAATTAAAAAAAAAGGGGGAAAAAAATTTTGGGGGGAAAAAAAAAAAAATTTTAAAAGGGGGGGGCCCCCCTAAAAGGGGAAAAATTTGGGGGAAAAAAAGGGGAAAATTAAAAAACCCCCGGGGGTGGGGGAAAAACGGTGGGCAAACCCCAAAAACCCCCCCCAAAAAGGGGGAAAAAAAAAGTGTTTAAACCCCTTTAAGGGGAAAAAATTTTTAAAGGGGCCCCCAACCTTTTACATTTTAAAGAATAAAAATTTTGGGGGGGGGGGAAAAACCAAAAAACCAACCCCCAAAAATTTTGGGGGAGGGTTTAAAATTATAAAAGGCCCCCTTTAAAAAAAGAAAAATAACAAATTTTTTGGTTTTCCCCCCCCCAAAAGGTTTTTTCCCCTTTTTTCCCGCCGGGGTTTTTAAACTTTTGGTCCCCACCAAGCCAAAAAAAACCCCCAAAGGGGTTCCCCCCCCCTTTCCTTGGGAAACCCAAAAAGCCTTCCCAATTCTCAATTTAAAAGGGTTTAAAAAACCCCAAAAAACCCTCCTGCCTTTTCCCAAATTTAAATTTGGCCCCGGGGTTTTAAAAAAAGGGATTTAACTTTTAATTTTTTCCCCCCCAAATTTTCCCCCCCTTTCCCAAAAAATTATCCCCTTTTCCCCCAAAAAACCCCCAAAAACCAAAAAATATTTCCCCAAAATTTTTAAAACCCTTTTTAAAACCCCTTTTTCAAATTTTTGGGACATTTTTTACCCCCAAACCCTTTTCTTTTTCAAAAAATTTTTTCAAAAATTAAATTTCGTTTAAAAATCCCCGATTAAAAACTTTTCCCCCTTTAAAACTAAAAAAAAGGGGAAAATTAAAAAAAATTTTAAAACCCCCCTTTAAAAATTTTTTAAAAAAAATTTTTTAAAAAACCCCCCCTTTAAAAACCCTTGGGGAAGGATTTTTCCCCTTCCCGGGTTTTTAACTGAACCCTTTTTTAAAAATTTAAAAGGTCAAAAAAATTTAGCTTTCGTTATTGCTAGGGGCCTGTAAATTCTGTTGTGTGTCCCGAAAATGTCCCACTATGGCCATATGAAAAGGTGGCAACCCTAGCCAAAGAGGGTCAGTCACCAACACAACTACAATGACTGCAAATACCTATGACAGAAATACACAGACAGCTTTCATGTAGCAACACTTTATTGCATTCCGATGTATTTCCAAAAGGATTCAAGGACTAATATCACCTGCATGCTATACAGGAACCACATAACAGTGCCTTAATGAATCAGCCTGCAATTACCATAGTATTAGTCCACTAAAGGATAGGTGTTCAAATAGGGAAGGAATCCTCACGCACATATCGATTATGTATAAAAACAGTTCCTACACACCTGCATCTGCTATGCACACCCAGCAACATCACCCCCACACCCAAACAAATTATAATACGAACTGTAATAACATCACAAATCATTCACTCACTGTACGGCATCTGCAGAAGCCTTAACATAACTTGTCAGAGACACACTAACATGGCCCTATGTGAAATAGTTGCTGTTATACAATGGAACAGCTGCTGATGTTACAGGGTTTGTTTGCACTAATCCCGTTTCAGAGGGTTGTGTGTACATCGGGATGTGTTACCAATTACTGAGTAACAGCACAGTATGCTACACATGTACACCAAATCAAGGATGTCTGGTGGGCATACTGTAAACCACATAACAGTTCATGCATAGCTATACAGCTTTGAGCTGCCCAAACATCCTTGCCAGACTTAAACATCTGCAGAAGTATCAGGTACAAACAAACCCTGCATAAGTAGCAATGTTCTGAAATATAACAGCTGTACTCACATGTAGAACAAAATCGTCTAGCCATTATACACAATCCACAGGAGTCATGAAGCTAATGTATCTCTATCTGTCTCCATATAGCTGTTGAAATACATCACAAACAACACATCCAGGCTGTCTTCCTTGAAAGTAAGGCAAATGGACAACGCCCAAAAGGAGTACTCAGTTATACACCACTGTTGCCATAGTATCGGCTAATGGAGTAGCTGCACAGCTGATGTGCATCTAATTTACTTTGGAACACCAACTGGTGGTCAGGATACCACATGTTACCGATATTTAACTAGAAAAGGATGGCTTATCATACATTCAAACCATCCATATATACCAGCAGAACATGACAAAGAAGATTGAAACACAAACTGAAAAGGATTGAATCAACAGTTAACGACACCTCAGGTTACTAATAAGGTATGTAGAACAGTCAGTATGTCTGTGTATTTAGTATCTGTTCTTTAGTATTTAAAGTGCACGCAGTCTATATAGTGGAAGCAGTTATCTTGTAGTGATGTATTGTTGAGCATAGTAACACTTGTAGTATTTGTGTGTACTGCTGTAGGTCACAAGGCAAACACTGCATACACCACAAGGGATGCTATATAAGGGCTTTGAACACAAATATTCCTCACCAGCCGCTGTCAGTGGCAGGACTGGTCCAACAAATATGTGCTGTAACAGGGGATAGAATATGTTGATATATTGTAACAGTAGCCATATGTATGGGTGTATTACTGAGAATAACATGTCAAAGGTTGGCCCACTGTGCAATTATAATTTGCATTGTGGAATATTGTGCCAATAACTGTGTAATGTACAGTATTGTGGGCAGATATGTATTACAAGTTACATAGCATTACTGTTATGTTAGGCAAACATTATTTATGTCTATTGGCATTTACAATACACAATAACAGGATACATATGACTTTTAGTCACCTGACAGTTTATCAGCATGATAGCAAAGTAAAATGGAAGAGCTAGTTAACTATCCATGCACATAAGACATGTAATATGTGCAAAGGTAGGTACTAGGCTGTCTTACCAAGGGTATTTATAAGCCTAGCTAGAGTGTGTTGCCTTTCTCCACCCCCATAGGTTAGTTCCCTGTGCCTCTGAATGGCAGAGCCATTAGTTCCCTGTGCCTCTGTCCAGCAGAGCCACTGCAGTGATCCCTGGGGTACATGTCTGTCTCCTATCCACACGTCAAGGTTACCCTTGAAGAGTGCTAGTGAAGAGACCTGCCTGATGTTCATTGGAATCATGTCCCAAAGCATGGGGAGTGTCCGGGTCAGGAATCTATCCATCCAGCACGTCCTAGTCATCATTGTGGTTAGGTGTATATCCCTAGAGCATGTGGCTCTCAGGGGCCTCTATTTAGGTGGAGCATATCCAGCAATACTGGGTTGGACATGGGCCTTGTATGTCAAGCAGAGATCACCTGTGAGCATGCAGTATGCAACCGAGAACAGCTGGAGTTTCTTAGGTTGGGATGCATAGGTCATCTGTTTGAGGTCAGTAATCCTCTTGGTGTGGTACTGTTGTGGTCTTCCAAGCTGTTGCAGTTGTCTTGTAAGGTATATCCCAAATGGGGTGTTGTATCCTTTAATGGGTCTAATACATCATGAGTAGAGAGGCACAATGGCCTCCTTTGATCTGGATGCAAACCCATTAGAGATTAGGGGGGCCATGTAGAAGGATATTCTAACCACCTTGTCATTATGGGTAACAAAGGAGAGATTGCTATCTACTGGGGTTCCCAGATCCCTTATTACCTTTTCTGTATGTAGGGGACTAGTACCTATGTGGTAGTCCGTGGGTAATTAGTTATATCCAAAGGGGATGACTATGCCCTTTTTGGCATTCAGCTTGAAGCCATGATATTGACACCAGGTATCCGTCTCAGTGTCACCCTTACAGAGGGTGTCTGTAACAGCTGGGGAAACAATTATGTCCCCTAGTCTGCAGTCATCTGCAAACCTTTTCAGCCAAAGCCCTCCTGTGCTTGCCTGTACGTCAGAGAATTATATACCGAACATGAGGGGTCCTAGGACTGAGCCCTGGGGGACGCCACTTGTAACTGGTATACAGTCGGACCTAGGATATGCAACTCCCACTGAGTGGGTTCTGTCCATTAGCCACTTTGCAAACCATCACATGACATAGGGGTTAATGTTCAGGTGGATGGGTACGTTGATTATACCAGAAAGAGGAATGGTGTTGAAAGCCTTTGAGAGATCAAGGTAGGCTGTGTGGACCTCCTTACCCTCATCTAATGCCTTGGTAACTGTCTGTAAGAAGTCCACCAGGTTTAGGAGGCATGGTCTACACTTAACAAAGCCAAACTGGGAGGGGTCAAAGGTTTGGAGGTACCCAATGTCTCTGTGACTGAGATCCATGATGTGCTCCATAGCCTTGCAGACCAGCCTAGTCAGGCCTATAAGGCAATAGGTCCCATGGTCCGTTGTGGCACCACCTTTGTGGAGTGGGATAACTGTTGCTGTGTGCCATTCAGGGGGGACTAAGCCCGATGCGAGGCTATTATTGAACATGGTGCGTAGGTGGGGAGCCAGTACATTCTGAAGTTCATGTAAAACACAGCCTGGTATGTTGTCCGGTCCCATGGATGCTGTGATATTGGCTTTAGAGTGTGCAGCTTTGAGAGGGAGTGGGGAAAGGTAGCACTGAACCTATCTGCCAGGATGTTGGCAATATCAGTTGGTTCTGTAATGTTCGTGCCTTTGTGCTGTAACTCAGAGCTGATCTGGGTGTTGACATCGAGATATGTGACATAGCTATAGAATGCTTTGTGGTTGTTGTTGGAATTAGTGGCGGTTTTGTTTTCATAGCTAGCTTTGGAGGATCTTATAAGGGATCTCACCTTCTTACTGAGGCTGACCAGGGAGCTCCTCCATGCATGGGATTGTACTCTTGTTTGCAACAGTGTCTTCCTCCTGTAGTACAGTTTGTTTATGGCAGGAGACCACCAGATTGGTTTCCTTAATTAGGAGTATAGTATCTTGGTTCTGTTTGGGATAGCACGATCCATGCACTCGTGTAAGTGCTTATAGAGTGCATTTGTGTAGGATTCAGCAGTTGTAACAGTATTGTCCATCTGCATAGGTGTCATGACGTTCACCACATCTGTCTTAAGAAGCATGAAGTTGGCTTTGTAGACATATTATACTGTTGTTCCCTTAATGGGGGGTGGAGGCGGGATGTAGATATCAATGGTGTTCAGCTCATGGTCGGATCGGACCAACAAGGAGTTGACTTCAGGTGTGGAGCACCGGTCACTCATGTTGGTAATGCCTAGGTCTAGGATATTGTTGCCCCTGGTGGGTGTGTGTATATGTTGATCCAGGGCATTGGTGTTTATGAATTCCAGAAAGCGTTGAGCTAATGAGTTGGTACATGAGTAGTTTTCTCAGTTAATGGTGGGGTAGATTCAGTGAGACTATGTGATGTGTGTGGTGTGGTGGAAATGTTTACCTTCTCCACATGACTGTCAGGGTCAGGCTTGGTTGGAGAGAGCTTTACCTCCAGTTTGGCTAGATAAGTGCATCTCTCACAGGTTGTAGTGTTGGGTGGTAGGCGGAGAGGGTTGTCTGTGTACATAAGGCAATGTCTACATTGCCTCAAGATGTCCAGATTCATCAGATACACCTGAGAGAACACTGGCAGCTGACCCTTGGACATGCCTGAATATAAAACTAATTTGGTAATGAGGAAGACTGAGTGCTATAGTAATTAGTAGCTTACATACTGCTTACAAGTTCTGAACAAGTGAATAAACAATCCAGATAGGGTCTTGGATAACATAAACACACTGTCCCCCCAACAGGTACACAATAATATATCCATGTACACCCACATGGCCCCTGTACCCACAACTATGCAGGTACAAGCTGCACTCAGGCTGCATGGGACCTGTCCACATCACAGGTTGTATCATACACATATGGCAAAACAAGATGCTCTCCACGTACACATCATGTAAAACATAGCTCCATGTCAGGCTGTGTACACACTGAATGGTTCCCACCAACAGGTATCACAACCCACAAAGGGGGAGACACCACTGATAATGGGAAGTACTGCACTACTACCCTGCTGAGTCTGGTCTGAAGGCCATGGACATTGATCAAATAATTGATGTCAGCAGTACAGATGTAGATGACAGTAAGGTTGATTTCACACTGCATATCATAACCTTGCCAAGTCATAGGACACCATCACCTATACTGTGTACCACCTACACTCGGTATACTAGATTTACATTCCTATGTCTCAGGAGTGTTTTGCAACGGGACTGCTGGCAGAACCAACACTACAGAAGGTGTCTGAATAATGCATGCTCATCACACCAGTGGCAGCTACAGTAAGTCAGGGTTAATGAATTGTATTCCCCCTCATTGTAGTCCATACCTCACAGACAAACAGAAAGCATCTACCTATTGAAGTATGCAAATGACTATGACCTAGGAGCAATAGCCGACTCAGGAGTGTTGTGGACAACATACAGAAGGGGCTTTGTGGGTGAGGTGTGTGTGACATATGGCCACAATCTGACAGCTACATATTGCATTGTCACCCCTATGTTAATAATCCTGTAACCATGAACTACCACCTAGGCAGCGGTCAACATAATGGACACATGTGTAAGGGATGCAGCTGAGCAGTTGTCTTTCCTGTGATAGCTACGTCACCACACCTTTCAGGTAGTCATATGTGGCAACCCTAATAATGACAGGCTGCCATCCATGAATTTAGAGATCATTGTCCAGATATACACAACACTCAAGTGACCCATATCAGATCACGTATTTCCTTTAAGGGGTATTGGCCATGTGCAGATGGCCTACACCAGCCTTCCCATTCCCCATCTCCACTATGTAGCATGATGCATACCCTGAATAAATCCATGTCCAACCCAGTGATGTTGGACATACTACATGTACTCGTCCTGATCTCAAACACATACTTCATGGACATCCACCTTCCATATGCTGGACAGATCCTTGTCCCATACACTTTACATAGTCCTGCCATACTATGCATTTTTGTCTGTCAAAGCTGCAAATCGCTCCCCTCTCAGACATGGTGTGATGACCACATGGTAAATGTATCATTAACCCTGTGGATAAGTAATGTGGCAATGCTCCACCTGGCCCCAGAGACCCACCTATTTCCTACTGCCAGGTAACCTTTCATCCTAGATTCATACATGGCCCATGGCATATAGTCTACTAGTTGACTTTGACTGTACATGCTATAGTTGATATCCATCCCTGCAAATACCATCTGGCTAGCCAGTGTCCCATGTGTATCACATGTGCAACACAGGTGATACATGGCAGGATGCTGAATTGCTGTACAGTGCCATGTAGATGTATATGGCAGAACACATACATGTAAAACCTTATGTGAGCAAGTCTGCAGGATCACAGGTCATGTCTGTTAAGGCAGTGTAAGTCTTTATATGTGACATATACACAGCATCAAGGTCGACTGCATTAATGTGGACACATCCAGCCATGTGCTGATAGGTAAGAACATCGGTACAGGCAAACAGACATGCCCACATCAAGACAGCAACCACATGGAGTATGAGCAATGTAATCAGGTGACACACACACATATATGGTGATAATATCCAATCACCATTGAGTGTCACATGTGTGTGACACAAACACGTCAGTCTCATGTAGGTTTGCAGATACAGCTATTTAAATGTAAAAATTCCATACACATGCATGTTCAGCTGTAGCTCTGTATGTCTCTGTGAGTTACTGTGACCTGTCTCCATCATTATGTCTTCCAGGTATGCCACATGCAAGGCTACCCCCATTTAGCTGCTTGGAGGATGAGGCCCTCATCCCATACCTACTTGGCAATCATGATATCCTGTTCAGCAATGTGCCACAGGATGCACAGCAGCAGGATGCCCTGTGGATGGAACTTCGCAGGAGGGTTATTGATGTGGGTGGCCACAACCGCACATACCAGCAGGTGCACAGACACTGTACAGACCTCATTAGATGGGCGAAACAGATTGGAATTTAATTTGGGTGTGGGCCTATAATGTTTAAGAAGGCTACAGGAAGAGCTATGGGAGTGAAGATATCTAAAATACAAATGTAGTGTAGTAGAAGTATTAAAAAGATGAGGGGAGATGTGAACAATAGCTCTGTAGTGGTAATGGTTTTGCAAAATAGGCAGAGTAGGAGAGTGGTAGATTATGAGATAATAGGATTAGTAGGAGGTGGTATGAAAAGCTATGGATAGCAGAAATAAAAAGGAAGTGAGAGAGATAATTGATTTTATTAGAATCATGGTAAAGATGCTAATGAAGTAGTAATAATGAATTAGTAGAGTGAGAGTAGGATTAGAAGGATAAACTGTCTGAGTTATTACAATGAAAGGTTTTAAACAGAGGAGGAGGAAATGTAGTTAGGTTGGGACATACTGTTGTTAGATAGAGTGATGGTAAATGGAACAATAGACAAAGATAAGAAAGTGTATGTAAAGGTAGAAGTAGAGAGGAGGAGTTTAGAGTGGGAGTGTAAGTAGTATTATTTGGAAGATAAGGGCAATGAGGAAAGTGTAAGTGAATTACACATTGACAGAAAAATAGAAAGCAATTAGCAGAGGGTGGGGATTTGTTGTTAGAGAGGTGAGGTCATTCAGGAGAGTGATTAGGTTAGCAGTAAATTACAGGATGGTGGCGGTGGGTGGGAATGGGGTAGGGTAGGGAAGCGGAGTGACCCCCAGCAAAGTGAGGGCAAACAGAGTGGGTAGCACCAAAACACGAACAGCTAAAAGACCAAGAAAAAAATCAAAAACAATCAGTCACACACCTAAGGAAGGAAAAGCTGAAATTGAAGGTAATTATGGAGAAAGGTCTGCTCAGCTATGATTGAGTGGAATTAGATGTTGTGCACTAGCCTGCTAAGATACAAGTAAGTAGTATATAATACACTAAGGACAAATGAAAAAAAAAGCTTGAATTAAGAAGTGTTAGGGAAAAAAAGAGGAGTTACAGAGGGGAGACACTACAGAAAGGTAGACAGAATGTGTATAAGGGACTATACTAGGTAAAAAGCTAGGTCAGAGAAGGGTAGGGACTATAAGACTATGAGATTAACAGTAAGGTGATAACTGTTGGTATTTGGGCTGCTGGCATCCCTTATCACTAGCAAATAATCCCACCAAGAAGGAGTCTAGCATATACATTAAGTTGCAAAGCTGGTGACCACAGTGGACACGTAGATTTACTTTACTTTATAACTTCCCATTGTCTAGTAATTGATACCTGTATAATAGGTTTTTGTCTTTAAGTGTAGTCATTGTTAAATTAAATGCAATAATACTATTTTGAGTATAGGCAATTTGAAATACAAAAAAAAGTCATGCTTTATATTCAGTTCATAGATTAATAGATTGTAAGAGTTAATTGATTTGTCGTTCTTTTAGTCTTATAATCATGAAATTATCAAATAATTATACTCATTTGTATTTTTGGGGAGTGAAAGGGGTACAAATTTTATTATATATAGAATTTTAGGAAGGATAATCATTTAATTGAGAGTCTCTCTTCCGTAGTGAAAAAATATTCCATTTATTAAGAGTTTGCTTTATAGAATTTAAGTTATTAGTGTAATTAAGGGTTGTTATAGCTTTGATATTATCAGAGAAGCTTATCCCTAAGTAAGTGATTTTAGCATATTTCTCAATGTATTTACGTAATTAATAGGTTCATAGATTAGTACTAAAGTACTAGTATTTTGTATCTATTTTACTAATATTATAATTAACAGGTAGTATTTTAGTCTTTTTCTGAGTTCAGATTTCTTCTGGAATATTTCTATTATTTGGAATGCTGGGATAAGAGAAGAATTGCAATAAGTCAAAGTTAATAGGATGTCATCTGCAAATTGTTATATTTTGAGGCTTGAATAATTATTTATTAGTATGCCTTTGATGGTTTTATTTGATCTTATATAATTTGCAAAAGGTAACAGCTACATCTTCTGATCACACTAAATGTAATTACTTAATAGCTGACTCTGTCTCTGCTGTGAGTGAGAGTTCAAGTAACTTGAATGTGTCCGAGCTTGGGCATGCATCAACTACTAATTTTTCAGAGACAACTCAAGTTTTTCTTCAGTTACCGATAAAGGTGCAGGAGCAAACAAGGGGAAGAAGCAGAGTCCATACCTCATTCAGCGGACTACATTGACGAATCAAGAAGGGCAGATAGACTCTCACAAGAAACAAAGTGTAAGCAAGGTAGGCCCAGTTACTCAGAGTCAGGCTATAGTGACTTGAACATCTGTAATGTAGTTAATTTCTCTGAAAGTGTATTTTCTTCTACTGAGTTATCTGTTTTAAATAAAGGGCTGAGCTTTATTCCAGCTACTGAAGGGAATATAAGTAAAGCATTAATGGAGTTAAGATTATTTGCTCATAATTTAGATCTCAAACTTTTATTTAAAAATAGTTTTGAGGATATGGGTAACAAAGTTAAGAGATCTAGTACATTTGTAACTATGCATACTCCTACAGTCAAAGCATTCCTAGAGATGTGTGAAGTAGAATTATATGAGTTGTTCTTTAGTAATAATATTGCCACAAGATTTTATAACCTCACATCAGAAGAAAGAGATGTCTTGAAGAATTTGTCTCTGTGATGACATAATAATAAAATCTGCAGATAAGGGTGGCAAAGTTGTAGTGCTGGGTAAAACAATGTATAATACTTTAATGTTTGAACTACTATCTGATTCTAAAGTGTTTAAGTGGTCAACATTAGAGATGTGAATGGTCTTATTTATAAGGTCAAAGAGTTTCTATATAGTGCTATGATGGATGAAGACATCAGCCCAGATGAATATGATTATTTATATGTTATTCAGCCTGTTATACCATTTATGCATGAGCTGCCAAAGCTACATAAACATCTAACACTCCCCCCTATGAGGCCTATAGTTGCCGAAGGTAAATGGGCGACTGTTGCCTTATCAAAATATTTAGAGTGTCAACTTAAACCCCTTTTGAAGTTTAGTCCTGCTTTTATTTGGGACACTAATGACTTTTTGCATTCTTTGAAATTTTGGTCTGATAAAAGTAAATCTGAATTGTTTATTGTTGGGAACACTAGACATCAAGTCACTTTTTACTGTAATACCAAATGAGTTGGGTGTTCAGTATATTAGAGAGTTTTTGAATAAGCACAGTACTTTTACATCTTGTAAAACTGAAATGTTATGTTCCATGCTTGAAATAGTCTTACAAAACAATGTTTTTGTTTAATAATGAATATCACCATCAGCAAGTTGGCGTAGCAATGGGTACGCCCATTGCTAATATGTACGCCAACTTGGTTTTAGCTAGATGGGAAGACAAATATATTTTTGACACTATGAATCCTTTAACTTCTACTAACACTGATTTGGTGTTTTATAAGCATTGTCTTGATGATATTTTCCTGCGGTGGAACAATAGCATTGAGAATTTGAAATTGTTTGTTAATTGGTTACATAGTAATGCTGAATTTTTGGTGTTTGACTTGACCTATGACAGTTTAAAAATTAATGTTCTGGATATTACTGTTAGTTTATCTGATGAATGTTTTGACACTGCTATTTTTAAAAAGAATGTGCAGGCTACAAGATACATGCACTCTCAGAGCATGCATCCAAAATATATTTTTAAAGGTACTGTGTATAGTCAATTTTTACATGCCAGTAGATTAAATATTAAGGAAGATGCATTGTTTGCAAGACTTAGATGTCATGAGTAAGGATTTTAGTCGAACAGGATATGATCCAGAATTATTGGATGTTATGAAAGATGAATCTATTAAAAGACGTGTTGATATAGGGCAGCCATACTTGAGATCTGATTTAGTAGCTACAGTTAACAGGCCAAATGAGAAAAGACCTGTTAGGTATCTTATGAAATATAACAGGCATACGAAATATATTAATAAATATTAGCCTATTCTTACTTCCAATAGTGAAATTAAAGAATTTATAGGCTTTAAACCATATTTTGCACATAAAAAAGAAAAAAATTTGAAACAGCTTTTGTGTTATAAACATATGCCTCGATATAAAAAACTATCATTGAATAGTAAAGGAACACATCCCTGTCATCAGTGCAGTTATTAAAATGTTATTAATACTGAGTTATTATTTGAACACCCTATTTCTGGTGTTACTTTTGAATTTAGAACTTTTGCTACTTGTCAAACAGAGAATGTGATTTGCCTAATTGTGTTGCATGTCTGAGTTTTTATATAGGTAACACTAATTTGAAATTAAAGCAAATAATTTGCTCTCACTTCTCTGAGATTCAGAGAGAAATTGAGAATAATGCCCATTTTAAACACATTCAGTTAAAAGGTGATACACATTCTTTTAAATTTCGAGTAGCTCAAGTTGTAAATATAGGTATAAGGGGTGGTGACATTAGACTTCAAACTGAGCTTGCAGAATGTAAATGGATGGATTATTTTCAAGCTTCTGTTTATCCAGGACTGAATTCTCAAAATAGTTTAAAACCTATTTTTAAATATAAACATGACTGTATTAATTAGTAGTTGTATTGACCAGGCTGTATTTATCTGCATGTTTTATTTTGTCTTGTTTTAAACTTGTTGCTAGGAATGGGTTAACTATGCTTGTCACTTTTTTAAATATGTAATTGAATGTTGATTCTTATGGGTTTATTTGAATATTTATTGTGACCATTACCCTAGCTATTTTATGCATTGAGAAAGAGCTTATGCTTGAAAGTTTGCGTTTGCCTTATTAAAAACAAGCATTGACGTTGTATTACTAGATTATTTTTGTGTTTTTTAATTTGTAAAAGGTTTCATAACTAGAGCAAAAAGCAATGGGAACAAGTGACAACCCTGTTTAGTACCTTTAGTGGTCATGATTAATTGGGAAGTACATGAGCCTATCTTAATGTATGCAAAGGAGTTTTCATAGAGAAGTTTGATTAATTGCAATAGATTGTTTTAAAAATTACATTCCTCCAGTACTAATAGTAAATACCCCAAATTAACTGAGTCAGCTGCACCACTGATATCAAGACTAACCAAAGTTAGTTCTTTTTTTGAATTATTTGTATAATCAATTATCGATAGTATTCTCTTGATATTATCATAAGTGTTCTTGCTCATTATAAATCCAGTCTGATCATTGTTTATCCGGTAATTATGGCCACACAGGTAGAAACCGCACTCTCAAAGCTAAGAATACAGCAGCCCATAGGACCAGATGACATCCCGGGCTGTGTATTACATGAACTACAAAATGAACTGGCACCTCACCTAAGTGTCATGTTTAATCATAGCCTCACCTCAGGCTGTGTGCCCACTGAGTGGCCGACAGCTACAGTTATCCCACTCCACAAGGGGGGATCCACCTTGGATCCCGGGAACTACCGTCCCATCAGTCTGACGAGCCTGACCTGCAAGGGCATGGAATGCATTATTATGGAACTTATAAACAAAGACATTGGCAACCTTCAAACACTGGACCCCATCCATCTGCTGTGGTCTTCCAAGCTGTTGCAGTTGTCTTGTATGGTACATCCCAAATGGAGTGTTGTATCCTTTAATGGGTCTAATAAGTCATGAGTAGAGAGGCACAATGGCCTCCTTTGTTCTGGATGCAAACCCATTAGAGATTAGGGGGCACGTATTCTAACCACCTTGTCATTATGGGTATTGAAGGAGAGATTGATATCTACTGGGGTTCCCAGATCCCTTATTACCTTTTCTATATGTAGGTGGCTAGCACCTATGTGGTAGTCCATGGGTAATTAGTTATATCCAAAAGGGATGACCATGCACTTTTTGGCATTAAGCTTGAGGCCATGATATTGACACCAGGTATCCGTCTCAGTGCGACCCTTCCGGAGGGTGTCAGTATCAGCTGGGGAAACAATTATGGCCCCTAGTTTGCAGTCGTCTGCAAACCTTTTCAGCCAAAGCCCTCCTGTGCTTGCCTGTACATCAGAGAATTATATACCGAACATGAGGGGGTCCTAGGACTGAGCCCTGGAGATGTTTCCCTGGAGATGCCATTTGTAACTGGTATACAGTCTGACCTAGGGTATGCAACTCCCACTGTGTGGGGTCTGTCTGTGAGCCACTTTGAAAACCATCACATGATGTAGGGGTTACTGTTCAGGTTGATTGTTATGTCGATAATACCAGAATGGGGAATGGTGTTGAAAGCCTTTGAGAGATCAAGGTAGGCTGTATGGACCTCCTTACCCTCATCTAATGCCTTGGTAACTGTCTCTAAGAAGTCCACCAGGTTTAGGAGGCATGGTCTGCCCTTAACAAAGCCAAACTGGGAGGGATCAAAGGTTTGGAGGTACCCAATGTCTCTGTGACTGAGATCCATGATGATGTGCTCCATAGCCTTGCAGACCAGGTTAGTCAGGCCTATAGGGCAATAGGTCCCATGGTCCATTGTGGCACCACCTTTGTCGAGTGTGATAACTGTTTCTGTGAGCCATTTAGGGGGTCACAAAGCCCGATGTAAGGCTATTATTGAACATGGTGCATAGGTGGGGTGCCAGTACATTCTGAAGTTCATGTAAAATGCAGCCTGGGATGTTGTCCAGTCCCATGGATGCTGTGATATTGGCTTTAGAGTGTGCAGCTTTTACCTGCGTAGTTGTGATTACAGGGACTCTGCACTCTTCCTGTATAGATATGGGCCCTTTAGGCGGTGAGGGGGGGGTAGCACTGAACCTATCTGCCAGGATGTTGGCAATATCAGTTGGTTCTGTAATGTCCGTGCCTTTGTGCTGTAACTCAGAGCAGATCTGGGTGTTGACATAGAGAAATTTGAAATAGCTATAGAATGCTTTGTGGTTGTTGTTGGAATTAGTGGTGGTTTTGTTTCCATAGCTAGCTTTGGAGGATCTTATAAGGGATCTCACCTTCTTACTGAGGCTGACCAGGGAGCTCCTCCACACATGGGATTGTACTTTCTTTTGCAACAGTGTCATCCTTCTGTTGTACAGTTTGTTTATGGCAGGGGACCACCAGATTGGCTTCCTTAATTAGGAGTATAGTGTCTTGGTTCTGTTTGGGATAGCACGATCCATGCACTCATGTAACTGCTTATAGAGTGCATTTGTGTAGGATTCAGCAGTTGTAACAGTATTGTCCATCTGCATGGGTGTCATGAAGTTCACCACATCTGTCTTAAGGAGCATGAAGTTGGCTTTGTAGACATATTATACTGCGGTTCCCTTAATGGGGGGTGGAGGCGGGATGTGGATATCAAGGGTGTTCAGCTTATGGTTGGATCAGACCAATGAGGAGTTGACTGCAGGTGCAGAACACCGGTCACTCATGTTGGTAATGCCTAGGTCTAGGATATTGTTGTCTCTGGTGGGTGTGTGGATAAGTTGATCCAGGGCATTTGTGTTTATGAATTCCAGAAAGCGTTGAGCTAATGAGATGGTACATGAGTAGTTTTCCCAGTTAATGATGGGGTAGATTCAGTGAGACTATGTGATGAGTGTGGTGTGGTGCAAATGTTTACCTTCTCCACATGACTGTCAGGGTCAGTCTTGGTTGGAGTGAGCTTTACCTCCAGTTTGGCTAGATAAGTGCATCTCTCACAGGTTGTAGTGTTGGATGGTAGGTGGAGGGGGTTGTCTGTGTACATGAGGCAATGTCTACATTGCCTCAAGATGTCCAGATTCATCAGATAGACAGGAGAGAACACTGGCAGCTGACCCTTGGACATGCCTGAATATAAAACTACTTTCCCCTAGATAAGGGAAGAAAGTGAGTACAAGAGCTGTTTTACTCTAAGCAAGTGAGAAAAGTACATACAAAAACTGTTTACCTCTAGGTAATTAGGAAGTTTGAGTGCTATGGTAATTAGTAGCTTACGTAGTGCTTACAAGTTCTAAGCAATCCAGATAGGGTCTTGGATAACATAAACACATTGCCCCCCGCCCGCAACAGGTACACAATCATATATCCATGTACACTACAGAGCCCCTGTAACCACAACTATGCAGGTACAAGCTGCACTCTGGCTACATGGGACCTGTCCCCATCCCATGTTGTATCATACACATATGGCAAAACAAGTTGCTCTCCACATACATATCATGTAACACATAGCTTCATGTCAGGCTGTGTACACACAGAATGGTGCACACCAACAGGTATCACAACCCACAAAGGGGGAGACACCACTGATAATGGGAAGTACTGCACTACTACCCTGCTGAGTCTGGTCTGAAAGGCCATGAACCTTAATCAAATTATTTGATGTAAGCAGTACAGATGTATACAACAGTAAGGTTGATTTTACATGTAAAACCTTCCATGAGCAAGTCTGCAGGGTCACAGGTCATGCCCATTAAGGCAGTGTAAGTCTTTATATGTGACATATACACTGCATCAAGGTCAACTGCATTAATGTGGACACATCCAGGCATGTGCTGACAGGTAGGAACACCAGTACAGGCAAACAAACATGCCCACATCAAGACTGCATCCACATGTAGTATGAGCAATGTAATCATGTGACGCACACACATATATGGTGATAATATTTACTCACCATTGAGTGTCACATGTGTGTGACACAAACACGTCAGTGGTGTCAGTGTCATGTAGATTTGCAAAGACAACTATTTAATCGTAATAAATGCGATACACATGTATGTTCAGCTGTAGCTCTGTATGTCTCTGTGAGTTACTGTGACCTGTCATCATCATTATGTCTTTGAGGTATGCTGCATGCAAGGCTACCCCCTTATACCTGTTTGGAGGATGAGGCTCTCATCCCATATCTACATGACAATCATGATATTCTGTACAGCAATGTGCCACAGGATGTACAGCAGCGGGATGCCCTGTGGCAGGAACTTCGCAGGAGGGTTAATGATGTGGGTGGCCACAACCGCATATACCAGCAGGTGCACAGACACTGTACAGACCTCATTAGATGGGCAAAACAGCATGCAAATGCAATCACCAGGGAATGAGGTGCAACAGGTGGTGGACAACCAACCCAGCCCCCACTCACATGTACTGAGCAGCTACTGGCCAACCTGGGGACACCTGCAGAACAACATCCACAAGCCTTAGCCAATATTGTGGAGGTGGGTGTCTCTCAACCACCGAGCCTGAAGTTGCTTGGTAAGTCACTACTGCACCTATAACAACTATATTCCATATAGTTGCATGTGTCACTGTACAATATGTAATGTAACATCATATGCAAGGCATGTATACACACATGCCGCATACTATAGTATGCTACTCTGTGTATGCACATATGTGCTTACACCATAGTATAGTCCAATGTACTGGTGTATGTGTTAACATGCACATTGCACCCTGTAGCTATCATACAGGTGTGGATAATGCTCATACTGCTGTGTTACTCCTATTTAGGTACCTCTGGCATTCCGCTGCGACAACAGCCCATTGCAGGTGAGACTGTTATTATTTATCAGGCATCATAATGTACAGATCTATCTGCCATGTGGCCATTTACCACATGTACACATAATGTATGGTCCAGTCACAATATACAGGTCTGACCTGCAATGCATCACAATGGCTACCCATGTACAACACTTGCAAACTTTGTGAATCACCGACATGAATCCTCACAAACTGTCATTGCCAGATGTGTGGACAGCTGTGCATACAATGGTGGAGGTGCTGTTCACTGTAAGGGCATGTACTACAGATCAGAACTACACATGTGGGGAATACAAACAGTACTACACAGTGAAACCAGAAACCATGAAAACTGAAATAACCAACTATTCTAAAAAGCCACTAAACTGCCAAGTCTCTTTTTACACAAAGCAAATTTATTTAAGTGCTTTTCGTCCAACAGTATCACTGGACTTCCTCAGAAATCCAGCTGCATTTAAATAACCTCCAGAAGGTCACATGATAGAAGTTAAAATCAAATAAATGTATGTTAAAATTATTCATAGTGACATAGTTGCAAGATCTTATTAGAATATCTAAATATTTATAAATTGTATATATTTATATATCACATATTTATAAATCACAGACATGAAATAGATGCCCATCACAATAATTTGGCCAACACATGTACACACATGGCCATGGAGGATGGCCAGAGACATGAAGCAACACACACAGTAGATGTGATGTTCTTGTGTGTACACCCTGTCGTACAATGGCTACACATGGTCTAACTATGGCCTTTGTGTAATGGTTATATTGCAGATGTGGAAAACTAGACATCCTACAGGCCTGCACACATCTTGTGTAGGCGTAACATCAATCCACCACATAAGATGTGTTGAACATCTTGAGTGTGTCACGACATGACAGCAGTCACCCGTACAGTATCCACATCAGCCCACAGATACAGTACATTTCCCTTGCTGGTGTTGGACATCAATGTCATCCTTGCTCCTCGTGTGTGTGTGTGTGTGTGTGTGTGTGTGTGTGTGTGTGTGTGTGTTTGCGTGTGTGTGTGTGTGTGTGTGTGTCTGTCTGTCTGTGTGTGTGTGTGTGTGTCTGTGTCTATTGTATAGATTGTAATGTACAGTTCTTGTCTGCCCCTCACAGGTGATGCAGGTGCGTTGCCCTTCTGCTGTCCATCTGATGTTAGTGTCCCCACAGACTCTAGCAGTGATGATGAATGTATGATTGAGGCACAGACAGGGTTGTCAGGGGCTGAATCTGTGCCATTGGTTGCCATTCCACCTATACCCCCCTCATCCCCGCATACAGATCCCATGCCTACACATACCCCATCACCAGTGGCCATAGAGGAAGGACAGCTGGCATGTGGCAGTTTGGAACAGGAATGTGTGGGGCTATGGAAGGTGTTCCTCCACACCATGGTGTCAGCCAACTGGCTGGTGATGCCCCACACAGGCATGTGGCCAGTGCTGCTCATAGGAGGACCTCTGGCCAACATGCCCCTGCAAGACAGAGTGCAGCAGTTGGTGTCACCAGACGCATGTTTCAGGCTGTAATGGAGGCACAGGCATGTGCTGAATGGCACAACAGAGAAGATCAGAGGCTTCAGAGGGCTGCTGTCTGTTATTTATACAACAACATCCAAGCAATGGTAAATGCTCAACAGCAGATTGCTGAAGCTTTGGATAGACGGTTGGGTGACATGGTTGGAGTCCTTGACCATGGCATGACAATCCATGAGCGTGAGTTGTCTGTGTTGGAACATCTGGTAGGAGTGAGGTGCCGGGCACATGGACATAGGCCTGCTACATCACCTGTTTCAGGTCTACGTGAATGAGCTACCTCACATGTCCACTCCCATAGTGACAGTAGTAGCAGCAACAGCAATGCAGCTGGTGCTGTGCTGTCCACACCACAACACAGCAGGCCATGTGCACGTGGCCCTGAATGGTCCCAACAGGGACACGGTTCCAGTGGACAAGTGTCATCAGACAGTACCCAATCTGCACCTCTGCCTAGTAGTGCCCATGCAACCCCTGGCAGGCACAGGTTACATGTCCATGGCCGGACACCATGAACTGTAAAACCTGGCCTGTACAGTCCACAGCTATCAATAATACCCCTGTGTAGGCCAGACACATGCCAGAACTGTGTGCATACATACACGCATAAATCGGAAACATATATAGAGCACCGCAACACACATGCATAACATCCACACATGCCCAATTAGATCAAAGGCCCTAACCCACACACATGATGTCATCCAATGGTGCAGCCTAGGCCTCTGGCAAACATTATCACCCTGTGCATATGATGATGCCTGTGCTGCATCCCTGACATCCACTCCATCGGTGCAGGGACATGCTCATATGGTCTAATGCACAGGGTGAACAGACTAGGAAGATAAGTGTAGTTTACAATTGTTGAGTATTGTTGACAGGCAGCAGACATACCATGTACTACAGGTGTACAATGCATTTCGTACTGTTAACAGTATGTGTCTTGTTTAACAACAGTAAATGTATGTTGGTCATGATGTTCTGTTTTCCTCCTTCAGGTCTAATTGCACGTGCCGGTGGATGTCAGTGTTTGCAGTTAGTGTCCCATATGTCAATCTGGACTACTCACAGGTATGTATGAATATACCAGCATGCACCATGTAGCTGCCACATAACAGTGAGAATGTCCCATGTTCCAAACACGTCTACTGATCCAAGAGCATGATAGCTGTGTATTAAGCTACTGTGGCTACAGACGTGACATCCATACTGGGTGACATCACAGGTACAGTTACATGGAGTGGTGAGGTAAGTGAGTGGTCTATCTGATTACAAGGGTAGAGGCCAGTAGGAAGTGTGATGCCTCATTGGGAAGCAGTAATACATATTCCCATGACAGGATGCCAATACACAACTGCACCCACACACACATGTATTGACACCCATGTATTCAGTGACACAGTAACACACCCACACACTCACGGATTCACCGACACAGTAACACACACTCACACACAGTTGCTACTGTTGAGGTGAGGACCCCTGCCTATGTGCAAATCATCATTACAGTACTGTGCACCTACATGACACGCCACAGAGAATACACATATACAGGTAGTCAATATGGCCTAAGATCGGGGACATCAACATGGATAGCAGATTGCATCACCTGGATGGGGGGGGGTCTTATCAGTTCAGTATGGTAACATACATAAACCAAAACAACTCACTCGTTGAGACCCAAATGAGGGTATGAGCACAGCAAAACAGAGTTCCAAATAAGGTAGTCTAAAATAGAGTAGTTCCAGTAAAGTTGTAAATTGTGAATACAAAAAGGCAGTATAACTGGATAAAAAACGGAATCAATGATGTAAAAACCACAGTTGTTTAATAACGCTTCACAAAGGACATACGTTTTCGAACTTCTTCCTCAGAGATACACACTACTGCTTGGATAACACTTTTATACACTACCATATAATTAGATAATTATTTGAATTGAGAATTAGATTCAATTAATTAATCTGTTGCCCTTAAAATAAAATGAACTTTAAAAACTACTATAATATTTAATGAATACTTTAAATAGTTTGTTAAAACATTAAAAACAATGGAATGAAAAGAATTTATCATAATATATAATGATACTTGATAAAAAATGTTCAATTCTTAAAAATGAATGAATAAATAAATTGTTGATCTCTGTCACCACCCAATGGAGAAATATACACATTACAATTTAGCAGCTCTCATTTTTAGTACTGGAGCTAAAGACAACATATCATTCAAACCTGGTTCCCTGGTAACATCCAAAACAATTTGCCAGTACAGTTCTCTGTATTCAAGTTTAGTTTCCCACATGCCACCCCTGATTTCTTTGGGCACTATTTCAAGTACAAAAAAATGAAAAGTGGAATCTACACATTTTTGGGAATGTCTGAATAGAGCGTTGTTAATATTTCGTTTTCTCATTTCGTAGTAGTGTTCATAGATTCTAGATTTCAATTTCCTTTCAGTTTTCCCCACATAAAAGGAAGAACAGGAGTGGCATGTGGCAATATATAAAACCCCTTGTGTATTGCAATTTGCAAAGGCTGTACTGTTAATAGTTTTATTTCGATCTGAAATAAAAAGATGGGAGCCTGTTTGAATGTATTGGCACTGGGAACATGATCCACATTTGAAAGTTCCCTTTTTGTGGCTAATGCTGTTGTCCGTGCCCTGTCCTCCATATTCAAAAATATTTTTTAAATTTGAATCTCTCCTATATACAAATTTTATAGGTTTGTTCTTCAGATGTATTAGGTCAGTGATCTCCTGAAACCTATCCCATTCTCTATATAAAACTTTTTTGAGAGGAAATGCATCTCCTGTATAGTCCATAATGTAAGCGGTAGAAAAATTGTCAGCAGTCGTAGTTGGACCATAATCAGTAGGGGTACCTGTTAAAACTGGTTGGGTAGTATCAATAAATTCTGAACACCCTAAAATAGGGGAAAATCTATCATTCCTACCCTCTAAAACTACTTCATGTATTTCATCACACAAAAATGAAGGATATCCTCTTTCTTTAAACATATCTAGAATGAATTTACTGTCCGTCAAAAAATCATCATCTTGTGAGGTCATCCTACTGGATCTAATAAGTTGTCCTTTTAAGATATTTTTCTTTTGTCCCCTTACATCCCCAATTGAAGAATTTGGAGCGTGTTATGGAGAGAGAGATCAGAAACACTATTAGTTCACATCATGTTGTTTCAAATTTATCTAAAAATGAGCAAGAACTTTTATCCAAATTGAAGGGTAATAGAAACATCCGAATTATGCAACCTGATAAAGGAGGTGGGGCTGTAGTGATGGATCTTATTCTTTACGAATCCAAGATGAAACAGTGTCTATACAATGTTTCCAATTATTCAAAAGCTTCTTTAAATGAAATCAACATTTCTAAAAGTAAAATTAACATTATTTTGAATGACGTATTACTTGAAGGTACTATTGATTTGGAAACTTATAATTATCTTCAGAATCAACATCCAAGGGTTCCCTCAGTTTTTGGGATTCCTAAGGTCCACAAGGACCCACAGGACCCGCCATTACGGCTTATTGTTTCTTCTGAGGGCTCCATTACAACCCCTTTAGCCAAGTATGTTGATGTGAAATTAAAAAGTTTATCCAATAGTGGTACAACAGTTATTAAAGATTCTTGGGACTTTTTAAAACAGGTGAAGGCCAACCTTTTTTCTAAGGATATTATATTTATTACCTTGGATGTAGTGGATCTTTTTGGTAGTATACCTCATGATACAGGGTTGGCCTGGCTAGAGGAATGTATTTTGCACTATGGTGACCTGTCTGATAATACCTTCAGGACTGTTATGGTTTTAATGGAAACTGTTCTCAAACACAATTTCATGTTTTTTCAGGGGGAATTTTACAAACAGGAGAGGGGAGTCGCCATGGGGGCCAAATGCTCACCCACTTATGCCAATATTGTTCTAACATGGTGGGAGACTCAATATGTTATTCACAGTGAATACAATAAATCTTGGGTATTTTATAAACGTTTCTTGGACGATATTATTATTTTCTGGACTGACACATTAGAGAGGTTTTATGAATTTCTAGAATATATTAAATCCAGTACTAGTTTTCTTGATTTCACATATAGTATCAATTATGATGAATGCAGCTATTTGGATGTTCTGCTAAGGAAGGGTGATGATCATTTTATTTCCAAAGTTTACAGGAAACCCACCTTCTCTAACGCTTATCTTCATTTCTCTAGTGGTCATCCGTTTGGACAAAAGAAAAATATCTTAAAAGGACAACTTATTAGATCCAGTAGGATGACCTCACAAGATGATGATTTTTTGACAGACAGTAAATTCATTCTAGATATGTTTAAAGAAAGAGGATATCCTTCATTTTTGTGTGATGAAATACATGAAGTAGTTTTAGAGGGTAGGAACGATAGATTTTCCCCTATTTTAGGGTGTTCAGAATTTATTGATACTACCCAACCAGTTTCAACAGGTACCCCTACTGATTATGGTCCAACTACGACTGCTGACAATTTTTCTACCGCTTACATTATGGACTATACAGGAGATGCATTTCCTCTCAAAAAAGTTTTATATAGAGAATGGGATAGGTTTCAGGAGATCACTGACCTAATACATCTGAAGAACAAACCTATAAAATTTGTATATAGGAGAGATTCAAATTTAAAAAATATTTTTGAATATGGAGGACAGGGCACGGACAACAGCATTAGCCACAAAAAGGGAACTTTCAAATGTGGATCATGTTCCCAGTGCCAATACATTCAAACAGGCTCCCATCTTTTTATTTCAGATCGAAATAAAACTATTAACAGTACAGCCTTTGCAAATTGCAATACACAAGGGGTTGTATATATTGCCACATGCCACTCCTGTTCTTCCTTTTATGTGGGGAAAACTGAAAGGAAATTGAAATCTAGAATCTATGAACACTACTACGAAATGAGAAAACGAAATATTAACAACGCTCTATTCAGACATTCCCAAAAATGTGTAGATTCCACTTTTCATTTTTTTGTACTTGAAATAGTGCCCAAAGAAATCAGGGGTGGCATGTGGGAAACTAAACTTGAATACAGAGAACTGTACTGGCAAATTGTTTTGGATGTTACCAGGGAACCAGGTTTGAATGATATGTTGTCTTTAGCTCCAGTACTAAAAATGAGAGCTGCTAAATTGTAATGTGTATATTTCTCCATTGGGTGGTGACAGAGATCAACAATTTATTTATTCATTCATTTTTAAGAATTGAACATTTTTTATCAAGTATCATTATATATTATGATAAATTCTTTTCATTCCATTGTTTTTAATGTTTTAACAAACTATTTAAAGTATTCATTAAATATTATAGTAGTTTTTAAAGTTCATTTTATTTTAAGGACAACAGATTAATTAATTGAATCTAATTCTCAATTCAAATAATTATCTAATTATATGGTAGTGTATAAAAGTGTTATCCAAGCAGTAGTGTGTATCTCTGAGGAAGAAGTTCGAAAACGTATGTCCTTTGTGAAGCGTTATTAAACAACTGTGGTTTTTACATCATTGATTCCATTTTTTATCCAGTTATACTGCCTTTTTGTATTCACAATTTACAACTTTACTGGAACTACTCTATTTTAGACTACCTTATTTGGAACTCTGTTTTGCTGTGCTCATACCCTCATTTGGGTCTCGAGTGAGTTGTTTTGGTTTTTGTATTGAATTTTCACTCGTACCACCCTTTATCAGTTTTATGGTAACATACATCCTCACTCCAGGGACCAGACAGCCATACACACACACACACACACACACACACACACACACACACACACACACACACACACACACACACACTGTGACATTCACTATTGAATACACCTATTTCACGCACATACAGATACCTCACATGTGAGAGATACACGCCTGCCTTTGTCCTGCTTTCTGCATTGCAGTCTGTACAGATGTCTACACTAGTGTACAGGAGAGTGGGTAACAAATTATATATATTCCTCACCATACGTGACATATATGGACACACACGCAACCACACATGCCAGTACTGTGAATCAAACACCTGCCTAGCTCATGATATGTATGACAGACTTACAGCAGTATTGCACGCATTACAAAGTGTAGTGACGCTTCCTTTGGCAACAGTGCTGATATATGCACACGGGCGGTCTTAACTGTTACAGGTGTCAAGTGATTTATCTTTGGTGTCACCCTGACCTCTGTCTGTGTTGTGTGTTATGTCCTTCAATTAATGAAACCATTGCTTACCGGTTACACAGGTTATTGTAGGACCGCTTCTGACACACCTGTGAGCTGTCCTCAGCAAACATCCATCTGAAAAGATGCCCCACCACTTAGTTATTTCCACACATCTGTCCATACCTGAGGTACATCTTTCCATACATTCAGCATATCACCATATACAGATGGCAATGTTGAGGCTGCATTGCAACTGCATGATGTACTAAGATATGTCACCTGCATACATCAGCAACTGCACACACATGGTATCTGAGCACACACCACTACATGTACATGTGTGTAGGTCCTACAATCCTGTCATTGGGCATGTTTGCAGGCATTGCAATTGGTGGACATGTGTAATGACATACATGACACGTGGACTGTTGTATGATATGATAGGTGTAATGGAAGACCGGTACAGAGGGAATGTTATCTCTGTCAACATTGATATCACATCTTATGTACTGTTAGCATTCAGCAGCCATGGACCTACATTCCATGTGCATGTGTGTAATGGCTGTAGCCACCTGTCTGCACAAAGGACAACAACAGCTATGCTATTTACATGTATGTTGTGTGTGCGTGTATGTGGCATGTACATATCCAGAGCAGGTACATGTATGTCATATCCAAACATGAGGGTGTGTACTGGTGTACAGCAACAGTCATCTGCTAATGTTGTAAATAACCGAGGGCCCCTGGTATGTGTACAGCTGACCTGGTTACAGACAGTGGTATCATTGCATTGCATAACACATGATGCAACTGTGTCAGTACATGGGTACTCTCTACAGTTGATGTAGAGCTTGGTACAGTCCACTGGTCAAGGGTCACATGGTGGTGTACTCTTATATGTCCTATAACATGTATGGATGTGTGTTGATGGTCCAAGAGCATGTTGGTGTCTGAGGTTTACATCCTAGAATGCAGCATTTGATACTGTGTCCTGCACCTGACGCATCTGTGATGCCTTCCATGGGGGTACCGGTCAGTACATGTGAGTGGCCTCTATGTATGTGGGGACACCACCACCTGGAGCGGTCCGTAGCTGTGTTATGGCCCACATGTCTGGTTCTGAGGTATATGGTGGTAGTGCTATTGTGCACTACAGAGCCTTCAGCCAGGTGTTCCTCACTGCACAGATGTCAGTACTCCCCATTGTTGGACCTACAGTGAGCAGCTGTGATTATGGACGCTACACATCTAGCACTGGTTAGCATAAGCATACAATGCAGTTGTCCTCTAGGTGTCAGGGTGTTATCCTGTGTTTAGGACATTTGCCTTGGAATGGCACTATATGGGCAGATGTGACTTGGGTATTATCCCCACTCCCTTGAATCATGGATGCATGTGATATGTGTCAAAGGCCTGTCTACTGTCAGTCATGTCATCCCAGAATGACAAACACTGGACAACCTTGTACTTACAACAGGACATTGGCTCACTGTGTTGGTCAAGCAGTTGCCAGTCTTAGCAAGGCTCATTGTGTTGGTCAAGCAGTTTGCACTCCTAGCAAGACATCACTGCAAATGGTGGTATTGTGCTTGGTATAGGATGATACATCTAAGGTGATGGAAAGCAGCAGATGTTGTGTAAAAGACCGGTGTCAGATATATGTAGAGCAGCGTTCCTGCTAACAATGACAACTACTAACACCAGAACCCATTATAGTGTGTTCTTTATGTCTAACTGTAATAGCATGGCCACTGTGGCCTTCCGTGTTTAGAATCAGAGTGCATCCCAGACAGCCCTGTGCTACTGTGTATGAGCATGCCCAGTATAACCTTGTGCAGATAGACACATAGTGCATTCCGAACAGCCCTGTGCTACTAAGTATATGAGCATGCCCAGTGACACCTTGTGTCGGTTATGTGCCTCTGTTTATGGGTATGGCTATTGTAACCCTGTATAGTGATAGTAGTCGTCCATTCCACAGATGGGCATACTCCAGGTCAGAATGGAATCCTACTTTAAACATCAGGTTCACAGGTATGTACATCTTAACTGCCAGCATCCCTGTTGATGTCTGCATTCCTAGAAGGTCATAATGACAGCCTTGAAATGTGTAGTCTGTGTGGCTCAACTCGTAACTATGTCGTATTGAAATAGTGATCTTTAGATAGGCAGGTGTTCCGTTCCCACCACTGGCATGTGTGTGTGTGTGTTTGTCCCTGCCTGCCTGAGGACTGAATAATGCTTTTAGACTGCTCACACTCCATACAATTCCTATAACCACCTTTGGCAAGGCTGATGATGTCATCCACCTACAAATACATCTCTGGGAGTGTTGTGTCCCAGTGATCTTGGTAGCGCTTTCGGTAACTGCATAGTGCTGTAGTGTAATAAAGTAGCTAGGTAGGTGTTCTAATCCCAGACTTGCCAAGTGTGTGTGTGTGTGTGTGTGTGTGTGTGTGTGTGTGTGTGTGTGTGTGTGTGTTTGTCCCCTTCTGCCTCAGGACTGAATAATGCTTTTACACTGCTCACACTCCATACAATTCTTATACCCACCTTTGGCAAGACTGATGATGTCACCCACCTACAAATACACCTCTGGGAGTGCTGTGTCCCAGTAATCTCGGTAGCGCATTCTGTAACTGTGTAATGCTGTAGTGTAATAAAGTAGTTAGGTCAGTGTCCTAATCCCAGACTTGCCAAGTGTGTGTGTGTGTGTGTGTGTGTGTGTGTGTGTGTGTGTGTGTGTGTGTGTGTGTTTGTCCACGTCTGCCTGAGGACTGAATAATGCTTTTAGACTGCTCACACTCCATGCAATTCTTATACCCACCTTTGGCAAGACTGATGATGTCATCCACTTACAAATACACCTCTGGGACTACTGCGTCCCAGTAATCTCGGTAGCGCATTCTGTAACTGTGAAATGCTGTAGTGAAATAAAGTAGTTAGGTTGGTGTTCTAATCCCAGACTTTCCAAGTGTGTGTGTGTTTGTGTGTGTGTGTGTGTGTGTGTGTGTGTGTGTGTGTGTGTGTGTGTGTGTGTGTGTGTTTGTCCCCATCTGCCTGAGGACTGAATAATGCTTTTAGACTGCTCACACTCCATACAATTCCTATGCCCACCTTTGGCAAGGCTGATGATGTCACCCACCTACAAATACCTCTGGGAGTGCTGTGTCCCAGTAATCTTGGTAGTGCGCTCTGTAACTGCATAATGCTGTAGTGTAATAAAGTAGTTAGGTCAGTGTTCTAATCCCAGACTTGCCAAGTGTGTGTGTGTGTGTGTGTGTGTGTGTGTGTGTGTGTGTGTTTGTCCCTGCCTGCCTGAGGACTGAATAATGCTTTTAGACTGCTCACACTCCATACAATTCCTATACCCACCTTTGGCAAGGCTGATGATGTCACCCACCTACAAATACACCTCTGGGAGTACTGTGTCCCAGTAATCTCGGTAGCACATTCTGTAACTGCATAATGCTGTAGTGTGCTAAAGTAGTTAGGTCAGTGTTCTAATCCCAGACATGCCAAGTGTGTGTGTGTGTGTGTGTGTGTGTGTGTGTGTGTGTGTGTGTGTGTGTGTGTGTGTGTGTGTGTGTTTGTCCCTGCCTGAGGACTGAATAATGCTTTTAGGCTGCTCACACTCCATACAATTCCTATACCCACCTTTGGCAAGGCTGATGATGTCACCCACCTACAAATACACCTCTGGGAGTACTGTGTCCCAGTAATCTCGGTAGCACATTCTGTAACTGCATAATGCTGTAGTGTGCTAAAGTAGTTAGGTCAGTGTTCTAATCCCAGACATGCCAAGTGTGTGTGTGTGTGTGTCTGCCTGCGTGAGACAAGTACAGTGCTTTGTGGAGTATTCACTTTCTGTACAAATGACATGACCACCTTTGTCTTTCCTGCTGTTGTCACCCACCTAGGTATACATCTGTAGCCATGCTGCATTCTAGTATTCGCCATAGCGCGTGCCCTAAAAGCATATTGCTGCAGTGTGATACGGTAGGTAGGGGTTTGTATACAGGATATGGCATATGTGTGTTTGTCTGTCAGAGCCTGTGTAGAGGTGGCTGTGAGTGTCTTACCATTGGACATGTTGGGGAGTGGATTTTGTAGTTTTCCTATATGGTGTCCGTCTTATGACACATCGGCCACCTCATGAGGAGTACAGCTGTCAGTCAGCCACGGGACTGTGTTGGCAAGCCATACCCCTACATCTGGCAAAAGACCTGGTGAACAAAGTATGCAACCATACTAGTACCTGGTATATGTCCCTCACCCATGTGCCATGCACAAACTTGCCTAGGATATCTTGCTATGTTGCTAGTACCATCTATATTGATGACAGATAGTAGGCATGGTGTGAATGCAGTGGCCTGCAGAGGACATGTCACCCTGTACAGCGGTACAATAGGCACATATATACAGACATTGTGCCTTCACTATGTTCCACACTGGATGCCTGCAACATATGTGGTGCCATCAAATGTGATTCACAGAGGCCATACAATGCTGTACACATGTGCCCTGTATGGACCCATGCCACTGACACCATGGAATTCCTGTATCATACTATCACTGCAGGTGCAAGGTCGATCTGCTCACTATAAGCAGGTTTCACCCCACGAGGCCAGTATTCGCATATCGGGGGATAACAGGCTGTGTACACAACATGTGCCTGCCAAACCAGGTATACCTGTACATGTCACTGTACAGTATTGTGGGACATGCACATCCCAGGCAATGTCCATTTGAAGGACTATCAAACACAGGCATGTCATGCATTGCAAAGCTATGGCCATACACATTGGTAACCAGGATGTCAGGGCAGAGTATGCAGAACCCATCTGTGTGGGACATCGCAGACACTACACCCCTGCACTGCACACCATTGTCGGGTGATGCAATGCCAAGGATTACCCCTCACCCAACTTTGTACAGCCATCTTGCACAGCCAACCACTACACACCCATGAAGCAATGCACACATGCATGCCAGTACTGGCACCTTGTGTCTGCATGTGGGTTATGATGCTCCCAACCACAGTCACTCCCAGTATAACCCTCATTGGCATAGCAACAGATGTCAAACACTTTCACATGCCCTAGCCCATAGAACCTCCAGATATCCCCTGTGGTGCATGTAGTCCTGTGCATTACTGCAGTGTGGCAAACTAAGTAGTTAGGTTGTGTATTTGTAGCCCTGGCAAAGAGTGTCAATGCGTGTCCATTAGAGAGTGTGGTTGTGGTGACACTGGCATCTATTCATGTGGATAGCCATATGTGCCACACCTAATGTATGTCTACTATATCTCTGTTGCAGATGTCACTCACCTACAAACATATATTTTCTTACAGCACAGCAACATGTCGCCTTTGTGGCAGATGTAGTAACGTCATGCACATGTAATAGTAATGAGTAGTCAGTCAGGAGTTTGACACCTGTACTGTTAGGTGTGTGGCAGACGATGCTTAGGGTTAAGTCTCCAAGCCCTTCCCTGATGTACTTTGCCTGTCCCACCCACACACTCTCTGGTGGATGTGAAGGAGTACACCTGCTCAGCAGCAGCCTGTGTATTGTAAGTGATGGACATGGTCAGATGATGGCCTCTGCACCTATTGCAGTCCTCCTCTAGCTGATTACATGTGGAACAGCTGTGATGGTGTTCGCATAGCCATCCGCATGATAAACATAGTACACTATCTAGAGAACACAAGTTGATATTTGGCCATGACAGTCGCTGTGAGTGGTACCTTGATATGGTGTTCTGACATGGCATCACAGATGATATCTGGATGTACCTCAAACATTATACACAGTGGGAAATAGCCTAAAGATGGGAGGGTGATGTGCCACACATGACTACAGTATGTAAGTGTAGCTGTAGCTATGCTGCATTGAGACTACTGCCTGTTTAACATGTGTGTGGTAATGGCTATTTTGCATGTTTTAATACAGACATGACAGTACTCTGTTCATGAGGAACCCCCATCTGTAGGGCCATCTGTGAACTGGTCAGTGTGTGCAATCATTTGTTTCATGTGTTACACACTGAACACACATCTGTACACAGCAGAAGCATAGTGTGAGGAATGCAGACAGTACATGATGATAGGGATGTGTTACTGCCATCGCATTCCTGACTGGACATGTGTCACATGAAACAGTGGTATGACAGACACTGTCTGGGGTTCCAAGTGACAAGCCAATAATGGGCTACTGTTCATAGCTGCGGTCACACGTCTGCTACACATTGTACAGATGGCATGCAGTATATATGCATGTGTTGTACTCCCTCTGCAAATGCATACCATCTGTTGTGTTGAGTTGATGGTGATATCTATGCATACTGTTGTAGGTAATCCTGTATGCTGGTGACTATCACTAAGCCATATGTGGGTTTAAACTGCAGCACCATAGGCTGAATGGGTTATGAGGTCCCAGCAGAACCTCCTGTCCCACTTCAGATAACCATGGCACCCGGCACTGGCACATCTGGGGCCCAGCCTTGGACATCAACCTCTGTTGGCTCTGCACCACCTTCTGGTGGTACCACCACTGAGGTTGGAGCATGTCCCCCCTGGGAGCAGGACCAGACAGGTACATTTCTGCTGTTGTGCGGTCCCGGACATGTTGCATTGGGGGCTCACTAAGGAGTTCCGAAGCCAGATAAGCAAGCTCAAGGGCGAAGTCACATTTACAGGGTGATGCTTCCCCTCCTGGACAGCCCCCAGCACTGCCTCCTTTGCAGCTGTTTAGGTACAGTGGCGGCTGCCCATGGCTGGGGACCTCCATCCCACTTTTCCCATGGCCTTGTGAATGCCGAACACCCATCCCTGTCTGGGGTGTATCCCCCTCACATGTGTCATATACCACCCCTGTATGCTGTCATGTCTGTGATCCTACCCTATCTATCCTCCACAGCCATACCTACACTCCTTCCCCTACATCCGACCCTCACCTTCGGAAACATAAGGCCAATCAGCTCCTAGGACAACATCTGCCCTATACATAGCTGTCCATTTCACACACGTTCCCACTGGACACATGTAACCCTTGTAATATGCATCACAACATACTCCTGTTATCCTCACCCCTGTTCCTCAGGCGCACGATCCTGGTATGCACATCACTTATAAATGGTCCAGGTACACGTGATGAAGATGACCCCAATGTACACACAACACTACCGGTCCCTCTATGGTTACCCCATTTACCGTTATTATGATGATGATGTTGCAAACAGCACCTTGCAACAGTACTGTTCACACATGATTGAACAGGTACTGTTGTGCTAATGTACATTACATGCACAGAGTGATGTATATGGCCAATGTACAACTATTTGCGTGTATGACTGATACAGGTCTGTCTGAGGGAGTCTTGAGATCACATAGAACAACACCATTACATAATACAGGTGTTACTGGTGTTTCCCGTTTCATTCATTTGTAATACTTTGTTGCCGCATGGTATGTTCCTAATATATCTCTCTCTCTATATATATATATATATGTATGTATCTATATGCTGGGCAAAAACATTCACATATACATCTACATGATGGGATACATTCCTATACTGTTGAATGACTGCGCTGTATGATATGTTTGTGGTACTGTCCATTGTCTGTATATCTGCCATGGTGTATTGGTAATTCACATTAGCTGTGTGTGCAGGGTCCTGGTTCCGAGCCTTGCAGAGGACATTTATTTGGTTGCAGGGCAGAACAAGGCCATTGGATACGGAGGGAGTAAGGCACATTAAAGCAGTTGGGAGTGGGTGTGCGTGGGTTTGCGTGGTGTTAAGCACTGCTGACCTCTGGTTACAGCTTCTTACACTTGGTTAGCCTCTACATTGCTTTACCAGTGCAATACTCGCATACTGGTAGCCAAACAGGCTTACACCCACTCGCTCCTGGACTTGCAAATGCACCGACATTGCTTCTTGCATCTGACACTCACACCCCTGGGTGGGAGCGAGGACCACAGTATTACCTTGTGATGCCTATTACATTGGACTACATGACTACAGTATCGGGAATGGCTGCCCATTTTGCGACGGCATGACGTTCGACTGTACGGAATCGACGGCATGTCCAGTGACTTAATCATATTTGTGTGTTCCTCATACAACCTGCTCCCGTCTGGCTGATACATGGGAACCGAGACTTTTCAATGCAGACAAGTAATTGGGTTTTGGGAGCCACATTAGTCGGCCGAGTCATGCTAAAGCATACCTATTATAGGTTTGCCACCTTTTCAATTGGCCAAGGTGGGACTTTTGGGTTAACACCTGTCCCACTTTGTGAAGGACAGTCCCTCTTTAGGCAGCTGTGTCCTGCGAAAATAATCAAGACATAGCAAATGTCCTGTGATTACTGGACACAATGATATCCTATGTTTCTTTAATAGTTGCATAAAACAGTTATTTTATATATGAACCCTCTATATGTTATGTGAAGTAGCATAGGCAATTCATATGTTACTAGAATAAGCTTTTATTTGTGCAAATAAGTAAAATTCTGTACTATGCACAGCTGTAGGTATGTTTTGTCCTGGAATATCTGACATTTCTACAGAACATGTCCCACTTTGGCCATTTGAAAAGGTGGCAACCCTGTAGGACCTTTATGAAGAGGCATCAGATTTTCCAGGGCAAAACATACCCACAGCCAGTGCAACGGAGAGTATTTCACTGTTTTGCCTACATAAAAGGTTATTCTTGTAGCATTATAGTTGCTTATACTGTTTCTTATAACATTTAGGTGTTTCAGATACAAAATAATTGTTTTATGCAACTACTACAGACAATATAGGAAATCTTTGTCCTAAATCACAGGACATTTGCCATAATTACAATTATTTCACAGGACACAACTGCCGAAAGGGGTGTGTCCCTTGCAAAGGTGGACAGGTGGTAACCCCAACACTATTATTCTATCATCTTTCTAAGATAGTCGGCGGAATATGTGCTGTTTCTCACTAGCAGACCTCTCATACAAATGGGGAAGAATGAACACTGAATCAGGGACACTGCTTAACAACCTCGGGAGCAAATTTAGAAGTTTGGCGCTATTAACCTGACACATTGACAGACCCAGTGCATACGTATTCATACACATTGTCTGAGGTACATGTTGTTTATGACTCTTACATGTTGTCATTATGTACGTGTATTCCGCCACCTTTTCTCCTAATATTACTAGTTCTAGGAGGGTTTACTTGGGAGTTAGATTCTGATTCGTAATCATGGACGTCCCTGGTAATCGGGGACAGTTCAATGATATGGTCCCTATGTGTTACCCCAATGGATTACGGACTATCCAGTGGATGTGCACTTAAGGTTTGGGAGGTAAGGGCATCTGCTATACCCACATCAGAATAATACTTACAGCCACAGGGCGGTCCTAATATGGCTCTGCCAGCCAACACCTGTATGCCTAGGCCCATAATCGCATACCCATAGTTCCCATGCCTGCCACTCCTCTACAGCACTCATCCTTACTGTGGGCGTAGGTGGGGTATAAACACACCCCTACACACTGCCCACTCTTCCCGTGTCAGGACACATGTCGTACTTTGTGTTAACCCATGTGTTATCAGGCTTGTACAACCTACTGGTCTGTGTACATCTACAGCCTGCTCACATCAGTCATTACAGGCACAGGTCTCAACCTGCTAAGAGGCCAATGTGGAACACAGACCATTACAATGTGTGACAAATGGTCAAAATGTGGAACACCCTATTTTCGCACTGTGCGGAAAACGTGCCATGACCATGGCCATGGGCTTTTAACCAAAATATATAGGAATGTGAATGCCACCTTTAAAATACTGTCCTCTTTCTACTATTTTGTGCTGGCAGCCCACTCTATATTCCAGAATTCCATGCAAATAAAAGTCATGTACAGTCTGTATATGTGGTACATAAACAAGCAAGGAGGAGCCAGGTCTTAACCACTTTGTCGGGAGGCCCTGAGAGAATGGCAGTGGGTGACCCCCTCCCAACACTTTCTGATAGCAATGTACATCTTTGGGAAATCCAACGTGATAGCAGACAGACTCAGCAGGGCAATCCACAAATGAGACTAACATTTATGGAACAAAGACGGGCATGGAGACAATGGAAAAATGCAGTGAAGCCTTTCACCTAATGTTCCTCGGTCTCAGGAAAAAGACAGAACTGCAATTAATTCTGCTAAGCTCATCTACATAAAAGAAAATAGCAGTTCATCTTCTCCTAAATACTTCCGGAAAACAGTAAACCTGCTAAATGGACAGATCCCAGACACAAAAGCACATGACCTTTAACCCAGCCAATGGGCCAAAAAAAACTACATTTACATCTTCCTGCAGAAACTTTCTATTAGAAACAATTATTACTCTGGCAAACTTAATTCCATCCGATATCTCTCTCCACAAAGATTTAATGATAACACCCTCATTCACAACTCTGTCCTATGGCTGAACAGTGCCCTGTATTCTATTTTAAAAAGCATATTGTCTAAGAAACAATCTCAGTCTTTAAAGCTAACCACAACTTCAGGGGCAACATTTAACAAGCTGTACTTTAACTTAATAAAAATAGCACAATCCTGTATTGCCAAACCTCTTATTCATGCCCAGACCATAGCTAGAATGAGGCAAAGGGGGCAGCAAATGATCTGACTGTAGTGCAGTGCCAGCATTCAGTCATTATATAAACTAAACACCGGTATCACAGTTTAATCACAACTAAAGCACTTACTCCTTTAGTACTCTATGACCGGTACTTAGAATGCAGCAAGCAGTAATATTTGTAGCAATTGGTTTGCTGCAATTATTTAGAAAGCAAAACCCTTTTATCAGTCTGAATTCAAAACCTCCATCCCCTTTTCTCCATTGGGTGGTGACAGAGATCAACAATTTATTTATTCATTCATTTTTAAGAATTGAACATTTTTTATCAAGTATCATTATATATTATGATAAATTCTTTTCATTCCATTGTTTTTAATGTTTTAACAAACTATTTAAAGTATTCATTAAATATTATAGTAGTTTTTAAAGTTCATTTTATTTTAAGGACAACAGATTAATTAATTGAATCTAATTCTCAATTCAAATAATTATCTAATTATATGGTAGTGTATAAAAGTGTTATCCAAGCAGTAGTGTGTATCTCTGAGGAAGAAGTTCGAAAACGTATGTCCTTTGTGAAGCGTTATTAAACAACTGTGGTTTTTACATCATTGATTCCATTTTTTATCCAGTTATACTGCCTTTTTGTATTCACAATTTACAACTTTACTGGAACTACTCTATTTTAGACTACCTTATTTGGAACTCTGTTTTGCTGTGCTCATACCCTCATTTGGGTCTCGAGTGAGTTGTTTTGGTTTTTGTATTGAATTTTCACTCGTACCACCCTTTATCAGTTTTATGGTAACATACATCCTCACTCCAGGGACCAGACAGCCATACACACACACACACACACACACACACACACACACACACACACACACACACACACACACACACTGTGACATTCACTATTGAATACACCTATTTCACGCACATACAGATACCTCACATGTGAGAGATACACGCCCCTGCCTTTGTCCTGCTTTCTGCATTGCAGTCTGTACAGATGTCTACACTAGTGTACAGGAGAGTGGGTAACAAATTATATATATTCCTCACCATACGTGACATATATGGACACACACGCAACCACACATGCCAGTACTGTGAATCAAACACCTGCCTAGCTCATGATATGTATGACAGACTTACAGCAGTATTGCACGCATTACAAAGTGTAGTGACGCTTCCTTTGGCAACAGTGCTGATATATGCACACGGGCGGTCTTAACTGTTACAGGTGTCAAGTGATTTATCTTTGGTGTCACCCTGACCTCTGTCTGTGTTGTGTGTTATGTCCTTCAATTAATGAAACCATTGCTTACCGGTTACACAGGTTATTGTAGGACCGCTTCTGACACACCTGTGAGCTGTCCTCAGCAAACATCCATCTGAAAAGATGCCCCACCACTTAGTTATTTCCACACATCTGTCCATACCTGAGGTACATCTTTCCATACATTCAGCATATCACCATATACAGATGGCAATGTTGAGGCTGCATTGCAACTGCATGATGTACTAAGATATGTCACCTGCATACATCAGCAACTGCACACACATGGTATCTGAGCACACACCACTACATGTACATGTGTGTAGGTCCTAATCCTGTCATTGGGCATGTTTGCAGGCATTGCAATTGGTGGACATGTGTAATGACATACATGACACGTGGACTGTTGTATGATATGATAGGTGTAATGGAAGACCGGTACAGAGGGAATGTTATCTCTGTCAACATTGATATCACATCTTATGTACTGTTAGCATTCAGCAGCCATGGACCTACATTCCATGTGCATGTGTGTAATGGCTGTAGCCACCTGTCTGCACAAAGGACAACAACAGCTATGCTATTTACATGTATGTTGTGTGTGCGTGTATGTGGCATGTACATATCCAGAGCAGGTACATGTATGTCATATCCAAACATGAGGGTGTGTACTGGTGTACAGCAACAGTCATCTGCTAATGTTGTAAATAACCGAGGGCCCCTGGTATGTGTACAGCTGACCTGGTTACAGACAGTGGTATCATTGCATTGCATAACACATGATGCAACTGTGTCAGTACATGGGTACTCTCTACAGTTGATGTAGAGCTTGGTACAGTCCACTGGTCAAGGGTCACATGGTGGTGTACTCTTATATGTCCTATAACATGTATGGATGTGTGTTGATGGTCCAAGAGCATGTTGGTGTCTGAGGTTTACATCCTAGAATGCAGCATTTGATACTGTGTCCTGCACCTGACGCATCTGTGATGCCTTCCATGGGGGTACCGGTCAGTACATGTGAGTGGCCTCTATGTATGTGGGGACACCACCACCTGGGCGGTCCGTAGCTGTGTTATGGCCCACATGTCTGGTTCTGAGGTATATGGTGGTAGTGCTATTGTGCACTACAGAGCCTTCAGCCAGGTGTTCCTCACTGCACAGATGTCAGTACTCCCCATTGTTGGACCTACAGTGAGCAGCTGTGATTATGGACGCTACACATCTAGCACTGGTTAGCATAAGCATACAATGCAGTTGTCCTCTAGGTGTCAGGGTGTTATCCTGTGTTTAGGACATTTGCCTTGGAATGGCACTATATGGGCAGATGTGACTTGGGTATTATCCCCACTCCCTTGAATCATGGATGCATGTGATATGTGTCAAAGGCCTGTCTACTGTCAGTCATGTCATCCCAGAATGACAAACACTGGACAACCTTGTACTTACAACAGGACATTGGCTCACTGTGTTGGTCAAGCAGTTGCCAGTCTTAGCAAGGCTCATTGTGTTGGTCAAGCAGTTTGCACTCCTAGCAAGACATCACTGCAAATGGTGGTATTGTGCTTGGTATAGGATGATACATCTAAGGTGATGGAAAGCAGCAGATGTTGTGTAAAAGACCGGTGTCAGATATATGTAGAGCAGCGTTCCTGCTAACAATGACAACTACTAACACCAGAACCCATTATAGTGTGTTCTTTATGTCTAACTGTAATAGCATGGCCACTGTGGCCTTCCGTGTTTAGAATCAGAGTGCATCCCAGACAGCCCTGTGCTACTGTGTATGAGCATGCCCAGTATAACCTTGTGCAGATAGACACATAGTGCATTCCGAACAGCCCTGTGCTACTAAGTATATGAGCATGCCCAGTGACACCTTGTGTCGGTTATGTGCCTCTGTTTATGGGTATGGCTATTGTAACCCTGTATAGTGATAGTAGTCGTCCATTCCACAGATGGGCATACTCCAGGTCAGAATGGAATCCTACTTTAAACATCAGGTTCACAGGTATGTACATCTTAACTGCCAGCATCCCTGTTGATGTCTGCATTCCTAGAAGGTCATAATGACAGCCTTGAAATGTGTAGTCTGTGTGGCTCAACTCGTAACTATGTCGTATTGAAATAGTGATCTTTAGATAGGCAGGTGTTCCGTTCCCACCACTGGCATGTGTGTGTGTGTGTTTGTCCCTGCCTGCCTGAGGACTGAATAATGCTTTTAGACTGCTCACACTCCATACAATTCCTATAACCACCTTTGGCAAGGCTGATGATGTCATCCACCTACAAATACATCTCTGGGAGTGTTGTGTCCCAGTGATCTTGGTAGCGCTTTCGGTAACTGCATAGTGCTGTAGTGTAATAAAGTAGCTAGGTAGGTGTTCTAATCCCAGACTTGCCAAGTGTGTGTGTGTGTGTGTGTGTGTGTGTGTGTGTGTGTGTGTGTGTGTGTGTTTGTCCCCTTCTGCCTCAGGACTGAATAATGCTTTTACACTGCTCACACTCCATACAATTCTTATACCCACCTTTGGCAAGACTGATGATGTCACCCACCTACAAATACACCTCTGGGAGTGCTGTGTCCCAGTAATCTCGGTAGCGCATTCTGTAACTGTGTAATGCTGTAGTGTAATAAAGTAGTTAGGTCAGTGTCCTAATCCCAGACTTGCCAAGTGTGTGTGTGTGTGTGTGTGTGTGTGTGTGTGTGTGTGTGTGTGTGTGTGTTTGTCCACGTCTGCCTGAGGACTGAATAATGCTTTTAGACTGCTCACACTCCATGCAATTCTTATACCCACCTTTGGCATGGCTGATGATGTCATCCACTTACAAATACACCTCTGGGACTACTGCGTCCCAGTAATCTCAGTAGCGCATTCTGTAACTGTGAAATGCTGTAGTGAAATAAAGTAGTTAGGTTGGTGTTCTAATCCCAGACTTGCCAAGTGTGTGTGTGTGTGTGTGTGTGTGTGTGTGTGTGTGTGTGTGTGTGTGTGTGTGTGTGTGTGTGTGTGTGTGTTTGTCCCCATCTGCCTGAGGACTGAATAATGCTTTTAGACTGCTCACACTCCATACAATTCCTATGCCCACCTTTGGCAAGGCTGATGATGTCACCCACCTACAAATACCTCTGGGAGTGCTGTGTCCCAGTAATCTTGGTAGTGCGCTCTGTAACTGCATAATGCTGTAGTGTAATAAAGTAGTTAGGTCAGTGTTCTAATCCCAGACTTGCCAAGTGTGTGTGTGTGTGTGTGTGTGTGTGTGTGTGTGTGTGTGTGTTTGTCCCTGCCTGCCTGAGGACTGAATAATGCTTTTAGACTGCTCACACTCCATACAATTCCTATACCCACCTTTGGCAAGGCTGATGATGTCACCCACCTACAAATACACCTCTGGGAGTACTGTGTCCCAGTAATCTCGGTAGCACATTCTGTAACTGCATAATGCTGTAGTGTGCTAAAGTAGTTAGGTCAGTGTTCTAATCCCAGACATGCCAAGTGTGTGTGTGTGTGTGTGTGTGTGTGTGTGTGTGTGTGTGTGTGTGTGTGTGTGTGTGTTTGTCCCTGCCTGCCTGAGGACTGAATAATGCTTTTAGGCTGCTCACACTCCATACAATTCCTATACCCACCTTTGGCAAGGCTGATGATGTCACCCACCTACAAATACACCTCTGGGAGTACTGTGTCCCAGTAATCTCGGTAGCACATTCTGTAACTGCATAATGCTGTAGTGTGCTAAAGTAGTTAGGTCAGTGTTCTAATCCCAGACATGCCAAGTGTGTGTGTGTGTGTGTCTGCCTGCGTGAGACAAGTACAGTGCTTTGTGGAGTATTCACTTTCTGTACAAATGACATGACCACCTTTGTCTTTCCTGCTGTTGTCACCCACCTAGGTATACATCTGTAGCCATGCTGCATTCTAGTATTCGCCATAGCGCGTGCCCTAAAAGCATATTGCTGCAGTGTGATACGGTAGGTAGGGGTTTGTATACAGGATATGGCATATGTGTGTTTGTCTGTCAGAGCCTGTGTAGAGGTGGCTGTGAGTGTCTTACCATTGGACATGTTGGGGAGTGGATTTTGTAGTTTTCCTATATGGTGTCCGTCTTATGACACATCGGCCACCTCATGAGGAGTACAGCTGTCAGTCAGCCACGGGACTGTGTTGGCAAGCCATACCCCTACATCTGGCAAAAGGCCTGGTGAACAAAGTATGCAACCATACTAGTACCTGGTATATGTCCCTCACCCATGTGCCATGCACAAACTTGCCTAGGATATCTTGCTATGTTACTAGTACCATGTATATTGATGACAGATAGTAGGCATGGTGTGAATGCAGTGGCCTGCAGAGGACATGGCACCCTGTACAGCGGTACAATAGGCACATATATACAGACATTGTGCCTTCACTATGTTCCACACTGGATGCCTGCAACATATGTGGTGCCATCAAATGTGATTCACAGAGGCCATACAATGCTGTACACATGTGCCCTGTATGGACCCATGCCACTGACACCATGGAATTCCTGTATCATACTATCACTGCAGGTGCAGGGTCGATCTGCTCACTATAAGCAGGTTTCACCCCACCAGGCCAGTATTGGCATATCGGGGGATAACAGGCTGTGTACACAACATGTGCCTGCCAAACCAGGTATACCTGTACATGTCACTGTACAGTATTGTGGGACATGCACATCCCAGGCAATGTCCATTTGAAGGACTATCAGACACAGGCATGTCATGCATTGCAAAGCTATGGCCATACACACTGGTAACCAGGATGTCAGGGCAGAGCATGCAGTACCCATCTGTGTGGGACATCGCAGACACTACACCCCTGCACTGCACACCATTGTCGGGTGATGCAATGCCAAGGATTACCCCTCACCCAACCTTGTACAGCCATCTTGCACAGCCAACCACTACACACCCATGAAGCAATGCACACATGCATGCCAGTACTGGCACCTTGTGTCTGCATGTGGGTTATGATGCTCCCAACCACAGTCACTCCCAGTATAACCCTCATTGGCATAGCAACATATGTCAAACACTTTCACATGCCCTAGCCCATAGAACCTCCAGATATCCCCTGTGGTGCATGTAGTCCTGTGCATTACTGCAGTGTGGCAAACTAAGTAGTTAGGTTGTGTATTTGTAGCCCTGGCAAAGAGTGTCAATGCGTGTCCATTAGAGAGTGTGGTTGTGGTGACACTGGCATCTATTCATGTGGACAGCCATATGTGCCACACCTAATGTATGTCTACTATATCTCTGTTGCAGATGTCACTCACCTACAAACATATATTTTCTTACAGCACAGCAACATGTCGCCTTTGTGGCAGATGTAGTAACGTCATGCACATGTAATAGTAATGAGTAGTCAGTCAGGAGTTTGACACCTGTACTGTTAGGTGTGTGGCAGACGATGCTTAGGGTTAAGTCTCCAAGCCCTTCCCTGATGTACTTTGCCTGTCCCACCCACACACTCTCTGGTGGATGTGAAGGAGTACACCTGCTCAGCAGCAGCCTGTGTATTGTAAGTGATGGACATGGTCAGATGATGGCCTCTGCACCTATTGCAGTCCTCCTCTAGCTGATTACATGTGGAACAGCTGTGATGGTGTTCGCATAGCCATCCGCATGATAAACATAGTACACTATCTAGAGAACACAAGTTGATATTTGGCCATGACAGTCGCTGTGAGTGGTACCTTGATATGGTGTTCTGACATGGCATCACAGATGATATCTGGATGTACCTCAAACATTATACACAGTGGGAAATAGCCTAAAGATGGGAGGGTGATGTGCCACACATGACTACAGTATGTAAGTGTAGCTGTAGCTATGCTGCATTGAGACTACTGCCTGTTTAACATGTGTGTGGTAATGGCTATTTTGCATGTTTTAATACAGACATGACAGTACTCTGTTCATGAGGAACCCCCATCTGTAGGGCCATCTGTGAACTGGTCAGTGTGTGCAATCATTTGTTTCATGTGTTACACACTGAACACACATCTGTACACAGCAGAAGCATAGTGTGAGGAATGCAGACAGTACATGATGATAGGGATGTGTTACTGCCATCGCATTCCTGACTGGACATGTGTCACATGAAACAGTGGTATGACAGACACTGTCTGGGGTTCCAAGTGACAAGCCAATAATGGGCTACTGTTCATAGCTGCGGTCACACGTCTGCTACACATTGTACAGATGGCATGCAGTATATATGCATGTGTTGTACTCCCTCTGCAAATGCATACCATCTGTTGTGTTGAGTTGATGGTGATATCTATGCATACTGTTGTAGGTAATCCTGTATGCTGGTGACTATCACTAAGCCATATGTGGGTTTAAACTGCAGCACCATAGGCTGAATGGGTTATGAGGTCCCAGCAGAACCTCCTGTCCCACTTCAGCTGACCATGGCACCGGGCACTGGCACATCTGGGGCCCAGCCTTGGACATCAACCTCTGTTGGCTCTGCACCACCTTCTGGTGGTACCACCACTGAGGTTGGAGCATGTCCCCCCTGGGAGCAGGACCAGACAGGTACATTTCTGCTGTTGTGCGGTCCCGGACATGTTGCATTGGGGGCTCACTAAGGAGTTCCGAAGCCAGATAAGCAAGCTCAAGGGCGAAGTCACATTTACAGGGTGATGCTTCCCCTCCTGGACAGCCCCCAGCACTGCCTCCTTTGCAGCTGTTTAGGTACAGTGGCGGCTGCCCATGGCTGGGGACCTCCATCCCACTTTTCCCATGGCCTTGTGAATGCCGAACACCCATCCCTGTCTGGGGTGTATCCCCCTCACATGTGTCATATACCACCCCTGTATGCTGTCATGTCTGTGATCCTACCCTATCTATCCTCCACAGCCATACCTACACTCCTTCCCCTACATCCGACCCTCACCTTCGGAAACATAAGGCCAATCAGCTCCTAGGACAACATCTGCCCTATACATAGCTGTCCATTTCACACACGTTCCCACTGGACACATGTAACCCTTGTAATATGCATCACAACATACTCCTGTTATCCTCACCCCTGTTCCTCAGGCGCACGATCCTGGTATGCACATCACTTATAAATGGTCCAGGTACACGTGATGAAGATGACCCCAATGTACACACAACACTACCGGTCCCTCTATGGTTACCCCATTTAGCGTTATCATGATGATGATGTTGCACACAGCACCTTGCAAGAATACTGTTCACACATAATAATTGAACAGGGACTGTTGTGTTAATGTACATTACATGCACAGAGTGATGTATACAGCCAATGTACAACTATTTGCGTGTATGACTGATACAGGTCTGTCTGAGGGAGTCTTGAGATCACATAGAACAACACCATTACATAATACAGGTGTTACTGGTGTTTCCCGTTTCATTCATTTGTAATACTTTGTTGCCGCATGGTATGTTCCTAATATATCTCTCTCTCTATATATATATATATATGTATGTATCTATATGCTGGGCAAAAACATTCACATATACATCTACATGATGGGATACATTCCTATACTGTTGAATGACTGCGCTGTATGATATGTTTGTGGTACTGTCCATTGTCTGTATATCTGCCATGGTGTATTGGTAATTCACATTAGCTGTGTGTGCAGGGTCCTGGTTCCGAGCCTTGCAGAGGACATTTATTTGGTTGCAGGGCAGAACAAGGCCATTGGATACGGAGGGAGTAAGGCACATTAAAGCAGTTGGGAGTGGGTGTGCGTGGGTTTGCGTGGTGTTAAGCACTGCTGACCTCTGGTTACAGCTTCTTACACTTGGTTAGCCTCTACATTGCTTTACCAGTGCAATACTCGCATACTGGTAGCCAAACAGGCTTACACCCACTCGCTCCTGGACTTGCAAATGCACCGACATTGCTTCTTGCATCTGACACTCACACCCCTGGGTGGGAGCGAGGACCACAGTATTACCTTGTGATGCCTATTACATTGGACTACATGACTACAGTATCGGGAATGGCTGCCCATTTTGCGACGGCATGACGTTCGACTGTACGGAATCGACGGCATGTCCAGTGACTTAATCATATTTGTGTGTTCCTCATACAACCTGCTCCCGTCTGGCTGATACATGGGAACCGAGACTTTTCAATGCAGACAAGTAATTGGGTTTTGGGAGCCACATTAGTCGGCCGAGTCATGCTAAAGCATACCTATTATAGGTTTGCCACCTTTTCAATTGGCCAAGGTGGGACTTTTGGGTTAACACCTGTCCCACTTTGTGAAGGACAGTCCCTCTTTAGGCAGCTGTGTCCTGCGAAAATAATCAAGACATAGCAAATGTCCTGTGATTACTGGACACAATGATATCCTATGTTTCTTTAATAGTTGCATAAAACAGTTATTTTATATATGAACCCTCTATATGTTATGTGAAGTAGCATAGGCAATTCATATGTTACTAGAATAAGCTTTTATTTGTGCAAATAAGTAAAATTCTGTACTATGCACAGCTGTAGGTATGTTTTGTCCTGGAATATCTGACATTTCTACAGAACATGTCCCACTTTGGCCATTTGAAAGGTGGCAACCCTGTAGGACCTTTATGAAGAGGCATCAGATTTTCCAGGGCAAAACATACCCACAGCCAGTGCAAAGGAGAGTACTTCACTGTTTTTCCTACATAAAAGGTTATTCCTGTAGCATTATAGTTGCTTATACTGTTTCTTATAACATTTAGGTGTTTCTGATACAAAATAATTGTTTTATGCAGCTACTACAGACAATATAGGAAATCTTTATTCTAAACCACAGGACATTTGCCATAATTACAATGATTTCACAGGACACAACTGCCCAAAGGGGAGTGTCCCTCGCAAAGGTGGACAGGTGGTAACCCCAACACTATTATTCTATCATCTTTCTAAGATAGTCGGCGGAATATGTGCTGTTTCTCACTAGCAGACCTCTCATACAAATGGGGAAGAATGAACACTGAATCAGGGACACTGCTTAACAACCTCGGGAGCAAATTTAGAAGTTTGGCGCTATTAACCTGACACATTGACAGACCCAGTGCATACGTATTCATACACATTGTCTGAGGTACATGTTGTTTATGACTCTTACATGTTGTCATTATGTACGTGTATTCCGCCACCTTTTCTCCTAATATTACTAGTTCTAGGAGGGTTTACTTGGGGCGGAGTTAGATTCTGATTCGTAATCATGGACGTCCCTGGTAATCGGGGACAGTTCAATGATATGGTCCCTATGTGTTACCCCAATGGATTACGGACTATCCAGTGGATGTGCACTTAAGGTTTGGGAGGTAAGGGCATCTGCTATACCCACATCAGAATAATACTTACAGCCACAGGGCGGTCCTAATATGGCTCTGCCAGCCAACACCTGTATGCCTAGGCCCATAATCGCATACCCATAGTTCCCATGCCTGCCACTCCTCTACAGCACTCATCCTTACTGTGGGCGTAGGTGGGGTATAAACACACCCCTACACACTGCCCACTCTTCCCGTGTCAGGACACATGTCGTACTTTGTGTTAACCCATGTGTTATCAGGCTTGTACAACCTACTGGTCTGTGTACATCTACAGCCTGCTCACATCAGTCATTACAGGCACAGGTCTCAACCTGCTAAGAGGCCAATGTGGAACACAGACCATTACAATGTGTGACAAATGGTCAAAATGTGGAACACCCTATTTTCGCACTGTGCGAAAAACGTGCCATGACCATGGCCATGGGCTTTTAACCAAAATATATAGGAATGTGAATGCCACCTTTAAAATACTGTCCTCTTTCTACTATTTTGTGCTGGCAGCCCACTCTATATTCCAGAATTCCATGCAAATAAAAGTCATGTACAGTCTGTATATGTGGTACATAAACAAGCAAGGAGGAGCCAGGTCTTAACCACTTTGTCGGGAGGCCCTGAGAGAATGGCAGTGGGTGACCCCCTCCCAACACTTTCTGATAGCAATGTACATCTTTGGGAAATCCAACGTGATAGCAGACAGACTCAGCAGGGCAATCCACAAATGAGACTAACATTTATGGAACAAAGACGGGCATGGAGACAATGGAAAAATGCAGTGAAGCCTTTCACCTAATGTTCCTCGGTCTCAGGAAAAAGACAGAACTGCAATTAATTCTGCTAAGCTCATCTACATAAAAGAAAATAGCAGTTCATCTTCTCCTAAATACTTCCGGAAAACAGTAAACCTGCTAAATGGACAGATCCCAGACACAAAAGCACATGACCTTTAACCCAGCCAATGGGCCAAAAAAACTACATTTACATCTTCCTGCAGAAACTTTCTATTAGAAACAATTATTACTCTGGCAAACTTAATTCCATCCGATATCTCTCTCCACAAAGATTTAATGATAACACCCTCATTCACAACTCTGTCCTATGGCTGAACAGTGCCCTGTATTCTATTTTAAAAAGCATATTGTCTAAGAAACAATCTCAGTCTTTAAAGCTAACCACAACTTCAGGGGCAACATTTAACAAGCTGTACTTTAACTTAATAAAAATAGCACAATCCTGTATTGCCAAACCTCTTATTCATGCCCAGACCATAGCTAGAATGAGGCAAAGGGGGCAGCAAATGATCTGACTGTAGTGCAGTGCCAGCATTCAGTCATTATATAAACTAAACACCGGTATCACAGTTTAATCACAACTAAAGCACTTACTCCTTTAGTACTCTATGACCGGTACTTAGAATGCAGCAAGCAGTAATATTTGTAGCAATTGGTTTGCTGCAATTATTTAGAAAGCAAAACCCCTTTTTTATCAGTCTGAATTCAAAAACCTCCATCCCCCTCCAAGAGGGCTTTTTTTCCCTCTCTCCTCAACTTAGAGCTGCAAATAAGTAAGCCTTTCAACTACACAGCTGTGTATTACACACGCCGCAGTTCTGCTGGATGAAGTAAGTCTCCCAGACTTCATACTGAAGGCACCTCAGCCAAGAATTGAACTAGGAAACCTCTTGCTGTGTTGCCCCAAAGGGGTTGTATCACAACGCTTCTCTGGAAATTGCATGCAGTAGTAAGTGTGTTTACAGTGCTGTTAGTTGCACTGACATGACTCAAAATCGCATACGTTGAGAATGGGGGAGGTAACATTGAGCGAAATTCCGAGACAAAGTATGGGACACTTTCCTGCTACGTTAGACTGATGCTTTTAATGTGCTAGCGAGAGTGCTTTCTTATGAAGGTTAGTAGCCCCACGGTTTTTAGCTGTACAGGATTTGTTTTCTTATTTCCATCTTTTCTAGTATGGTTTGAGTTTGAACTCCCCTAAAGTGCCTTCTTGTTGCATTGGATTATTGAGCATCATTGCAGCTATTTCCATTGTGTGTAGATTTCGAGTTTATTTGATTTTACCTTGTTAATCGCTGAACGGCCTTTCAATTTTAAATAGGTGAGAGGAACAAAGACCAATTATTCCAGCTCTTCAAAAATGATCTGCTAGAGAGGTTGTGCTAAGCAGTGAATGGGGCTAGTAGAATATACAAATGTTCGTGATTTCTTGCGTTGTTACCCTTGTGAAATAGTGCGGCCATCGCAGTTGAGGAAAGTAAGGAAAGTTTTCTAGTGTACAAGTGAAGAAGATTAACATGATAATCTCGTAGTTACCTACCGTGATGCAGGTGGCGAGGATAGAGCCAGCGCTCCTTGGTGTAGATAGTCGGTGGCGGAATGAAATGAGAGTTGATTTATTTTCTGTTGTGTGACTGAGGAATGCAAAGCAATTTTCTGTAAGTAAGTACCAAAACAAATTTACTGGTTAAGCACTTTTGTCTGTAAGATTACACAGACAAAAGCGCTGAACCAGTAAACTTGCTTTACCTGTAGTTGTATAAATTATATGGATGAAAGCGCTTAAGTGGAGCTGCAAAATTCGGAACAGCGGAACAGTGGGCTTAATCAAACACAAATGCAGAGCATTCCACACAATCCAGAGGACTTGGCTGCCAAGATTACAGGGCCTGGCTCCAAACACTAAATTTCTGGTGTCCCACAAGGGACATTGCTGTCCATGTTTCAAGTGTAGACCTTGCAGATCTCTCCCAGTCATAGTTTCCTGCCGGTGGTCTGGGAAGCAGTGGCGTATTTACCTTTATTGCATGTCTGTATGTCTCACCGGCCTAGCTGGGGGGGGGGGTAGACGTTTGTTTATTGGACCTCCCACCAACATATGCCCGGACTGAACATATGTTACCCGTAACTGCTGTATCATATCCTAGGTATATACATTTGTATATTTACTGTAACATATATATATATATGGGTCTACTTCTAATGACCGAAACGCCGATTCACCGACAGGGAAATAACCGACGCCAGAAAACCGACAACACACAAACCCGACAACGCGAAACACCGAACACCATAACACCGACACACTACACGTAAACAACACAGTACACTACAACACATATCCACTAGCCCTAACCCAAACCCTAACCCTAAGGTCCGACACTACCGCACACTCTCCCTACCTGCACCCTAACCCTAACTCACTTACACACCCCGAACCCCAAGCTCCGACACTACCGCACACTCTCCCTACCTGCACCCTAACCCTAACTCACTTACACACCCCGAACCCCAAGCTCCGACACTACCGCACACTCACCTATCACACACCCAACCCTACATCCCTGAGTATTGCACACTTACCTGTCCGCTCCCTACTCCTAAATCCCTCACTATCGCATACTTACCAGGTCGCTTACACATTCCCCTTGTCGGTCTTCCGTCTGTCGGGATTGACGAATGTCGGTCAACTGCGTTGTCGGTCGTGTCGGTTATTTCCTGTCGGAATCGGCGTTTCAGTCATTAGAAGGAGACCCATATATATATATATATATATATATATATATATATATATATATATATATATATATATATATATATATATATTTTTTTACATATTTACATTACTATATACAGATATATCTGCATATGTATGCATACATGTATATTCATATCTTGCTGTATATATATATATATATATATATATATATATATATATATATATAATATATATATATATATTTGTAAATATATATATATATCTATCTATCTATATATATATATATATATATATTTTTATATATATTTTATATATATATATATATATGGGTCTAAGGTTGCCTGCAAATGTATAGATTCATATGTGGGTATGTATCTGTATTCTTTCTCTGTATGTATACATTCGTACTATGGCGAGGGAGAAGCATATCTCTATCTCGCTATGGGTACATATACACAGACATAGCTCTACTTATATACATCTCCATCTGGTTATTCGATTCCATGCCATATAGATTACACTTTGCTTTAGTGGGTCTCGCAGTGGGTGTGGCTAGTCATTGGGCGACACTTCTGCCCAATGAACACATTCGCTTGCATCCCTAGGGCTGTCCATATTGGCCAACATCAGCCAATCCCTGCACATCTAGACCCATAAGTAGCTACCCATCATTCCCCCACCCTTGCCTTCTCTACAGCACACATCCTTACTCTGGGACCTGGTGGGTTCTGGACACACCACTACACGCTGCCCACTCTCCACTTCACGGGACCCATTTCATACAATTGTCTCGGCCCATGGGTAATCTGGGTTACCCACCCTTGTATTCTGAGTCTGTATACACCGCGGACAAACTGGATGATCTATCGCATTCCATGGTTTGGGCAATATTTGGGGTATCCCTCAAGGGACACTCCAGTATGTGCTCCATGATTAGAATCCATGGGTTTACTGTGTCCCCCCCCCCCGGTGTATCCTGCTTGTGGTCTGGGTGGGGAGCAGTGGACACTTTACATTGCTTGCGTGTATAGTTCCCTTGTCCGGCTGCTCAACCTGGACCTTCGCTTTAATTACATGAAACTTTTGAACGAATTCTTTAGTCCTGAAGAGGAGTTGTTAAGGAACAATGTTATTAAACAACAAAAATGATTTTATTAAAATATCCAAACTCTAAGACTGAAATGGGTATGGAGAGGTTATTAGACAATGTTTTACTTTATGAGAAACGGTTATTAGAACAGAAAAGGAACAAGATCTACAGAGATGTAAAAGACTTTAAGTTAGGCCATGTCTTTACTTGGCCTAGAGGTAATAGCAATACCATTGAAATGAATAGTAATAGACGGACTTCCAATACAATGTTGAATGTGATGCAAACTGGAGCAAACTTAGAAATTCAAGAAAATGTTTTATGTAATCAAATGGTTGAAGTGAGTGTAAATGATGGTAATGGGCCTATTTTAGAACCTCCAGTTTTATCTGGGGAATTCAATAATACAATGATACAATGGGCAATGGTGACACTGCTTTAGGGTCAAATACTAACACCACCATTACGTCCATGATAAATGTCAGTAGTAATGAACAAGTGGTTAGAAGGAAAAATACACACAATAATGTAACTGGTTCACAGTCACAGGGTTATGGTACTAGTTCTCATACCTCTTTCCCTATAGAGCCGTTTCAACAGGCCAGAAGGCAGAGATCCTTCAGCAGAGGCAGACAGAAATGGAAGGGATCGGAAGGCAAACATACGGGTCCCACTTTAAAGAAAATGTGGGAGCGGGTGGACAGTCTTTAGTAATAAATTTATCCAACAGGAATTTAAGTAAGTTTGAGGTACAAGTACTGAATAAGGTATCTTACGTTCATACCTACAAGTAAGAGTGATTTGACCAACTCTATTATAGACATTAAATTGTTTGCACACAATGTCCAGCTTAAATTGGACTTTGGTGATAACAGTGGTCATGGGCGATCTAAGGCATTTTGACCCCCAAGTACATATGTCCCGATATTACATCCTCTTATTGATACTTTTACAAGACTAGTAGAACACGATTTTTATAAGTTAAATGAAGTGAACAACAATAGAAATAAAAGCAAAAGTTATAATTTGTCTTTTCCAGAAAGGAAAGCTCTTACTGATTTAAGCAAGGATCCCTCTATAATGATCAGACCAGCTAAGGGTGGGCCCATTGTTTTAATGGACCGTAATGCCTATATTGAAAACATGAGAACTATGCTACAAGAGGAAAATTATTATACTAGAATTGACATGGTGGATGTAGCCAACAAGATTTATAGAATTTATGACATGCTGGATGATCTATGGAAGAGTCAAGACATTAACTTGGAATTGTTTAAGTTTTTGAGGGTGAATAATCCATTGATACCCGTGATTCAAGGACTACCCAAGGTCCATAAGTCTCTATCTAAACCACCTTTGCGACCTATAATACCAGAACGGGGCTGGGTCACGGAACCATTTTCTTTATATTTGGAACATTTTTTGAGACCAGTTGTGGATGCTAACACAGTTATATTAAGAGATAGTAAACAGTTTTTGTTAGATTTATATACGTACATGAGGAATGTGAGGGATGATGAACCTTATATCCTGGTAACCTTGGATGTCAAGTGTCTCTTTACTGGGATACCTAATGATGTAGGCGTTATTAAGACACATCGATATTTATCTTTATACTCTGACTTGGATAGTAAGGTAATTGATCTACTGACATTGTTTTTAGAAACTGTTCTACACAATAACATTTTCTTGTTTGATGACAGTGTGTACATTCAAAATGATGGCGTGGCTGTGGGCACTTCATGTGCCAATAGCTACGCCAACATAGTTATGGCCAACTGGGAGGAAGAACTACTGTTTCCATTAGAAGTCTTTAAACAGAATGTTGGGTTTTATAAACGTTTTGTTGACGACCTTTTTCTGATTTAGAAGGGAGATGATGTTGGTCTTATGGACTTTGTTTCTACTATTAATGGTTTGTCCAGTTTCCTTAGTTTCACTGTAAGCTTTTCTAGACATAACATCTCCTTTTTGGACATTAATATTGAGAGACTTGGAAATGGCTCACTCAACACAGCAGTCCATAGGAAAGCTTGTCATAGGAACACGTTGTTACACAGGAACAGCATGCACCCCCACTTTGTCTTTGGCAATGTAGTTAGAGCCCAGGCTATGAGAGCTTTCAGACTCAATCCCACTGAGGAAGGGTACCAACAGGAATTAGCTGACCTCAGAAAAAGATTTTTAGATAGGCAGTATAGTCATTCAGAAGTGGACAAAGCAATTATGGAGGTTAATCAACTGAGGACATCTAGAGCGAGTCCATATTTTTCTGACCATGATACCTTGGGGAATAATGTACAACAAAGAAGAACTAGTGAGTTGAAAATGCCAATGTTTTTTACCACTAACATATGCAGGATCAGAGAAATTGTGAAGAGACATTGGGATACCTTTCTTCTAGATGAAAACATAAGTGATATAGTTGGCCACAGACCCAAATTTTTGTTTAAGAACAGAAAAAATTTGAAACAAATTTTGTGTCGCTCCCCATTAAGCAGGTCTAATATTGATACGGCACAAGATAATGGTAATACCGAACCCTGTGATCATTGTAAACAGTGTCCGTATATTGACACTAGCTGTATATTTATACATCCTAGTACAGGACAGGAGTTCACTTTTCACACAGAGACTAATTGTCAGAGTGAACATGTTATTTATCTTGCCAGATGTGAGTCCTGTGAAGCATTCTACATTGGCAAGACTAACAGGAAACTCCGGGAGCGGATTAGGGAACATGTTTACCACTTATGTGTGGGCTCTGAGTTCAATGCCCTGGCCAAACACAACAGACAGCTCGGTATGACACACACTTTTAAGTTTTCTGTCATGCAAATTATTACACCTAATTCACGGGGGGGGGGAGTGACACTGAAAATTTTACAGAGTTATGTGAGTCATGATGGATCATCAGATGTAGAGTGGATAGAACACCAGGATTAAATGACAAAGTCCCTTTAAGACCCATCCTTCAAAATAAAAGGCTAACTAAGCCTAAATGAAGGGATGTCTATTACCAACATTCATCATACAGTCACTCAGACTAGGTTGTCAACTTTTAGTTGGTAGGTTTTATTACCTAATGAACATATTTTATGGTATGAGCAATGCTGTTAACTATGCCTCCTGCGTGATATTTTATCATGAAATGTTTTCTGTTTGGTTTGATATATTTATATATATCTTCTAGTATTGTCATAGACATTTTTAGCACTGTCATGTTTTTTGTTCTTTTTTTATATTTTTATATACAGATCACACACATATTTTTTTGATATATATAGGCTATACATATTTTCTAAGTTAGTTTGTTAAACATATTAATATATTATCGTAGTTAGCTGTAACAGAGACTAGGTTTATTGTAAGCAATTGAGTGTATAGGACTATAGTGGTTAGGCACTAATAGAGTTTTGAATAGCTTACTGATATTTATTTTGATTTTATATGTTTTTATTTGAATCTTGGACACATTGCTAATAATTTTGCTTGTGTCTGAAATGTTCAGATGATTGCATTGTACCAACTTTGTAAGTGCTTTCTGAGAAAAATCTGCACTCTGCATATTGTGACTATCCAGCATTGAATGATGTCAGAGGCTGGTTTGACCGATGATTTGACATGTTACATTATTTAAACGCTTGATGATTTGTATGTTTTCTAGTCTGATGAAGCGCTAACTCTCCAATAAATGCAAACTGCTCGTGGAAGTCCGTGTTTTAGTATTGTTTTATATGAACTGTTCAGTGGTTACTTGGAGTTTGTGAACTTTATCTGCTGTGTTTAGTTCCTGTGGATGCTTTTTGCTTTGTTGTTTTTTTTATACTGTAATAATCTGTGTCTACAAGCTTAACATTATTGCTGCCTAATCACTTAATTGTACTTATTTTTTTTCTCTCTCTCTAACCTTCCTAGCTTATCTACCTTCCCTCCTGCACTAAGAATTGGGAACCTATCTGCCTGGTCTTTAAGGACCCCTTCCATTAAATTCTGAGCCACTCCAGTGTCAACCCAAATAAACCTGCTGCCCTAGCACAATTTTCCAGGTTCCAAACTGAATAAGAAAGTATGTTCTTCCCTAGACCTGAATGATAAGCTGAACATTTTTGTAATTATCTAGTGTTGTATATAATTTAGTGATTGAGCCAGGAATTCAGCAGCTGTACCCCTCCCTATCCCTTAAATACTGACCTTCTCTTCACTGACTACTATCTAAGCCATCTCAATCAGTTATCTCTGCCACAGCTACCTATTGCTGTACCCTACTCTTTGTCCACTAGGTGGCACTCTAACCTTAGGCTTGTGCTGCATCCTTTACCCCACTTTTCCATACTTTATCTCTGACTACTTTCCAATCTTCCTGCTGTATTACACTATTCGTCAGGGCTTTTTCCCCCTCCATCCAGCTATACTTGTTTCATTTTTTCACTCTATCCCTCAACTGCCAAATAGTTGCATTATCACACCCTACTCACCTGTAAATACCAAGAGTGCCTCAGGAAATCTGCTACACACAGATTGTCTCTGCATAATCTTCCTTCTCCTGCTCTACACTCTCCCTTCGCCCTGCGGGCTCACTCCGCTCCCCTACCCTACCCCCAATTCCCACACACCCCACTGCTCCTACATTTATTCTTATCACACCACACCCCTTCCCTTATTAACCATTAGCATTTCAGTACTCACTTTATATAATTAAATCCTACACACCCACTTTTCATACTGCTTACCATTCTACTACCCCTGAAATACTATCTGATTTCAAACAAACTCATTATTAGGCCCTATATTTTTAAACTCTATTCTATTCTTCACTGCTATTATGCCTTTAATTTTCAAACCAAAACTTATTAAACTGTCTCTTTTACTTCTCCTACTACCCATTCTATCTGTACCCTATATTCTTACCTTATATGAAAACCTACACTATACTGAGTCCCACCATCCCTTAAAGCAAACATTACTACTTAGTCAACTACACTTCCAAAGCCATTCTAACATAACATCCACCTCCACCTACCTTTTACCAAAGTTTCACAGGGTTGCCCATATTACTTACCTACAAGCTAGGAAGTCACAAAACATTTCTGTAAACTCCTGAGGTTTACACATATTCTGAAATGACATCCTCTACTCCACTGTGATATTCACCCTAACCCTGGACCAATCAATAATACCCCAATAAACCCCTACCTACCTCAAGCCAACACCCCATTCACCCCCACTAGCACCCATAATTCTCTGCTCATAGCACATCTCAATATACAGAGCTTAAACAATAAAATTAGCCAACTACATGCTCTGCTAGACATTCATTCATTTGATATCCTTTGTTTAACAGAGACTTGGCTCAAACCAGTAACATAGTACAATGAAATTATCCACCTGACTATAATATCTTAAGATTAGACTGTACAACCAAAAAGGGTGGAGGGGTAGTAATTCTGTACAATTCTAAGTTACATGTCACTTCTTTAGATGGAAAACTACCTTTTGATAGTAATGCTGAAATCCTCATCTCTAAACTACAGATCAATGCTAGTAAATCTTTGTACATTATATGCTCCTACCTACCTCCAGGCAATAACATTAACATGCTAGAAAATATCCTTTGCTGGCTTTCTACATCCTTCCCACAAGAAACCGTTCTACATGGTGATCTTAATATAGATTGAAATTGCTGTACTTCATCCAAACCTACAACCCATATTAACCTTTATGGCTTCTCCCAAATAATTACCAGTCCAACCAGAATCCATAAACCCAGTAGCAAAGAATGTATCTTAGACTGGATCTTAGTAAATAGCCATACTCTCTCTTATAAAGCAGGTAGCCTTCCTGATGATATTAGTGACCACTCCCTTACTTACATAATCAGACAAAAAACCTTTATTCCCAACCAGACTATCTTTAAAATTGCCTGGAACAAAAAATATTTCAATCCAGCAAGCTTCCAAGCTGAGCTTCAAGCCTGTGACTGGTCACCCTTAAAGCTACTCCCTCTTGAGCAAGCAGTAACCTATTTTAACACTAGATTTTTACAAATCCTGGAATACCATGCCCCTACTCGCTCTATAAGAACTAGAAGTAAAGCTGCTCCGTGGCTCACTAAAGACACTAGGCAGAAAATCTTATTGAGAAATAAAATCTGGTCTAAATGGAGAAACTCTAAAAACCCAACAGATCATCAAAAATTTAAAGAGCTGAGAAATGCCTTTAAAAGATCAATAATTCTTGATAAAAAAAACTTCTACTTTAAACTCCAGGAAAATCATCAACAAAAAACACAAACTTTCTGGTTAGGTATAAATAGACTTCTATACCCAGGTCATTGCAAGACACCAACCCCATCAGGTCTCTCCCTTAACAGTCCCAGCCAGATTGCTGATGCTCTCAATACCTTTTTTACTGAAACTGTTCAATCTCTAGCAAACTACTTACCAACTGTTAGCTCAACTCTCCTATCCTCATCACCTAGAATACTCCCCACCTTTCATTTAAAACCAGTTCCTACATCCCTTATCCACACCTTTCTCCACAATCTTAAACCATGTACCCCCTCAGCTGATCTCCTACCAGATGAATACCTGCAAACTGCAACAAACGTACTTGCCTTTCCCATTTCCATCCTAATTAGTAGAACCATTACTGAAGGCTCCATCCCATCTCTCTGAGAAATCTCTCACATTATCCCACTTCACAAGGGTGGTAACTCAACCAAACTCTCTTTCACCTCATAGCCTTACTCTCTCCTTTAGCTAAAATTATGGAAAAATGCATCCACCAGCAACTACTTGATCTCCTTCTCTAAAATGACCTACTAGCTGACTGCCAGCATGGTTTTAGGCCCTGCCATAGTACTACCACTGCTCTCTTATCCTTCTCTGACTACATTAACAAACATTGTAATACCAACATGCTTTCCTCTGCACTCTTTATTGACCTCTCTAAAGCCTTTGATATGGTTAACTATCAGACAGTTCTAAACATACTCAAATTACTCTCACTTGACACACAGGCACTAAAATGGTTCAAGTCCTACTTAGAAAATAGACATCAAGCTGTCCTTTGGGACGATCCCCTATCCACACCTCTCCCTATTACCCTTGGTGTCCCTCAAGGCTCTATCCTGGGACGGCTCCTTTTTTCTATTTTTATTAACGATCTAAATATAAATCTTCCTCAAACTACCTGCATACAGTATGCAGATGACTCCACTCTAGTCTGTGCTGCCTCATCTTCATCTGAACTCCAATCCATAACTCAAACTGTATTTAACCTAGTAGAAAACTGGTTCCTTCAACGGTGTCTCCTCCTAAACGCCAAAAAAATAAAATTGTTGTTATTTACTCAAACACTAAAATCCTCCCCAATAGACCTCACAGTTACATCTAACAATGGTACTGTTATAGCACCTGACCCAACCAGCAAACTCTTAGGTGTAATAATTGACAACAACCTGAACTTTGACTCCCATATTAACTCAACTATTAAAACTGTAAACAGAAAACTCAGTACCCTTTACAGGATAAAACCTTTCCTTACCCCAGAAGCTAGAACTACTATTGCCCATACCCATCTGATCTCTACACTCCTCTATGCCTCCCCCATTTATACTAATGTTTCCAAAAGCAACCTTAACAAATTGGCAACCTCCTATAACAACATTGCCAGATTTGCCACTGGCTCCCCATTTCAAACTCACCATTGTCAAAATCTTAAACAGCTAGGATGGCTAGAACTGCAAAACCAGTACAATCTGAGCAACTTATTATCACCTATAAGACTTTGTATCATCCAAGTAATACTCCTATTCTATGTAGCCTCATCACCCCCTACAAAAATCTCACTACCTTCACTCAGCAGATAAATGACTAGTAACCATTCAAAAGTCTTACAACAAAGCAGGTGATTCTCTTTTCTGTAATTCTGTGGGGAAAACCTGGAATAGGCTTCCCAGCAAACTAACATCACTTACAACATTACCACTCTTCAAAAGGTAACTAAAAATACTTCTTAAATCTCAATGGCTGTGCCCATGTACTAATCCAGACTAACACCCCCCCCCCCCGTTTATCCTTACTGCTTTCCTTCCTCCCAGTACCCCTACATTTTGATAGTAAGCCTCCTTACTTTGATATCTAGTCTCACCTGTTCAGGTAACCACCACAGAATACATATTTCTGTAATAATCAACTTGCTGAGACCACACGTGTTTCCACTTTGTATATATACTAACTTCATGTTGTTTTTGTTACTTTGAATGTTTACTTTTAAAAACTACCTTAATTATTAGTTTGAATCTGTTCTTGTTCCTGGTCTTCTATATAATTGTCAAACCTCTCCTACATAAATATGTTTTTAGTAATACTGCATTGTTTTTGTAAACCTTGTACTGAAGATCGTGATGTTTAATCTCTATTGGCAATGTATTTCATTTTTTTAATTTCTCTTTTGAATTAATAGTGTAATTGGAGCTTATCTCCCCGGGCCTCTACTGAAAATGGACATGCATCCAGTTGGACTAGCCTGGTCAACAAATGTAAAATAAAAATAAAATAAATAATGAATATATATATATATATATATATATATATATATATATATATATATGTATATATATATTTATTTATATGGTTGCCACCCTTTCAAATGGCCAAAGTGGGACATATTTGATACAGACATCAAGATTTTGCAGGCCAACACATACCCACAGGACAGAACCTCACTTTTATGCCTAATTGACATATTATTCTTGTAGTATTTTAGTTGCTTATTCAGTTTCTTATGACATTTAGGTGTTTCAGATACAGAATAACTGTTTTATGCAACTATTAAATAAATATAGGACATATTTTTGTCATTAAATCCCAGGGTTGGGAGGGTGGCCTAATGGTTAACGTGTTTGCCTTACAAACACAAGGTGCAGGGTTTGAATCTCACAAGGGATAACTGGCTAGGCTTAAAATGGCTTGCAAGAGCAGTTAGCTTAGTACTAACCTATGAACCTATGACATCTGCCATTTGACACTAATTGTACAGGACACAACTGCCCAAAGAGGGACTGTCCCTCGCAAAGTGGGACAGGTGGTTACCCTATATGTATGTATATAGATATATATATATATATATATATATATATATATATATATATATATATATATATGTGCACGTATGCATGCATACACATCTATATGATTTAATTACTTTGATCATACTGTTGAATGACTGTGCTGTCTGCTATGTTTGTGATAACATCGACGTTTGGTATAACTGCCGTGGCTTAGTGGTAAATCACATTTATTGTGATGTGTAGGGTCCTGGCGTTGGGCCTGGCCGACGCGGTATATTTTGTTGCTGGGCGGAGCAAGGGCCATTGGACAAAGGGTGAGTACAACAATTTTCACCTGTGGTTTTCCGTTTAACCACCGATTTACGTCACGCAAAATCCTTCTACATTCTTACTGTGATACGTCACCCCAGTTCACATTTCATTGGTATTATATCATTATACAGCATAAAATTAACAAGATATGCTTGTATACGGATTACGCATCATAAATGGTGTGTGCTGCAGTCGAACCGGCAACATCTGCTTGATAGTTGGATGCTCTAACCACTACACTATTGGTGTTCTGCTTCATTTATATGTATACCCATGGTTCATAGTTACCCAAATACATGCCTCAACACTTCACTAACACAGCAGGCATCCATTTTCCTGTTGGGGAAACCGCACTACTACGCATGCGCCATTCCCTACTGCTCTGGACCCGTGTCGCATGTTGACTCACTCAAAGTATATTCAGACCTCCAAAAACCTATATTCCTGGCACATACATGTATGTGATTGTCAGGGTATTCATGTGGTCATCCGGGTTTAGGCTTGTCTGACTGGGGACTGGGACTGCCCTGTAACTAGTTGAAAGTCAGACTTGGCATGGGGGCATAATTAGTTCCACTTTTAGCATCCTACCTGTGGCTGGGGATGCAGAGGTGTGCTCACCTGTGGCCAACCTGATACAACAGCACTAAATGTTACGGGGGGTTCCGCTGCTGTTTCCCTTCACATTCGTTATGACTGCTATATTGTGACCATATTCAGTCTTCATATATATATAGATATATGTGTGTGTGTGTGTGTGTATATATATATGTGTGTGTGTGTGTGTGTGTATATATATATGTGTGTGTGTGTGTGTGTGTGTGTGTGTGTATATATATATATGTGTGTGTGTGTGTGTGTGTGTGTGTGTGTGTGTGTATATATATATATGTGTGTGTGTGTGTGTGTGTGTGTGTGTGTATATATATATGTGTGTGTGTGTGTGTGTGTGTGTGTGTGTGTGTATATATATATGTGTGTGTGTGTGTGTGTGTGTGTATCGGTCTGTACATACACATGCATATACACCTACATGCTTATTTACATTTCCCATACCGTTGAATCACCACCACTTACCGTTGCGCATGCACGCTTGCATACCCGCTTACATCTAGGGTTGCCACCTTTTTAAATGGCCAAAGTGGGGCATTTTCAGAACACACATCAGATTTTACAGGCTGACACATACCCACGGTCAGTACAAAGGATAGAACTTTACTTTTTTGCCTAAATGAAGGCTTATTCTTGTAGCAGTTTAGTTGCTTATTCTGTTTCTTGTAACATTTAGATATTTTACATACAGAAATAACTATTTTATGCAATTGTTACATGAAATATGGCACATAATTATTTCCTACAATCTCAGGACATTTGCCATTTCATTATTTTTGATCAGGACACAACTGCCCAAAAAGGGACTGTCCCTCTCAAAGTGGGACAGGTGGTAACCCTACTTACGCCTGCTTTAAAGCGCCTTAGTCAATCTATATCTGACTGCCACTATGCGAATATGAAAGGTATATATTCCCGATAATGCATGTGGGGAGATGTGCATCATAGTCAGGTGTTTAATCCTGGGTCATAGGTTCTGCAGGACTGGCTGGAGGCTGAGCAGGGTTGTGGACAACTACTGCTCAAACAACTTGTGTCCAGATGTCTACAGGACTGGACATTGAGTCGTGACACCAAGTCTAATGTTTAGAGCAGATACTTATCCCATGAGGGATATCCAAAAATTGTGGGGACAAATTACCTCAATTCTTTTGGCTTTATGAAAATGAGGTAGGGTTATACATGCAAGTAATAAATAGTTTGCAATCCTGAGACTGTCTAGGGTGAGACTGCCTCCTAGATATGAGTAGGTGTCACTATGTGCAGATATGGCTGTGCCAAGCTAGCAGCCCGAGTATGGGTGGTTTTGGTGGATGCTCAGGAAGGGGGGTGGTGTGCTGTGGAAGGGATGATAATATTCAGTTATGTATCCAGGTGTGTTAGGGTTGGATGGCTCAGTTCAGGCCAGATCATTATGTGGGTGTGAGCCGGTAACGTTTCTGTACATGTGTATCGCACATTTTAATGTTCATATGTTTGTGGGACTGTGTTCTACAGTATGGCCTGTTAGGTTGTATTGTGGATATGAATGTTTGTTCTTTGGTTTTCTTTCTGATTCACCCACTGCTCCCTCGTACACCTCCAGTTCACCTATTGTGCATCCGACCCAGTCTCCCCTTGCCGAATTATTACATTACCCGTCACCACCCACACCCATAATACATACACACCATCCATCCCTTCTCTGGTTGATGGCCCATGGCACAGTCAACAGAACACATTGCGTACACTACATATCTCAGGTACCAATACGGTTGTGAGGACGACCCAGGCAGTTTTGCTCTACTTCATGCACACAGGTACACGCAAATACTTATCTTTCATGACATGGTAGGTAGACCCGGGTAATACCCGTTCATCTTTGGGCCATCCAGACAATGACGACTTGGACTGCAAATGGGCAGATATTGAGTGAATGCTCTGACCATTGGTAGGGTTGCCACCTTTTCATATGACCAAAATGGGACATTTTCAGGACACATATCAGATTATACAGGCCAACACATACCCACGGTCAGTACAAAGGATAGTACTTTAGTTTTATGCCTAAATGATAGCTTATTTTTGCAGCAGTTTAGTTGCTTATTCTGTTTTGTTTAGTTGCTTATTCTGTTTCTTGTAACATTTAGATATTTTACATACAGAAATAAGTATTGTATGGAACTATTACATAAAATATGGGACATAGTTATGTCCTACAATCACAGGACATTTGATATTTATAATGGTTTTGGTATGGACACAACTGCCCAGAGGGGGACTGTCCCTCACAATGTGGGACAGGTGGTAACCCTAACCATTGGGCTAGGCTTAGCAAATGGCAGCGGTGCACTAACATGCTGCATTTCGCTTCCACCTGGTATAACTATCGACACTACAATGGAATACGGGCACGGGGTTTTAAATGTCATTTGTTCGAGGGACAAGGACTCAATATTCAGCTACGTGCCTTTGTGTTTACTTTTTATTTTGGTGTTCGCAAAACTGCCTTGTATGCTTTGCATACATTTCAGTATCCATGGACACTGAGAGGAGTGATTATTATTAGAGGCAGGCTGTACTAGTCAGCATTTTAGGTTGCGTGTCTGCAGCCGACATGTTCACGCCTCCGTGCACTGCTTAGACATGCCCCCTGCACTCACGCAAATTTTCTATGCACGTGGACATTGCGGCAGTGCGCCTTCATTAATATGCATGTGGTGCTGCTGCACCATCTCTACACCACACGGTCGGCGCAAGGCTAACTCCGTCCTTGCGCCGAGCTTCATGAATCCCGAGGAAAGTCTTTCATATTGGTTACATATGCAGGAATCCTTTTAAAAGGATGTTATCACTAGAATTCAATATAACTTCAAACGTTATCATATTATGACCCGACAGTGTGCAAGAGACTACTTTATCATTATCTGTTCTACGAGCGATTTCATTTGAAACATAGAGTCTATCTATGATTGTGTCCCATGCCTGTGTGAGAACTGTGTAAAGAAGACTGAGTCTAGTACTGAAAACCCATTTATATCTCTCATATTATACAGTTCAGTCAACTCCATCAAAGCCTTCAGTAAACCTAAATAAAGGTGTATAGTTTCCTTTGAATCTCTAAAGTCACTGAACAAAACATGCGTTTTTCATCACTAAATGTATTCAGGATTTTAATTGGGGCAAAGAATGTTTCCATAAAATAGCTATCCCTGTTCTCTTGTTTATAATGGGAGCTAGTCAGTACAGAATAGTGTTTAGTATTAAGTCTGTCCAAATCTTCTTTTATTAAATGTGTTTCTGTAAAACTTGGGAATTAAATATTTATTTGTAAATGGATAAACCGCCCCTTTTACAACCATTATTTAATCCATTTATATTAATTGATATGCATTTCAAGCTGACCATACTGCCAGAATATGAAAAATTAAATAAGTATTATATATAATACTCTCATACATTTATAAATAATATAGTACTAATATAGTACTGAAAAACTATTATTATATCTAGTGAACTGCTGCTTATAAATAAAAGTATAAGATAACTGGGATTGTTAACTGTAAACTCTCTATCTAGAACAGCAGTCACAAAAAATAATAATAATAATAATTAATTTGTAAACTACTATACATGCACTGTTCTTTCACATCACCCCCATGGAGTTTAAAACTCCTGGTATGAATAGCAGTCCTACTCCAACACTACCACCTCCCCACAGATAAGTATCCAGCATCACTCTACTACATCTAAAGTTACGATATATGAAAGGTCTAACTTATTTACAAAATTAAAAGGAGTTAGTATATACATAATATTCAGATTATAAACACTCATTTTCTTGCTATAAAACTTACAGACTGAAAAGTATATCAGATCTTGTAGTCATTCGGTGCTGTTCTATTTATAAGAGCCTATATAGTATTATAATAAATCCAATAATTTATTTCAATTATGATAAAAAGAGATGATCACAGATAAAAAAAACAGTACCTATAACATTGTTTATAACAATCATGCTATAGTACTTGTTTGTGTTTTCAGCTTTTCCAGGTTAGGGGTCGCCACAGCGGAACTCCGGTCCGCTAATGATTGGCAGTCAGTCAATTTTTATGGTGCTGAGTTGCCAGCCCGACGCCGTACCTTCAGCAAAGGTACGCCCATTCATGCATGTCTTTCAGAGGCCACTCGACTGTGGGGAGGACATGCAGACTCCGCACAGAAGGCACTCCAGCTGAGAATCGAACAGGGGAACCTCTTGCTGTGAGGCAACAACGCTACTGCTGTACCACCGCGGCTTCATGCTATATTACTAATATGCAATAATATATTATTGATAATGTGACTAACTAGTTAAGTATTTAACCTCAGTTCTGACTACAAGATTGTACATGACTGGATATTATGGCAGATACATGTGATATTTCAAAGAAAAAATAAACTTCTCTAAAAAAATCTTAG
>NC_056733.1:958769357-958806857 GCF_019279795.1 Protopterus annectens | reverse complement strand
GAAACCATACTCTCAGGAGACTTCAATATTGATTGGTACTCCTGCATATCCCCCAAACCCACCTATCACCTCAACCTCTTTAATTTTCAACAAACCATAAACTCCCCAACTAGGATTCATAACTCTACCAATACACAAGCCATCTTAGACTGGATATTGGTCAACAATAATCCCCTCTCATATAAAACTGGTATACTCCCTGACAATATCAGCGACCATCTTCTCACCTATATCACTAAACAAAAAAATAACAATCTCAATCAGGCCAGCTATCGTACTATAAGTAACAAAAACAACTTTAACCTTGAACTCAAACAATGTAACTGGTCAGCTCTAAAACACCTTCCACTTGAGGAAGCAGTTGCCCGTTTCAACAACACATTCCTCCAAATTCTTGAGCATCACGCCCCCTCACGCTTAATTAGAACAGGATCCAAAGCTGCCCCTTGGCTTTCTAAAGAAACCAAGCAAATAATGCTATTAAGGAATAAACTATGGACAAAATGGAGAACTACTAAAAACCCAACTGACCATCAAAACTTCAAACACCTTAGAAATACCACAAAAAAACTTACCCATCATGATAAAAAAAAATATTACCTTCAATATCAAGAAAATCAAAATCATAACCCCAAAAAATTCTGGTCAGGAATCAATAAACTGCTCCATCCAGGAAATACCAAAACACCTACTCCAGCTAACATAGCACAGACCCCACCCAACTTAATAGCCAATGCATTCAACAACGTCTTCACTGAAACAGTCACCTCTCTAGCAAAGAACATGACTCCCCACACTTCCCTTAAAAACACCTCTCCTCATAATAACACCCCCACTCTAGCATTTAGTACAGTCTCCACAACCTATATACACAAGTTACCTCAAAACTTAAACCATGTACTCTTTCAGCCGACCAACTACCAGCTGAATATCTGCAGCTAGTAGCAGCAGAACTAGCATACCCAGTCTCCATCTTAATTAACAGAACAATAACCGAATCTACTATCCCTTCCCTCTGGGAAGTCTCCCATATCATTCCTCTGTATAAAGGAGGAAACTCTAATGAACTTTCTAATTTGCATCCTATAGCCTTAACATCACCACTATCTAAAATCATGGAGCGTTGTATACACCAACAACTTTTACATCATCTTTTACATAATAGCCTACTTGCAGACTCCCAACATGGCTTTAGACCTTTCCATAGCACTTCCACTGCTCTTCTCTCCTTCACAGACACTATCAACAAAAATCGCAATAACAACCTATACTCTTCTGCTTTATTTCTTGACCTCTCTAAAGCCTTTGATATGGTCAACCATCAACTTATGCTAGACACTTTGAAATCTCTCTCACTTGAACCTTTGGCATTGCACTGGTTTGACTCTTATCTGAAAGATAGACAACAAGCAGTCCTTTGGGACAGCCATCTATCCTCTCGGCTCCCAGTCACTATTGGTGTCCCTCAAGGATCCATCTTAGGACCCCTTCTCTTCTCCATATTTATAAATAACCTGTCTACTTCACTCCCAACACCCTCATGTATTCAATATGCAGACGATTCTACTCTCATCTGTTCTGCTGTATCTCCAGCTGAACTTCATTCTTCCACCCAAAAAGTCTTTACAGCAGCAGAAAAATGGTTCCAAGATATCTGTCTCCTCCTTAATCCCAAAAAAAAACAATTATTACTTTTCTCTCCAACCCTTAAATCTGCCCCTCTCTCCTTTTCTATTGTGTCTGACAATGGCACTATCATTACACCTGATTGTTCCACTAAACTACTAGGTGTTACAATAGATAATCAACTAAATTATGAGTACCACATTGACCTAACCATCAAAGCTGTTAATCAAAAGATAGGTGCCCTCTATAGACTTAAGCCCTTTCTAACAGCAACTACCAGGGTGTCTCTAGCCCAAACTCATCTTATCTCTACATTATTATATGCCTCCCCATCTTTTATAAACCTTTCAAAATCTAACCTTCAGAAACTTGCCACAGCCTACCACAGCATTGCCAGGTTTGCCACAGGTTCCCCATTTCTCACCCATCATTGTGTTAATCTCAAAAAGCTTGACTGGCTTGAACTTCAAAATCTTATTCTCATACATCAGTTAGTTATCACCTATAAAATTCTCCATTACCCTTCTAATACACCCATACTAAACAACCTTGTTGTCCCTTACAGGAATCTTACTTCCCTTCGCTCAGCTAACAAACTACTAGTAGCCACTCTCAAAACACACAACAAAGCTGGGGACTCCTTGTTTACAAATGCCATTGGCTCATACTGGAATAAACTTCCCATAGAACTGACCACTCTAGGCTCATCACAACTTTTCAAGAAACAACTAAGGAACTATTTTAAATCTCACTGGCTATGCCCTTGCTCGAATCCTGACTGACCTCAGCATCCAACTCTCTTTTCAGCTCTCTCCATTACTCTTCTACTTGTCCTTATCACTAGTACTACCCCTCCTCTAGCTCACCTACCATCCACATGGATATTACTTTTTCCTATAAATTCAACTTCTCTTTATTCTTGTCATATTACTGCAACCTTTATACTTGTTATATTACTGCAACCTGTCATCTCACCTTGTATCTAAATCTACATGTTGCTCCCAGCTGATGAAATCTGCTTCTTAAAACTAGTGCCCTGGCACAAAACGTTTATCAAAATTGTTAATACTGTAAATAGTTGAATAGAGTCTTGTGTGAGTTACTACTTTATTTCTTTTTTAATTGTACTATTCCTACTCTTGCAAAGAATTTGGAATAGAAATCCTCACTCTGTGTTATAGTTTTGCTAAATTACTTTTGCACTGTTACTATCCTACATGGGAATAGTTCTCTTTATGCTTATAATTTGTATCTTATTGTGCTATTTTTTGCTTTTATTATTTAGTAGTATATAGTGGAGCTTTTCTCCTCGGGCCTCTGCTGAAAATGGACATGTATCCAGTCAGACTAGCCCGGTCAACAAATGTAAAATAAATAAATAAAAAATAAATTGTCTTCAATACTGTATTTCTCCTCTCCTAATCCTCCTGCATCAAACATTTCAGATTACACTATATAAGACAAAAGAAAGAAAGAAAATAGAAAAAAAAAGAAAAAAGAAAAAAGAAAACTGCTTCATACACACTGCACACACCCAACCTTTTATCACTGTAGTAGTAAAGAAGCACTCATAAACAGCACAACAGTCTGATATCTCTTAGAGAAAGCACATCCAAATCCTATACATACAACACCTCACATGGTGCAATCAACCATGAATGTGAATTAAGAGTTAAAAGTTAAAAACACCATAAACATTCAGTTCGTTCACAACACACTTCTACTGTGAGCAACTTGCTGTTATGCAATGTTGTCATGAGCTATAATTTTAGGATTTATGTGGCACATACATGAAGAAAGGAAACCGGGATATATATGTAAAGAGACTATTATTAGTTATCCAATTCATTTCTTAAGATTTATTAAGCTAAGGCATATATTTAATATGGAAAATAACATATAATATTAGCTTAGCAATGCATACAGGAAAAGGAAATATGACATTTATTTACCTTATAGAGAAGTGAATCCTTGTTCCCTTCCTTTCACCTATATCTCCAGTAACTGAACTGGTGAACTTTGTCATGGAAAATGAATTTTGTTATTTAAACAGTTAACATCAATGTTATATTTCTCATTGGATTTCCAGGTATTTACTTCTGCTTGTCTCTTCAAGTACTACTGTTCCAGTCCATCTCTTCAGTCTGGTCTAGATTTGTTTTAATGGCAGTGCAGAGTCTGGGTCTTCAAAGTGTCTAATTTTACCCAGAAGGAATATTTTGAGCTTGACAGGAAAGTCCAAATGTACCCTAAACAGTCTTTTCTTAAGTTCTTTTATAAGAGGCAAAAAACTTTTCCTTCTGGTCATTGCAGTATTATCAAATCTTATTAGTTTGTCATCCAGTTTAATAGGAGATTTGGATCAGACTGTTTTAAGTATTAGCACATTGTCCTGAGATGAGAAGAACTTAACAATAACTGATCTCAGAGAAGACTTAGTTTTTGATGAAGTAGAAACTAGAGACCTGTGTGCTTTTTCTATACCATATGGCATAGCTTCAGATAAATTCAGAGTCTTCAGAAGCCAGGCAGTAAGAAAGTTAACAATATTTTCTCCTTCTATTTTTTGGAAGTCCAAAAATATGAATGTTATTTCTCCTGGATCTGTTCTGGAAATCATCAATTTTGTTTGATAATAAGGTCTTCTGTCATAGTAGAAATTCAATGTTGTTCTCATCTTTGGATACTCTGGCGTCTGTGTCATTAAGGACATCTTCCATTCCAGATATCTGAGTTTTCTGTTGTTTTGAAATTTCATGTATCTGTGCCATCTGTTTGGTACATTTGTCTTTAAAGCTGTCAAGTTCGTTATCCATTCTGTCCATTTTTAAAGAAAGTTGTTATATGTTAGCAAGACCAGATTGGAGTTATTTCTTTAAAGGCAAATCCTGACAGATCATCTTTGAATGACTCATTTCACAGCTACTGGTACAGATCTTTCAAATGAATAATTTGAAAGGAGAAAAATTCAAATATTTAGACATTTTTTCAGAGAATATCATTCTATGTAGTATCAAGTAACAGCTTATGTTAAAAAAATGTGGTTTAGGATATTATAAAAATAAAATTTCCTGTCAGAAATAGAAATAGAGTAGCAGGTCAAGAAAACTGTGCTGATGGCCTCTCAGCATCCTGGCCACCCCCCCAAATTACCCATTCTCCACAAACAGTGATTCTCTATGGCCAGTGGGGGTCCTGTAGACAGGTGGCCTGCTTCTCTCATGTTGCAATCTGCTGACCACAGTCATGGAACACAGAATTCTGCTGGTACTATGACACTGCTGCAGTACCATAGAGGCTAGGGTTTCTACTGACTGTACTACAGCTAGAAAGCTCTCATTCTGAGTGACCAATGCAGCCATTATCTCACCATGTCTGCTCTCCTGTCCTTTGTGCATGACACATAGCTGGTGTGCCACATGATCTGTGTCACATACAAGTGCGCAGACATCTGACCAGTGCCATTGCTATGATCATTCATTTGCCTGCATCAGGAGGTGGACATCCTCTAACACCTGGACATGCAAACATCTGTTCACCTTCATTTACTGTGATGCGATGTCTCTGGTTGTTGTGTGGAACTGCCATCAGTAGCAGTCTTAGTTGGGGTCTGTTGGTCATCGGCCTCACCCTGTTCAGCATCCACTGTGCCATCATCATACAAATGGCTAGACAAGTTGATATCCACATCTGTGGCTACAGCTGTAACAATATACCTGTCAACATCATAGACTGACTCTCCAAACACTTCAAGGTCTTGTGTGCCAGGAGCCATAATATCATTCTGAGACAAATGTGAAACCACATCATGACCTTTTTAATTTCTCCAAATCTTTTGGGTTTCTAATCCCATGATGGGAATGGACCCCATTCCTAAATCAAAGTATGGTTAAAGTTCATGAAATTAGCAATGTTTCACTCTTTGATGTCAGCCAGTAGTGCTCTTTGCAGCACCCGCAATGTGCCCAGTACTGACACTTTCTGCAGTTTGTATAGAATTACATGTATTGGTAGCATATCTAAATATGATTATAGTCTCTTTGTCATAAGACCCATTGCTCCTACTACTAGTGGAACTGTCTGGGTATCTTTCTTCCAGATGGCTCTCGTTTCTGCTTAGAAATCCTGATATTTTATGACTTTGTGTCTCTCTGTATGCAAGACACCATAGTCACTGGGTGTGGTGATTTCAATGATCAATGCTACTTTTGTCTTATTTTCTTGGACAACTATATCCAGTTTTCTAGCATCTATCGTTTGAACTGTTGGTAATGGATGATCCCATGTGATGCAAACTTCATCATTTTCTATGATGCTTTTGTGGCTCATGTTTCCAATGTTTTTCAGCCACTTCTATACCATAATGTTTGCACAATCCCCAGTACGACAGTCTTGCCACATTATTATACCTTTCAGTATACAGTCCTTCTGCCATTAGTTTGTCATAACCAGCAATGAGGTGTGCAACTGTTTCCAGTTCTGTTTTACAAAACCTACATTTGTCTGTTTCTCTCACATGTTCAAAGGACTTTGTAAACCAATGTGTGCTTTCTTGGGCCCCCAATATTAACCTTTCATCACTTGGTTTGAATTCACCTCTCCTTAACCATTCCTGCATTCATTCCTGATCAACATAAGGTTCTTCCAGAAGTTTTCTATACTTGCAACTATATTTATATATGTTCCAGATTTGTTACCTTCTCATCTGGTTCTTCACCTTATATTCTTTCTTTTGTTTTTTGGCACATTCAGTTGTTGCCTCATTTATTTCTACTTGTGGTTTGATTTCCATTCCTGCTTGACACTGATATGCTTCTGCTAGCCCAAGCAGGGAAGTCATGTTAGATTTACTCACCTTGTGTTTCAAAACTTTCACTACATTTGGGTCTTGTGAGATCAGCATATATGAGTGGAGTCCCACAGTTGCAGATCTGTACATGTAATACATTTTAAGAAAGCCCATATCAATCCTTCAGAACAGGGGATATATAATCTTGGTATGCTCTGAGTTTTATAAAACATTGGGTGAGCATGAAGCATCCTTCTTGTTTTCCTGTCTAATCACGCCAACATGTTTTGGGGCCAAAACTGTAAGTTACGACAGGAAGAGCAAATTGGTTTATAGCTTGAATTTTATTCCTAGATGTCAATGCTGTTTTCAGGATTAATTTAAGTCTTCTAAAGTATTCCTTACTAAGTTTTATTCGCATTTGTTCAAGTTTTATTGTTGATCCTTCATCAGTTCCCAAATATTTATACACTCCCTCTTGTTATAAGTTCTTTTATATCACATTCTTGTCCCAAACTGATGTTTTCTTGATGCTGCAGTTTTCCTTTTTTAAAGGTTGCTTTTGCACATTTATCAAGACCAAATGACATTCAAATATTGTCTGAAAAAGTTTTGACACCTTGCAGCTGTGCTTTCAGTTCCTCATCTGATGAGCTATACAGTTTTAAATCATTGACAAACAGAAGATGAGGTCTTTGCAATTTGTTGTTTTCTAGGTGCCAAATTATAGCCATGGCCTAAGCTAAGTAGACAGCTTAATGTGTTAAGAGTAAGGCAGAATAGCAGAAGTGACAGAGAGTTACCCTGAAATATCTGCCTCTGAATTTTAATCCCTAGAATAACAATGTGTCCATTATCATGACTTGATTGCAGAGTGGTCTGCCACTGTTTCCTGGTCACTATAATGTAGTTGATCAGTGTAGGGAGTATCTTATACACTTTAACCACTCTTTTATCCAGGATACTATCAAATGCTTTTTTGCAGTTGATCCATGCCATACTTAGATTCTTCCCCTTTTTATATAATTTCTGGAGGAACTGCTGGATGATACAGATAGCTGATGTGCTACAAGATACAAAGACACAGATGTGGACAGTGTGCCTACATCAGATGATGGATATCATCGAAGACATATGACATATACATCTCAGTACAATGTTACAAGTAATAATAAGTTTACACGAGGTCTACTGTATGTATTCACAGAATCTATGCACATTTATTTATTTTATTTATTTATTTTACATTTGTTGACTGGGATAGCCCGACTCTATATATGTCCATTTTCAGCGGAGGCCCGGGGAGAAAAGCTCCACATATCAAAAAAGAGACAGTACATGCATCACTGAGTGATAAACTCAAGAAGACATGTTTAGAAAAATACAAAGTAATTAGATACACATGGAGTATGTAATTTGGTTACAAGGCCAACATACTCGACGTATGTGAGGAATACAAAAAAACACACACCTGACAACACCCCATGGGAAGATGGTGCTGTTGAAAAGGAATGAACTTCAGCTATTGTAGGGAAAAAACAGCATTAGTGATCACATCATTGATACATTTAACTAGGTGAACACAGTTAAACATACCGAAGGTGTGACATACACGTACCACTCGCATGGGCACTGATGTCGATGCAGACTGGCCTAGGAATGGGAGGAGGGGCACAGTACTAATGGAGGACAACAACAGGAGTAACGGCAGTGACTGGTATAAAACATAGCTACTAGCGTACCTCAGAATCCTGCTACGGAGAGGTTGTGGGTTGTACTGTGGATCCTGCAGTGACAAAGTAGAGAGATAGACAACACAATCATTTATTTAGCAAAAACAATACTGACAGCATCACATATACAACACAGTAACATGGGCTACAAATACTCATGCAATGGGCGTTGCACCTGTACACTAGATGGGCTTGTGTTGACAAATATTGACATAAGTGACACGTTATCATGTGGGCTACACATTGTTACAAGCTATGACAATCTTGCTATAACATACCTGGTTTGTCTGCACTTGAACCTGCATGACTTGGGCCCCCACTGAATGTAGCTGCAGTGTACGGTGTTAAGGAAATAACAATATGACAGTAAACAGCAGTGCCATGACAGTAGGCTGAGGCAATAGCTGGATAGTCATCACAGTAGCAGTATGGGGACACTCACCTGCCAATCCCAGGTTTAGTCCCAAAGTAGATGGACCTATGAATATTAATGCAAACAGCATTACAGATGTTGTTTTGACTGTATGTCTGTACTTCAGTTGTAGGAATGAATGTCATTAGACTTACGTTCATCATCCTCACCCCATGGGGATGTGTGTGCACAGCTCAGGTCTGCTGTTGTAAATCAAAAACAACAATACATGACTATGCCTGCTACAGCAATATGCAGTGATTGTCTCTGTACCCTGCCATGCATCGCTCCCCTCTTGTATGCAGTGAGGCCAGAAATATTGTGATGTCATCAGAAGGTGTCAGTGGTGGTCCACCACTGGTGACATCCCTCAATCTCTTGTAACATCTCACTCTGTTGGCTGCACGAAGGATCATGTCTGAGCTGCATCATCTACAGGCATTGCGGGTTCAGTTGTGGCCTCCAACTGCATTTATCATGTTGGTAATGCTGGTCCAGATTTAATGCTTAACATACATTCTCAAGTTGTATCACTAATTTGATATGAATGACATGTTCTCTCATGTCATCAGGGGTTGTCAGTGGTGGTCCACCACTGGTGGCATTCCTCTATCTCTTGTAACGTCTCACACTTTTGGCTGAATGAAGGATCATGTCTGAGCTGCATCATCTACAGGTATCGTGGGATCAGTTGTGGCCTCTAACTGCATTTATCATGTTGGTGATGTTGGTCCAGATTTAATGTCTTAACATACATTCTCAAGTTGTACGACTAATTCGATATGATTGACATATTCTCTCATGCTTTGTTTCATTGATACATCTTGCAGACGGCATCCTCACAGGTTGTTAATATCCTTAATACATTACTAGAAGTTATTGACATGTTTTTCTGAGTATATATGACTGTGCCATCTGTGTTTTCAATTAGTATCTCTTATATTGTACTGTAATTAATGTAGTTTATTGTAGAGCTTTTACCTTTGTTTATTCAACTGTGATTCCTCTATTGTATGTACTTGGTGATGTTGAACATTTCTCCTCAGGTGTCCACTGAAAACGGGCTCACTTCGACCTCATGGACCATTCCGGTGAACAAACGCAGATGAATAAATAAACAAATAAATAAATGAATAATATCTCCAAACTGTATTGCCAGAATGGCCAAGAAGTCACTGTCCATGTTGCCTGACAGACTCAATTATGATGTAATTTTCCCGGGGGTAGAAGTCATCACCCCTAGAATGGCTGGTCATCTGAAAGACAGTGATACGTACATGATAATATTCCTACATAAGCACATTTATGCATTTCATTATGTGAACAGCATATGTCAACATAAGCAGTATGCACTCGTGCAGTGCAAAGGTCTCTATAGCACCATCTGAGATAAATATTAACATGACGTATAAAATGTTAACAACAATGCCTTAACATATAGCATTTATAAAATCAACACGACTTGTAATATCTCTTGATTTTGTAATTGGGATTATACCTCTAACAATTTAACGAAGGTCCAAAGACAACAGCATCATGCCACCATAAGGGTGGGAGGTTGGCATAATGGTTAAGGCGTTTACCTTACAAACATAAGGTGCAGGGTTTGATTCTCACATGGGGTAATTGGATAGGCTGGAACCCTAGTACTAATGTACGAACCTATGAAGCAGAGTCGGCTTGCTTTTCCCGTTAAAATGCTACAAGTACAAAATACTATAATGTAGGGGTTTACTAGGTAACGACCACAAGGGTCTTGTTAAGCCTAGTCATGCATCCCAAATCTCTGATGAATTTTAATACCCTTCATAAGTGTAAGCATGGGCCTGGGAGATGAACCAATTACAGGTTACCTGTTTGCATCAGAGACATAGGTGCCAAACCAGGGCTGAATTTCCTGTTCCCCATCCAATTGTCCAGGTTGCACTTGAATTGGGTTAGGGAGGAACTCTGCTTCACATGGGTGGGGAGTCTGTTCCATAGATGGGGTGGTCTCTGGGATACATGTATATCTCTCTAGAAGGTCCTAGTTATATCACAGGCAATGTATAAGTCTTTAGAAAGGGTAATTCTGGTTCTGTTTGTTTTGTGGATATGCAGGACTCCATTGGAGTGAGGTCTGACAATACCCTATATGTCAGGCGTAGATCTCCCCTCAAAAGCCTGTAGGAGACAGAGTACAGGGATAGGGCCTTGAGGCAGTCTGCATAGGACATATTACTTACAACCTGTATTCTTTTAGTGAAGAACCTCTGAGGACGTTCCAGTTGTTGGATATGCCTGGTTAGGTACATATCAAAGGGGGCATTGTATTCAATGATAGGTCTGATGAATGTTGAATAGAGTGGAATAATGACTTCCTTAGACTTAGATGTCATACCTTTGTTTAGAAGTTGTGCAACAGAGAATGATTTCCTCACCACTGTAGACCCATGTGTCCCTAACTCCCTGACTACTGGGTCAACTCTAAGGGCTATGTTGTTAATATGATAGTTAACAGGGATGGATGACTTCCCAAAGAATACTATAATGCATTTCTTGGCATTTAGTTTTAGTCCGTGGCTCTGACACTAGTTGTTTGTGTGTGTCAGCCCCTCCTGGAGAACATTTGTATCAGTGGGAGATTCCATGACAGCTCCCAATTTGCAATCATCTGCAAATTTAGTCAGCCAGCGACCACTGACATTGGCCTTGACTTCAGAGAAGTAAATTCCAAAAAGGAGCGGTCCAAGGACTGATCCCTGAGGGACTCTTCTTGTGACTGGCCTCTTTGTGGAGGTGGACTCCCCATTTCTAAGTTCCTGGGTCCTATCTGTGAGCCAGTTGGCTATCCACCAGGTGACATATGGATTTGTACCTAATCTCTTGAGTTTGTCAACAATGCCTGAGTGGAGTATTCTGTCAAATGCCTTGGCCAAGTCAAGGTAGGCAGTGTGAATGATTTTGCCCTCATCCATTGTTTTGGTGACCTTCTCAAAGACGTCCACTAGGTTGACAAGGCATGATCTGTCCCTGATGAAAGCAAACTGGGTTGGGTCCAGTGTCTGGAGGTTTACTATATCTCTGTTGATCATCTCCATGTTAATTCTTTCTATGGATTTACATATAAGACTGGTGAGACTTGTGGGTCTGTAGTTTCTAGGGTGTGTAGATGGCCCACCTTTATGCAGAGGGATGACTGCTGCTTTTCTCCATTCATGAGGCACAGAGTCTGTTTGGAGGCTACAATTAATTAGTAATTCCAGAGGCCCTGATAGGTCATGTTTCATGCTATTTAGAAGGCATCTTGGGATGTTGTCTGGGCCCATTGATGGAGTATTCTTGGTTTTAGAGAGAGAGAGAGAGAGCATTAAGGACCTGTTCCCTGGTGATAGTAGGGGAGTTATATTTGATGATATTTGCTGAGGGAAGGTTGAGGCGAGAGAGGAGAAAAGTTGAAGCTGAATTTATCAGCCAGGAGATTTATAAAACTTAATGAACCAGTCATGTGACTACCAATCAATTAAAATTAAATTACAGTAAATAGAGTTCTGTAAAATCAAATACTTTTCTTACCAATAAATTAACAATTTATTTAGAATGTCTAGTAAAAATTATCACACTGTGAGAAATACAATGACAGCTCAAATTTAAAAACATTGTTAAGTGGTCAAGAAGCATTCTAATCACTTCCAAAAAACAGCCCCTCTAGGAAACTGATCAAACAGTAAATTCACCTTGAAGGGAGAGAATGACAACCAAATCCTTAGGTTATTCTTTGTGCCCCTACCTGCCTTATAAGTTATCCTTTATTTATAACCCCTATGTTTTAAACTTAAATATGGGTAAAAATGGACACATTTTCATTAAGACCAGGAGGGATTGTTGCATTTCATTTAAATTGCCATAACAATTCTCTTCTTTCTAAGTCCATTTCCCACCAGCCTCCTCTGGGGTTTCTCAGGATGATGTCAATAATGTTAAATGTAAATTTAGTAAATCCCGAGCAGATCTGAGTTTGTTTAAAAAGTGCATTATTGCATTATTTACGTTACCTTTGGAAATGGCATACAGATGTTCATAGAGCCTTTTCCTTAGCTGCCTTTCTGTTTTACCTACACAAAAGTAATCTCACTTTTGACATATATCAATATAGATTAAACCCGTAGTGGCACAATTACCTTCCTTAAGATGAATTTCAAAAGGTACATTTTGTAACATGACACCCATTCCTTCCAGAATAAAACTACGCTTCCTGCATGCTCCACAATAGGTAATACCCTTCAAGGTGGAAACAATTTTAAGTTGAACATGTTCAAAAAGATATTTTAAGCTTTTACCAGCTTTTCTAAACAAGATGTAATGCTGACCCTAAGATCTCAAAGTTTCTGGATTCCCTTTAAAATTACCCAATTTTTTCATTAAAATTTTCTTTATACCCCTAGAACACTCCCCAAAAAGGACCACCATGTTGTTGGTGTGTGATCTAACATTCACCAAAATGGTATTGCTTGAAGAATGTGATGTTCTTAATTCTTCACCTAAAGTGGGTTTGAATCTTGTCCCCCACCTATCAAGTACTTCTTCACTTATTCTCAACAAAAGATCATGTGGGTAATCCCTTTTTTGAAACATCTGCAATAAACTGCTCAATTCAATTTTAAAGTTAAGGAAATTAGAACACATTCTCACAGCTCTGACTAGTTGCCCTTTAAAGATGTTCTTTTTGGTGTGTTTTGGGTGGCAACTTAGAAAGTCCAAATAGCTATTAGAAAAGGTTTTCTTTCTGAAAATTTTGAGGCAAAAGTGCCTTGACAGTCATCTTTATATAGGGTGACATCTAGGTAATCAATACTATTGTCTGCGTGTGCATAGGTAAATTTATAAAAGGAGAGGCACTATTGATATAATCAGTAAATTCAACCCTCTTGTACTTTTTATCCTTCCAGAGGGTGAATATATCATCCAAAAAGTGCAGGTAAGTATACCACTGGTCCTTAGATTTTGCTGTAAATACATGTTTACTTTTCCAGGAAAATATCAAGTTGGTGTATATGGAGATGCAACTCGAAAAACCCCAGAGGAGGACCTTTACATTTGATTCAAGATGAGTGGAAGGGTGAGTGTGAATCCCACAAGGAGTCTGTTGTGGCATATGTCCTAAACCCCAGGAAGCAGCAACAATCAGAACCTTGACTCCTAGAGTTTGGTGCACAATCTTCTTTATTTCGAATAAAACTGGACCACAACGAAAACAGTAAAAACAGTTATGAACAGCAGTACTAAGCGCTTTCACCCTTCCATGTCAGGGCATCATCAGAGTACAAAATATATTAGCCTAGAACGTCCCTTAAATACAAATACTTTGATTACTTTAATTACATAATTAGGTCAATCAACACTCATTAACAAAAGTTTGTGCTACGTTGGCAGTGAATGAGAGATGCATTTAAAATAAATTAAAATAAAACTGCTAATGCAAACATTAACCAAGAGTTTTAACCCATGTGTCACTTGATTATAAAATTTTAAAAATGTTTTGTTCATACTACAAATCCTCACACTAACGTAAACATTTTGTATAAATTTATTTAAATTTATTTTTATATTTATATCACAAAACAATTTTAAATAAATTGTGTAGTTGTGAATTGATGTAATGAACATTGTTACAAATAGTGTTAATTATTAAATATAGTAAATATATATATAATAATTATTAAATAATAAATAATAAATAATAAATATTAAATATTAAATATTAAAAAACTAAGTGAACCTTATTGTTAAAATTTAATTTTATTTAATATTTATATTAATATTACATTTAATTTTAATAAATTTTATTTTATTTTATTTTAATAGTGTTTAACAAGAATAAGTTAAATAATAATACATTAACATGGTGACATGTACCAATAATTATTAAATACAATAAATAATGTAAATAGAATGAATAAAACGTGTTAAAAATGGGAATAAGAAAATTGTTTGACTGATTTGTGACAAATAGTTTTAATGATTAAAGAAATATATACATACTTATTGTACTTTTAAATGGTTAATATCTAATTACGTAACTATTTTTGTGTATATATATGATAATTGTACAAATGAATGAAAGAGCTGTGAGAAACATATGTAGGTAGAAAAAATGTATACAATATATATAAGGAAAATATGTAAAACATTATAGGTGTGTGGTTGGCTACTAAATAATTTGTGATTTTAACTTCAATATACTTGTAATGGAGACTTGGTCGTTGATACCAGGCCACTTATTGGCGTTTAATCTTAGTTGCCAAATACATTCTTTGGCTTCCAAAAGGGTCTTAATGCCGCCCCCATTGTACAACTTGAATTGTGGTATTCTATCTATAACAAAAAATAGAAACTTTTTGAAATTGACACACACCGTACTGTGAATATATAAGGCACTTGTTTCTTTCTTTATCCTAATGTCACTGGTGTGTTCAATGATACGAGTTTTTAGTTTTCTGTGTGTTTTTCCTATATAGAAGGCCTGACAACTTGTACAAGTAGCAGCATAAACAACCATGCAGGTGTTACAATCACAACTTCCTGGACATCTAATTGTTTTTTCATAGTTGCATATAGATAAATATGGTCCATTGTTGATGAACCTACATGAACGACATCCACCACATTTATACATTTTGGATCTCATGTACATTTCATTACTTAAGGGTTTCTCAAATAAATTCTTTAAACTTCTCCCCTTACTAAAAGTGCATTTTGGCTTGTTACCAAGTATGTTCCCCAAGTCAACATTGATTTCTGTAATAATGTTCCATGAGTCATACATCACTTTAACTATGTGTTGAGATTTTTCGTTAAAGGGGATGATAAAAGTATCATGTCCAACATTCCTAATATTAGATGCATCTTTAAATGGTAATCCATAGTGTATAATGGGTTTATATAGTGTTGTCCTATTACTTTTTACACTGTTACCAATTCTTGATACCAACTCCTCTGGGTAAGCTCTAGCGGTGAACATGTTTTTCAGTATGGTAAGCTCCTTTAAAAAGGCCTCTTCGTTACTCACTAATCTTGACAGCCTCACCATCTGGCCCTTAACTAAATTCGTTTTCTGGTGGTTCGGGTGGCTACTGTCAAAATGTAGAAATGAATTGGAGTAGGTTTTTTTCCGATAAATGTTAGATTCTACTTTACCGTTTTGAAATGAGATTGTAATATCTAGAAAATTAATCTTTTCAACAGAAGTATGGCTAGTAAATTTCAAAAAACTAGTCGTTGAACCAATATATGTAATAAATTCTTTAAGCTCAATCTCAGACCCCTTCCAAAAGATTAAGATATCGTCAAGAAATCTTAAATAAATCAAAATATTACTCCAATAAATACTAGTAAAAACGTGTTCCTCCTCCCATGCTGCCAGCACCAAATTAGCATAAATAGGGGCACATTTGGCCCCCATTGCAACACCATTTTTTTGTCTATAATGTTGACTGTTAAAATAAATGAAATTATTTTCTAGAACTAATTCCAACATCTGTGTCAACAATCTAATTTCAGAGTTGCTGTAACCACTATGTTTGTTAAGACAGATTTCAAACAACTCAAGGCCTTCTTGGTGTGGAATCACACTGAACAAATTAACAACATCGATGGTAACCATACAAAAATCAAATTGACCATTGAAAGAGTTGACAAAGGCACGTATCAAATCCAAGCAGTGCCACGAATCTCTAATAATGTGTGAAAAGGTTTTCTTTCTGAAAATTTTGAGGCAAAAGTGCCTTGACAGTCATCTTTATATAGGGTGACATCTAGGTAATCAATACTATTGTCTGCGTGTGCATAGGTAAATTTATAAAAGGAGAGGCACTATTGATATAATCAGTAAATTCAACCCTCTTGTACTTTTTATCCTTCCAGAGGGTGAATATATCATCCAAAAAGTGCAGGTAAGTATACCACTGGTCCTTAGATTTTGCTGTAAATACATGTTTACTTTTCCAGGAAAATATCAAGTTGGTGTATATGGAGATGCAACTCGAAAAACCCCAGAGGAGGACCTTTACATTTGATTCAAGATGAGTGGAAGGGTGAGTGTGAATCCCACAAGGAGTCTGTTGTGGCATATGTCCTAAACCCCAGGAAGCTCATGGGGTTGGCCCATGAGAACCTGGCAGGAGCCCAACAGCAGAAAAAGGTCTGGTATGATAGGAATGTTTGAGCCAGAGAGTATGCTGTGGGGCAGCAGGTTATGGTTCTCATTCCTGTCAGACACAACAAGCTGAAGGGCAGCTTGGGAGGGACCCTACAAGGTGGTAAGGAAGGTCAGTGATGTTAACTAGATGGTAGACCTGCTAGGCAGGAGGCAGGGGCACAAATTGTGTCATGTTAGCATGATGAAACCATACCATGATAGGGAGACCCTTGTGCGGAGTATTTGCCATGTTTGGCAGGAGGAGGCTGGGGGGATCTGGTGACTGAACTCCTCAGTGAGACTTATCCTGACACCTCAGTGGAAGGTGTAGCAATGTCCCAGCAGCTATCTCCTACCCAGGTTTGACAAATCCAAGCAGTGTTACAGGAGTCTGAGGACATGTTCACTGGGAAACCAGGGTGCACCCACCTGGAGCAGCACCATGTGGATACAGGACCCCAAATGCCTATAGAGCAGGCCCCTTACAGGGTGCCTGAGTGAGTCAGACAGACTCTGAAGGAGGAAATACAGGAGATATTGGAAGTGTTAGTAATCCAGGAGTCCAGAAGTCCCTGGGCCTCCCTAGTGGTGCTGGTACCAAAGAAGGATGACAGCACCAGGTTCTGTGTGGACTACAGGAAATTAAATAGTCACACAGAGTCAGATGCTTACCCCATGTCTAGGACAGATGTAGCCCTAGAGCAGCTGGGTGGGGCTAAATATCTGACCACTATTGATCTTATCATGGGCTACTGGCAGGTGCCCTTGACTCCCAACACTAGAAAGAGGTAAGCATTTGTGACTCCTTTTGGCTTGTATGAGTTCACAAAGATGCCCTTTGGGATGAGAAATGCCCCACTGACTTTCCAGAGGCTGGTAGATCATATCCTAGCAGGAGCAGGAGATTATGCCCTTGCTTACCCGGATGATATTGCCATCTACAGCCATTCCTGGCAAGAGCACCTTCAACATGTCAGTGAGCAGTTGGGCATACTGCAGAGGGCAGGGTTGACCATTAAGCCCAGTAAGTGTCAGGTGGGTATGGCAGAGGTCTCTTACATGGGACATAGATTGGGGAGTTGTAAGATCAGGCCAGAACCTGCCAAAGTGGAAGCCATTCAGGCATGACCTGCCCCATGTTACCAAAAATCAGGTGAGGGCATGCTTAGGGACAGTGGGGTACTATAGAAAGTTTGTGCCCAATTAAAGTACTATAGCTGCTCCCATCACAGACCTGACAAGGGAAAACATAGCAGATAAAGTAGTGTGGACCCCAGCATGTGAGCAGGCATTCCAGAAGCGTAAAGGAGTTTTTAGAGGACCCCCTGTATTAGCCAGTCCAGATTACAGCAAATAATTTGTTGTGCAGTAGATGCTTCAAACCATGGGGTGGGGGCTGTACTTAGCCATGTTTCTTCAGAGGATGAAGAGCACCCAGTTGTATATCTCAGTCATAGGCTCCAACCCAGGGAAGAATGCTATGCCTCTGTAGAAAAGGTATGTCTTGCCATAGTATGGGCACTGCTGAAACTTCAGCCTTATCTGTATGGAAGAAAATTCACTGTAATTACAGACCACAATCCCTTAACATGGCTACATAGAGCCAGCCAGGACAATGCCAAGTTATTAAGGTGGAGCTCAGGATTGCAGTCATATGGCATGGTAGTGCTACACAGTAGTGGGGTCAGCAATGCCAATGCAGATGGACTCTCAAGACAGGGACTAGGGTAACATTTTTCCAGATAGGCTTATTTCTCTCAAGCCATGTTTCTCAAGGGTCACTTGAAATTCTAGCTTGAGTCTTTGGGGGGTGTGATGATATGGGCAAGCACCAGCATAGCCAGCTGGAGTTTTGTAAAGAGTGATATGCCCTTTGAATATCTAACTGATTTATTCAAGATGCTTGTGTTGCAAATGTATTACATCAGACTGATTTTGTGCAGATGTTTGTGGTGAAAATGTATTTGTAAGCTTTGCTTGTGTTGAAATGTATCAGCAGTGCACCCTGCTGAAATGAAGAGAAATGTACATGTATTACTGTAGCTGAATTAAATGTGTATGTTTTAATAGAGGATACTGGCACATCAGAGGTTAACTTTAAGAAAAATAATGGAAATGTAAATGAGCTGTTAAATCATTAAAAGATACTCCAAAGTGCTGAATAGGACAGGAGATGCTGGGTCTGGGGAATAGCCTTTGTCCATTAGCTCTGGGAAAAGAGGGGTGGCCCCAGGCACTGCCACAAACATTTGGATGTGCAATGTGGCTGTCTCTGCTAAATTATTGTCTCAGCTTCAAAGGGGCATACTGTGAGAACCTAGAGTTAGGTGACCAGATGAGGTCATTTTGCCAGCCATCTTGAAAATTATATTTTAGATATTACAAAGAGAAATCTCAGAGTATTGAGTATTCTGTTTGGGAAGCCTGACTAGAAAGATCCTCACCTAAAGCATCTTGCCTTACAGTAGTAAGTAACTTAACTAGGGAAGAGTAATTATTTTAGATTCAGTCAGGAATATAGTGAAGCTTAGTTTAGATACAGGAATATAGTGAAGCTTAGTTTAGATATTGTTTTTCTTTATTTGTCTGAGTCTGTCCATCAGTGTTCTTTTCAATATTTCCTGTGATCTGAACTCTGTGGTTTACTGTGACTATATATTCAAAATTTTCATGTACTTTTATTATTTATTATTACATATATTTCAATTTTTTTATTGTGGCTGGTCCTTATAGAAAGTACTTAACGTTTGAGCATGCTTATATTTATTTGGTGACACTGTATGGGCCACTCCAGTAGGCTAGCCATCTTGGTGAACTACTACCATTTGTATTAGTAGTAGTGCTTACACTTATCAAGGATATCAGAACCTGTCAGAGATTTTGGATGCATGGCTAGGCTTAAAAAGGCACTTTTGGTTGTTAGCCTAGTGAACACCTACAAAGCTATGAAGCTAATATCACACAGTATAATTGGGTAGCCTTTTAAGAGCCTTATAGTAACTGACTAGTGGCAGTAATAACTACCTTATAGCCTAGGCACAGTTAGTAGAGTGGGTAATCTTTGACAGCCTTTCCCAGGTGTGTATGTGAAAATTAAATCTAAAAGAGTGTGTTTGTCATCTACTTGGGGCATAGATAAAAGGCACTGGGTTTACAAAGAGAGTGCTGGAGGAGTTGGCTTAGACACTCGGCTGAGGACTTAACCCTACAGCTGCATCAATGAGGAGTCTTACTGGGGACCTGGAGGGAGAGAGATATAGAGACATGCAGACCACAGGCTGTGTGTTCCCTGTGTGCTCTTAAGGGAAATTGTACTTGATGCAGAGAGGTCTGCATCTGAAAATACTAGTGTATCTATTTATATTCCAAGTGCATGCCCCTCTTTAGTGTCAGTGGTGAGGATTCAGGCTCATTGGTTGCTGGCCCAGTGTGGGGAAAACACATTTTGGTGGTCATCAGATACTGGCAGCAGTAGTGGGCATCACACTGGTCATCATCTATGGTGCCTGGTTTTAGCTTATGTAGGGTTTTTAATAGAGGATAACGGTGCTGGGCTGTCAAGTAGCTGAGGATATTTAGCAGAGGCTGCAGGTACTGGGAGGATACAGGAAGCATTAATGTTTGTGAGGGACAATACAAACTGAATAAAATAGTTGTTAAACTGTGTAAGAATTGAATCATTAGCATCATTGGATGTAAGGGTGCAGGTGGTAGTTTGGCCTGCATGTAAAGTATGGCTGTCCAATAGAGCTTGGGTAGTTTTAATGTTTATTTTGGAGGATGTTATAATGGATCCCCTTCAGAAACCCGAAATCCCACTGTGATGCCCCTGCACTGGCCCAGTAATCAAGAAGCCACAATCCTCACAACTAACACCAGTGAGGGATATTCACATTGGGAGGATGACAAGTACACACAGTCATTCTGGGGTTGGTTTCTCCCTCTCTCTCCAGATCCCCAATAAGACTCCCCACTGTCACAGCTATAGGGTTCAGATCTCAGCTGAGGGGTCAAGTCAAAACCTCCAGCACCCTCTATGTTCAACCAGTACTTTATGTCCCTGCCTAAGTAGCTGACACACACACACACACACACACACACACACACACACACACACACACACACACACACACACTTTGAGATTTGATTTATTTACGAACATGCAGGCACTCCTGGGGAAGTCTGGCACAGGTTCGCTAGCTATGGCCCCTTCTGCCCAGACTATATGGTAGTACCAGCTGCCACCAACCATTCTTACTTATCAACTACTGTAAGGTCCTTACCAAAGGGTGACCAATTCTACTGTGCAGTGTTACTGTTATCCAAATGGTAAGTGTGACCAGAACTTTTAAGGCTATTTAGGAGTGCCCTATACAATATCACAAAATACATATGCAAGTACTATAAGAGCTTAAATATCTCTAAACAAAACCAGCCACACTTAAAAGGTTTAAATATATTTAATAATAAATAATAAAAGCACAAGACAATACTCATTAACTCAACACAGTGACAATAGAGTTTAGAATCACAGAAAATATGTGAAAACATTGCAGGACAGTCTGACAGAAAACATCTAAGCTAATCTTATTATATTCCTATCTATCTCTTAGTGAAATCACTGCAATCTAAGTCTTACTTACAGAGCAACAAATACAGATGGGAAGTGCTGAAGAGATATTTGCAGGTCCAAGACAAGAAACAAAATGCAATGACTTTCTCTCTGATATAGTTCTTAAGTTACTAACAAACATTTCTGCTGGGTCATCTCAGATTACATCATTCTTATCAACTCTGCTTTTAGTTTCCAGGCCAACAGAAACCTAAAAGTTAGCACCTCAGTGTCAGAATACTTATCTCTTAGAAGCTGACACTTACCTCTTAGAAACTTCCCTGGAACTGGAAAATGTAAAACATTTACCTTGGAAACCTGTAATTTTTTCTGTTTCCAGAAAATACAAAGTATTTCTATCTGCAGACATTCTGTGTCTTTTCTGTCGGAAAACTCTTTACTTATTTTCTTAGAGTTTGCAAGTTAACTCTGTGTATTTCAGCCTTTACCATCAACACATACATTTGCATAGGCATGTAGTTCATACACATTTCTGCTCTTTTCCAGCATGGTACACTGTGGTTACATTCTTGAAGCTCAGTACAGAACATATAGTTTTCTTACGTTTGTAAGACAAGCATACAAATCATATTACTATTCTCAAATGGCATAGAATTATTTACAGGATTCTAGCTAGCTGGGCTGGCAGCCTTCATACCCACTTACCCGAAATCCAAAAGATTGAGATAAAAAACCCAACATCCAAGAAGAGTGACCGCCCAGAACACCGACAAAACTCTAATGATAAGTAACTGATCACCCAACCTGTAAACACACTAAAACTGAAGCAAAGAACACCCACCTTTGTGGAGGCTGTGCCCCCCACACCTCCCCTAACTAAATGTACTAGCTCTGAGATTGCATTGCTGTGGAAGTAAGTTGCAAAGGTCAGCAAGTGGCTACTTACCATTTGTGATTTGTCAGCGTTCTTGATGGTCGGTCTTCTAGGATGTTTGTTTTTTCTTCTTGGTCTTTTGGGTTTTGAGTAAGTGAGATTTTGAGTTTCTAAAAGGGACCTGTTATTATAGGTTTGTTATCTTTTATTTGGTATTTTTTCCTATTCCTTAATTGACTGAAAAGTTGAACTGTATTTTGTGTTCTATTTTTGAGCCACTGTTTTTAGGCTTTGTCATGCTGTAGCAATAATTTCTTATTTTCCTTTGTTAGTCTTGGTGTATGTTTGGATTTGACCCTTTTGCTGTGTACTGGGGCAAGGTTATTGAGAATTTCTAGGAATATCGCATTGAAATGTGAGATAGCAGAGTCTAAGGGCAGAGATTTTAGTATTTCCAGTTATATTCTGTTAAGAATTTGATAAAACTGTGTTTGTCAAAATTTTTCTTGGATAATGTAACTTGTCAGAGTGCAAGTAGGTTGATAGTCACTTAGGCTGTCTGGAAGGCTACCAGCTTCCCTAATTTTGTTGGGCCTGTTAGTAAGACTCCAGTTTAAGGCTGATTGCCTACTGATATTTTTGTGGACTCTAGTAACTGGCATAATTAACTGTGTAAAGCCATATAGGTTTATGGAATCAGATGGGGTGCTGATATTGATAAGCTGCCAGTCTATATTTAGGTCTCCTAGTATTATTGTTTATTGTTGTATATGGTGGGATATCCTATATAGGAAACTTTTCACAAAGGTAATATTTTTACTGCCTGCTAAACAAAGTGTTTTCCTATTATTGATATTGAGGTGTGGTATAAGTCATTCTGCATTATTAACCTGTGGCATCTCCTGAGTATACCTGGTTATGTTTAGGGATTTCTAGTAGCTGACAGCAATTCTACATGTCCGATTATTAGCCCTGTCAAGCCTAATTATATCAAACCCAGTTGGGGTCATTTCATTGATATTTATGTGTTTTTTATCCAGATTTATGTAGCTTTAATTATATCTGGCAAAAATGTGACAATACAAGCATGTACATCCTGTTTTTTTTTTTTTTGCATATGTTTTTAAGATCAATATTTAGGCAGAGAATTTTGGAACTGGGTATAGGAGAGGAAAAGAGACTGAGGCATTTAATACTGTGCTGTTAGTGAGGTATTTTTTGTGTGTGGGAGGGTCAAGGTTTGGGTGAATTCTTCCACTGAATTTTTGAGGTTAAAATTTTATGAAGGAAAGTATATAGCCAAATGTATTTGTGCTTTATTTTTATTGGATTTCATATGGTAAAATACTTAGATTTGTGATACTTGTAACTGAAAAAGTCCTAAGAATGTTTGCTGGTACGGTGTGGGTGTTGTGCTGATTGACAGACTTGGTAACAGCTGGTGTGGTGAGTGTGGGTTTGTGGGAGTATTAATTATATTTATTTGGGAGGGATGATAGTTGGTAAAGAGTGCTAATATGCTGAGGTGGCACACTAGTAGGATTTGAGTCAGAGTAATTTTGTATGACATGTAAGTTAGATTTTGCTGAAGATAGATTGCTCTGTAATCTGTTACGGGACAGTAGTAGTTATAGTTACAAAAGTATAACTTTTAAAAGGACATGCTAGGTTGCTGCGGTCTAATTAAAAGTCAGGGATGTTAATTGTAGGACAACTGCTATTGGATTATGTTCTGATTGTTTTGATGCAGAGATAGGTTAGTAAAGTGTAGAAGTGTAGTTGGGATAGTTTAAATGTGAAGTAGGCAGGGTGGGTGAGAATTGGGGGTAAAGTAGGGGAGTGGTGAGAGCCTGAGCATAACACCACTGAGTCAGCAACATAGTGTTGAGACAAACAATGATGTGATAAGGTAAGAGGATTGCCAGAGGTAGTTCACAACTGTATGAGATGAAAAGAGTAAAATACTACTATGCTAAAGTGAGAGGGAGGAAATGAGAAATACAGGTAGCAGTGCACAAGCCAGGAAGACTAAGCAGACCTGGTATTGCAGGTAGACAACTCACCTGCAATTCCAGGTTTGCCTTACTGGTGCAGCTGCATGGCTGTGAGGTCCTCCATTACAGGAGCTCCACTTAAATTACAGACAGGAGAATGCAAAGCTGGGTACTGAAGGCAGTCTGGCTTCCCACCAGGTATTGCCTACAGTACCTAGTCCCACATACAGGTGGGGCACACTACAGACAGGTGAATGTGAAGCTCAGTACTGAAGGCAGTCTGGCTTCCCACAAGGTACTGCCTACAGTACCTAGTCCCACAAACAGGTGGATCACTCTACAGACAGGTGAATGTGAAGCTCAGTACTGAAGGCAGTCTGGCTTCTCACCAGGTACTGCCTGCAGTATCTAATCTCACATACAGGTGGAGCACAATACAAACAGGAGAATGTGAAGCTCAGTATTGAAGGCACTCTTGCTTCCCACCAGGTACTGCCTGCAGTACCAAATCTCACATACAGGTGGAGCACACTACAACAGGTGAATGTGGAGCTCAGTACTGAAGGCAGTATGGCTTCCCACCAGGTAGTGCCTGCAGTACCTAGTCCCACATACAGGTGGATCACTCTACAGACAGGAGAATGTGGAGCTCAGTACTGAAGGCAGTCTGGCTTCCCACAAGGTAGTGCCTGCAGTACCTAGTCCCACATACAGGTGGAGCACACTACAGACAGGTGAATGTGAAGCTCAGTACTGAAGGCACTCTGGCTTCTCACCAGGTAGTGCCTGCAGTACCTAGTCCCACATGCAGATGGAGTTTGGTGGCCTTTTTGGAAAAGCAAAAACAGTATGCACTCTAACAGAAATGACAGTTGGAAATAAAAAGCAGACAAAGCAGAAATATTTAACAAACTATTTACATGTACCCATATCAACTTCTCAGAGATGAGATGAGATGGTATTTTTGGGGATACTTTCTCAAGCACCGCAGCATAACTCTGCATGAGTGAAGGTTTGAGCATGGACTAGGCCCCGCCTAGTTACTCTGCATACTGAATGAGCCTGAAACACTCAGGGTGTGTGAATGTGGGAGCATGGGGCAAGTACCTTCAAACTGGCATGTGATGCATATTTGTAAGATAACATTGTTTATAGAATGCTGTCAATCTTGTTCTGAACAAATCTGTTAATGTTTGAGAATCAAATGTTGTCATACCTCGCAACCTTTTGGAGCAATAAATCTGGACAAAGCCATCAATAATGGAGGACAAAAGGCCAAAAATAGGGAACCTTTTTAAATATTGCTCTTACAAACTTAGACAATTGATAGAATAACAGGTTTTGGATTAGCATGAATTTTCTGAGGGGTATGAAGTCTGAAACTCAAATGTCTGCCATTATTTTCTGACTTTAACCCTCACTGATTTGCCAATGATTTGCCAGAAAGCTACGATTGTATCAGAAACAGACCAGAAATATGACACAAAAATCTGTACAGCTGAGAGATATGAAAGTGTTTAACTATTTTAATGAACTTCTTTGGTTTGGTTTAGTCACCAGCTTTCATTTGAGCATATTTCTTGCATGGAATATGTTATATAATGTCATGTGTAGGGGTGGTAGGAGATAGAAATGGAGGCAGCAGAGTGGAACAGTTGAAGTTGCCAGGCCTACAACATTGTGGTTTATAGTTTGAATTTTTCATGTGGCAGTTAGCACAGAGCATGAAGGCTACAAACTGTTGACAAGTATTTTACTGTAGTCTAAAGTTTCATTCCCTCAATCTCCATTTGCCTGCTGTTTGACACTAGGCAAGTCACTTACCCAGATAGTGCTCTGTGATAATAGGCAGACTGGCCAAGTCTCCTCAGTGGTCTCCTGCACTACATTTCTGGTAACTATATCACTATATCCCCAATATCACTAGGTGGGTTGCAAACTGTCTCACAGATGGAACCCACAGTGTGAAAGTAGCTGACTTCAAGTCAGACTGCCGGCCAGTCATGAGTGGAGTCCCACAGGGTTCAATCCTGGGTCCTCTCCTCTTTGGTATCTACTTCTCTGAAGTTCAGGGCAACACGAAGGGACTCTGGCTGACAAAGTTCACAGACAACTGCAAGTTAGAAGCTATTATTAACTCCCCAAGTGATGCTGACACCCTGCAGAAAGGCCTTACTAAGACCAATGACTGGTGTCAGAACTGTGGCCTTAAGCTCAATGCCAAAAATGTGTCATTATCCCCTATGGAAAAAAAACTCACTCCCCCTGAATTACCACATTGATGGTAATCCACTGAACTCAGAAGGCATTATAAGAGATCTGGGAACACAGGCTGATAGCAGCCTCTCTTTTGACCACCACATTGCCACTGCGGTCAGAAAGTCCTTCTATGTGGCACATCTCATTACTAAGGGTTTTCCATCCAGGAAAAAAGGAGTCATGTCTCCCTCTACTCTTCCCTCATTAGGCCAATCATCGAGTACAGTGCCCCATTTGTCATGTACCTCACTAGACACCTGCAACAACAGGAGAGGCCGCAAAAGTATTTCACAAAGAGGATCATAGGCCTTAAACACTTGTCCTATATGGACAGACTAAAAAAACTCCAACTATTCTCTCTCTCATATCGCCTACTTAGAGACGATCTCTGCTTGACTTACAAAGCCATGTCTGACCCAGCTCTGTTATAAATGCTGCATCTAAAGAAATCCCAATCCGTCCGCACCAGAAGCTTCAGGGACCTCAACCACATTACCACAATCAACAGAACATGTTGGAGGGACAGGTTCATAACCCAGAGACTGCCCATGCTATGGAATAGACTTCCCATACATGTCACGCAGAGCACCTCACTGGCCCTCTTCAAGAGAAATCTTGATGAGTGGATGGGAAATAGAAAATTCACCCCGGGAATCACTCCAGTGGCTCTACTTGACAGAGGCACTGGAAACTAATGGGTGGCATGATGCCAGGGTAATCCTATGGGCTAGGCTTCTAAAGGCTCCAGGCCCATTAGCCTAGTACACACCCATGAACCTATGAACTACCTATGAAGGCAATACAACAAGACAGCGCCAGACAAATCGTATCATGTTGTATGTTGTGTAGTGACAGGAGTGTGGATTCCAGGTGGAATTAATAGTGCTAAAAATTACACCAAAGTAAAGAGGTACCATATCAGAACATTTTTTGAGCTGTGCAGGTGATGCTTTGAAAAAGAGATTTTATGCTACTTTTAATTGGGACAAGTCTGGAGTTTCCTCTGTTATTTGTCAGTCAAAGTGACAGAGAAATTTGCAATCGGGAGAAGGTAGTAAGGCTTGAATGAACAGCCCATGGTATAGGGCATAATTTTACAAAATGTATCTCACCTCCCATAGTGCTTTGAGAATAAGATAATCTCACCAGATGTGCAACTTTTAGAATGAAGTAGTCATAGTTTTTACCACCTAGACTCCATCAGACATATTAATGTTTTTTCCGTTGGTTCCATTTGTAAGGGAAGCTAGTACTTTCTTTAACCCATTCTGACTTTGGAGCTAGTTAAGTGAGGGTTAATGTGGCCACCGGCCTGTTTTGCCTATGTAGCTGACACCTTTCCGCTATGTCCTGCTGTTACATTTAATATCAGATTCTTAAACTAGGACACCCATTTCATAATTTTATGTATAGTAAAACAGTGCCTATGTTTCTTTGCTTAGTTTAAAAAAAGGGGATTCTCTTTTATTTACCACAAGTTCAAAATAAATGTGTTTATACAAATCAGTCAATATTAATAATTTTGTATATACATATGTGTGTATATGTATAGAGGTCTATCTATCTATATATCTATCTATCTATCTATCTATCTGTCTGTCTGTCTGTCTGTCTGTATGTGTAAAAGAAATCGGGTTAAGTGTCGAATATTTGCTGAGTTTGGCTAAAATCAATGTGGGAAGTGTTCTTATGTATTTGCAAGTGCATTTTAGTGCTGTTTATGTCAAGCTATCACCAGGCCTGACTGTTACAGTTAAGTACACATATACACCCAAACGCACCCACACAGTGATGATGCTGATATTAATAGGTTCATCTATGGATCATAGCAATTTCAAGGCAAGTAAATCTATAATTTACTCATTAATGGATGGTTAAGTGTGTGGAAGTGGGGGAAGGAACATTGAATGTTGGCAGTATAACTGGTAAAAGGAGATAGCTAGCTGATATGACAGGGAGAAGAAAGGTTGATATATTGTGTGTGCAAGAGACCAGATTAAAGGGGAGTAAGGCCAGGTGTATTGGAGGTGGGTTCAAATTGTTCTACCATGGTGTGGATGGTAGGAGAAATGGGGCAGGTTCAGAGGTGCATAGATTAGTACTAAGCTAACTGCCCTTGTGAGCCATTTTAAGCCTAGCCAATTATCCCTTGTGAGACTCAAACCCCGCACCTTGTGTTTGTAAGGCCAACACTTTAACCATTAGGCCATCCCCAAGTGTTATCCTGAAGGAATAGTATGTTGAGAGCGTTTTGGAGGTGAAAACAGCATTGGTGAGAGTGATGTTTATGAAGCTGGAAATTGATAGTGTGATGATGAATGTTGTCAGTGCATATGGTCTGCAAGTATGGTGTGCGATGGATGAGAAACATAAATTTTGGAGTGAGTTGGATGAAATGATGGTAAGAGTACCCAAGGGTGTGAGAGTGGTGATTGGAATGGATTTTAATGGGCACACTGGTAAAGGGAACAGAGGGAATGAAGAGGTGATGGGTAGGTATGGTGTTAAGGAAAGGAATGCAGAAGGTCAGATGATTGTGGATTTTGTGAAAAGGGTGGACATGGCTGTAGTGAATACATATTTTAAGAAGAGAGGAGGATAGGGTGACATACAAGAGTGGAGGGAGATGCACACAGGTGGATTATATCCTCTACAGGAGGGCCAGTCTGAAGGAGACTGGAGACTTCAAAGTGGTGACGGGGGAAGCGTAGTTAGGCAGCATAGGATGGTGGTCTGTAGGATGATATTGGTGATCAAGAAGAGGAGGAGGAGAGTGAGGGCAGCACCAAGGATCAAATGGTAGAAGCTGAAAAAGGATGACTGTAAGGTGGAGTTCAGGGAAGAGTTAAGACAAGCACTGGGTGGCAGTGAAGAGTTACCAGAAACCTGGGAAGCCATGGTAGAGGTGGTAAGGGAGACAGCTAGAAAGGTGTTTGGTGTGACATCGGGACAGAGGAAGGAGGACAAGGAGACCTGGTGGTGAAATGAGAAAGTACACAAGAGTATACAGGGGAAGAGGTTGACAAAGAAGTGGGATTGTCAGGAAGACAAAGAAAGTAGACAGGAGTACAAGGAGATGAGGTACACGGTGAAGAGAAAGGTGGTGAAGGCTAAGGATAAGGTGTATGGCAAATTGTATGAAAGGTTGGACACTAAGGAGGGAGAAGACCTGTACCAATTGTCTAGATAAAGGGATCGAGCTGAGAAAGATGTGCAGCAGGTAAGGGTGATAAAGGATAATGAGGGAAACGTACTCACAAGTGAGGAGAGTGTGTTGAGCAGATGGAAAGAGTACTTCGAAGGGATGATGAATGAAGAGCATGAGAGGGAGAGAAGGCTGGAAGATGGGGGGTAGTGAATCATGAAGTGCAGTGGATTAGCAAGGAGGAAGTAAGGACAGCTATGAAGAGGATGAAGAGTGGAAAGGCTCTTGGTCCAGGTGACATACCTGTGGAAGCATGGAGGTGTTTAGGAGAGATGGCAGTGGAGCTTCTAACTAGATTGCAAAACAAAATCTTGTAAAGTAAGAGGGTACCTGAGGAGTGGAAGAGAGGTGTATGTTACTGATTTTTAAGGATAAGGGTGATGTGCAGAGATTTAGTAACTACAGAGGGATAACACTGATCAGCCGCAGCATGAAGTTAAGGGAGAGAGTAGTGGAAGCTGGTTAAGAAGGGAGGTGATGATTAGTGACCAGCACTATGGTTTCATTCCAAGAAAGAGCACTACAGATGCAATGTTTGCTCTGAGGGGGCTAATGGAGAAGTGTAGAGAAAGTCAGAAGGAGTTGCATTTTGTCTTTGTGGACCTAGAGAAAGCATATGACAGTGTTCCTAGAGAGGAGTTGTGGTATTGTATGAGGAAGTTGGGAGTGGCAGAGAGGTATGTAAGTGTGGTACAGGATATGTACTAGGGTAGTGTGACAGTGGTAAGGTCTGCAGTAGGAGTGACGGACGTGTTCAAGGTGGAGGTGGGATTACATCAATGATCAGCTCTCAGCCCTTTCTTATTTGCAATGGTGATGGACAGGTTGACAGACAGGAGTCCTTGTGGACCATGATGTTTGCAGATGACATTGTGATCTGTAGTGAGAGTAGGGAACAGGTTGAGCAGACCCTGGAGAGGTGGAAATCTGCTCTAAAGAGGAGAGGAATGAAGGTCAGCAGGGCTAAGACAGAATATATGAGTGTGAATGAGAGGGAGGACAGAGGAATGGTGAGGATGCAGGGAGTAGAGTTGGTGAAGGTGCATGAGTTAAAATACTTGGGATCAACAGTTCAGAGTAATGTTGAGTGTGGAAGAGAGGTGAAGAAGAGAGTGCATGTAGGGTGGAGTGGGTGGAGAAGAGTGTCAGGAGTGATTTGTGACAGATGGGTACCAGTAGGAGTGAAAGGGAATGTCTACAAGATGGTACTGAGACTAGCTATGTTATATGGGCTGGAGACGGTGACACTGATGAAAAGACAGGAGTCAGAGCTGGATGTGGCAGAGTTAAAGATGCTAAGATTTGCATTGGGCATGACGAGGATGGACGGGATTAGGAATCAGTATATAGAGGGTCAGCTCAGCTTGGACGGTTTGGAGATAAAGCCAAAGAGGTGAGATTGTGTTGGTTTGGACATGTGCTGAGGACTGATGATGGATATATTGGGAGAAGGATGCCAAGGATGGAGCTGACAGGTAAGAGGCAAAGAGGAAGGCCTAAGACAAGGTATATGGATGTGGTGAGAGAGGACATGCAGGTGGTTGCTGTGACAGAGCAAGATGCAGAGTACAGGAAGAAATAGAAACAGATGATCTGCTGTGATGACCCCTAGCAGGAGCAGCAAAAGAAGAGGAAGAAATCCATAATTTACTCATTGCCAATACCCACCCTCATGAAGTACTCCCTGCTTCTGGAAGAGCAGTTCATGTCAAGTGAGAAATTAATTTGCAGATGTTATCCTGTGATCAAGGTTCATTTTAAAGGATGGAAGGGTGTCACACTGTCTCTCATTCAAGGGCAAGCCATCACAGAGTTAACATTTGGTAACTTATGTGTCCCTCCAGCATGTTTTATTTATGTTTCAGAATGTTTAACTCCTTAGTTTGAGTCTATGTCGGCCATTTGTGCTGCAGAGATGCAAGAAATCAAAGAGTGTTGAGTCCTTTGTGGCACAGTCTGCAAGACAGATCAACCTGCAGAAGTTTATAGGAGAGAGAGCCTTAATAAGCAACGCCCTTTAGAGCATGGGCTACCTGTACATCACTGTGAAAAATGTCTCTGTGTGTGTGTACAGGTTCTTGCATGCATGTAAATGTGTGTGTGTGTGTGTGTGTGTGTGTGTGTGTGTGTGTGTGTATGTCAGTGAGACTGATCGTCTGGTGGCAGCAGGAGTTAAGAGGTCTGCGTACTTCGAGACTTTTTAGCTCAAGAAATGGACTGAAATAAAGGGGAAACATGCTCAGAATAGGAAGATTTTAAATACTGCTCTTATAAAGTTAGAACATTGCTTGAATAACAGACGGCATTTGTGTTCAAATCATTTTCTGAAGGAAATAAACCTCTGAAACTTAAATATGTCATTATTTAGTGACTTTAATCCCCAATATTTGGCAACAAGTCACACATTTTAAGAGTGAGGGACCAAAAAAAATTATGCAAATATCTGGATAATTTTTGAAAATTTTATATTTTGGATGTAAAATACTTCTTCCAATGCCATTCACATGCACAGCAAGTCTGAAACATACTCGTAGGAACTATTTTTCATCAAAAATATATAAAAAGTAATATAGTAAAAAAATAAGTAAAACACAACAATTTAACACACAGCTCAAGCTCTAAGAATAATAATGCACTCCAGAGTGTGTGTTACAGTGTAAATAATACCCTTCCAGGGTATAGAGGCACTCCGCATGCAGTGTCTGGCCTTATAACACCCCCAGGTAGGTGTTATTTATACAATAACTCATACCCTAAAAGGCATTATTGCTTGTTTTCCAGTAAACATTTTTGTTGGAAATTTAAGGGGCCTCTATAACTGATGATTCTGGATAGGTACTGTCTGAGGGTGACATTGTACTCTGTAATAGGTTAAATTAGACTAGTTCCCCTATGAAACCCGAAATTACTAAACACTGGTAAACCAAAATGCTGAACACAAATGCCCAAGATATCCACATGGCAAAATCTCAACTTGTAAGCTATTTTTGGAGGTGCACTAGCAGAAATTCCTTATGGAAAACAGCAATTGTCATTCTGTTTGACAGTGTCATGTGATTCAGGTACTTGATTCATTTTGATGTTGGACACCTATAGATATACTAATCAGATCAGAGTACAGGGGGAGGATAACGTCTTTGGACTGAGATGCCATCATATCTCCCAACTGTATATATATTGTTAGTCAAATCTCTGTGTATATATTTCTGCTTATTATCTGACCTGTTGGCGGTGATCTACGTGCTATCAACTGGACATGCAAGCTGATTTAAGTACAATTTTCTCTCTACTTGTATTGTTTAAGATAGTACTGCATTTTATTTATTTGTTTCATTGAATATTAATTGAATATTGTGGGCTCTGTCTCTCTGCAGTTAGACTGCTAGAAGTGTGAAAGGTGTTACCCATCTGACAACTTTGTAGATTTTCTCTTCTTTTGATTGTTCTGTATTTAACTCTTAGCCCAGGGGGTATCTCTTTGCCTTATAACCAGTGTTAGTCACATCCCTGTGTATTTATTTCTGCTCAACATCTGAGCTGTTGGCTGGCTGTGATCACACAAACCATTATCAAACCCTGTTTTACATAAGTCCGGCAAGTATTCAGAGCACTATGTCTGGATAATTCCCATCAGTTTCTCCTGCCATCCTGGTTGACATGGGCATACTGAGACAATGTAGCAACTGCCTCATGTTCACGGACAGTCCTCTACTCCTAGCACATAATTCTTCTACTTGAGAGAGATGCATCTACATCAGTAAGCTGCAATCCATGCCCTCTCACACCACAGTCTGTACTCCTGACAAAGAGGAGATTGCCAGTACAAGCACCACACCACCCACATCACAGAGCCACACAGCCACCTATGCAGGGGTCCTCAACAAAAACTTACCTAAACAACAGAGACTCCCAAAACACACTCACAAACATTCCACACACAACACCAATCACATCACACAAAGTAGTCAACACACCAGTGTCTCACAAACACAGCCCATTAGGCATAACAATAAACCAACGCAGCCCATAAGACATAACAATAAACCAAACATACTTAGTCATTGGTGACTCAGTAGTGAGACACACTGATGTCTCCCTCACCAGGCTCAACAAGGAGAAGGTTATGGTCAGCTGCTTGTCAAGCTCTAGAATCCACCACATCACACACGCACTTAAGTCTCTCCACAACAGGTACAAGTATGACTCTGTTATTGCCCACATTGGTGTGAATGACCTGAGATGTACCTCTCTGGACTATATGAAGAGAGACATGACTGACCTCTCAAAGTATGTACTCCAGGTAGGTATGACACTAGCCCTAAGCAGCATCCTACCTTCACCAAGAATGATACCACAATACCACCAAAAATGTTTGACTTCAACAATTGGCTTAGTTTCTGATGTCTTTCTAAGGGGATCCAGTATCTGTCTGCCTGGGATGACATAGTTGACAGGCCTTGATGCTTTGCCAGAGATGGCCTCCATCTGTCACTCCTGGTGTTCCAGATCTTGGCCAAAGCTCTTGCCTCCCCCATTGTGCCTTTTTTAGGCCATGTCCCAAAGACAAATCTTCCAACACAAAAGATCTGTCAAAAAGCAAATTGAAGGTCATGCTGTTCAATGCTAGGAGCCTTAATCTGAAAATGCACTCACTGGAGGCTCTCCTCACACTGGAAGATGGTGATGTCAGTACAGTCATGGAAACTTGGTTCAGGGCTGCAGAGATCACCCGTACCTTACCAGGCTATACCTCATTCCACACATCCTGACCTTAAAATGAGGTTGGAAAGACTAAGGGTGATGGAGTCTTTATTTTCATTAAGGACAGGCAATCCTCCAGACTGGTTTACCAGCATGATGCACTGGAATTACTCCAGGTGTAACTGACGCTTGGCAAGACATCCATCCAAGTTATTAGCCAGCTATAACCCCCTCTCCATGTCTTAGGACACCCACACCTCTTACCTGGACCTATACGACTCAGTTAAGGTATCCCCTAACACACTGATCTTTGATGACTTCAACTACTCAACCATAAACTGGGTGAACTATTCCTGCACTAATGCACTCTCCCAGAGATTCCTTGACTTCATCATTTCTAATGCACTAGATCAGCTGGTCTCATCTCCCACAAGGAGACATAACATACTGGACTTGGTTCTCACTAACATGGCCCAGCGCTTCACCACCCCCATAGTATGTTCTTTCCTGGTGAGATCAGATCATTGGTCTGTCTCATTTGAAGTTTCTATCCTACCCAACCCCTCCCCATTCGTAACCAGGCTGAAAACCTTCTCAAAGGTTGACTACAACCTCCTAAGGGAGGGTATCAGCAGGTTCACACCACTACCCCCTCAGATGATACAGACAACTATGCTGAACAATATGCCAGTGCAGTATACAAGCACCTGTACAACTGCATGGACTCAGCCATACCCAAGAGAACTAAAATCTGCTCCTCAAGAAAACACAAACCTGTCTGATGGACATCCTCAATCAACTGGCTTTACAACAAAAGGAAGAGACTGTTGTCCAAGGGTAAAAAGGAACAAATTACAAATTGGAAAAACTCCCACCTCCGACTCAAGAAGCAAATTAGATCACTAGTGAAAACCTCCAAAGCCAGTTATGAGTTAAAACTAGCCTCCAAAACAAAGAGAAACCACAAGTCCTTCTTCAGTTATTTTAGGAACCTCCATGGCAAAGCCCAAGTTTATTCCAACCTAGTACTTAATGGTACCACTTACACTGATCCTGCTGACTTAGCCAAACTGCTAGCTGATAGATTCAGTGCAAACTTCACCCCCATTATTACACCTCAAAAGCCCAGTTGACATCTGCAGTACTTGTCTGACACCTCACATCTCCGTAGATCAAGTGTTAAAGGCCCTATCCAAGGCAAAGAATGCAGCTTCAATGCGACCTGATAGTATCCTAGGCTGTACTCTGCACCATCTCCAGCAAGAACTAGCTTCACCATTGAGCACCCTATTCAACCACAGCCTAAGTACAGGCTTCATTCCAGCAGAGTGGAAAATGGCCATTGTCATCCCCTCGCACAAAGGTGGTGCCACTACTGACCCGGGAAACTATCACCCCATCAGCTTGACAAGTCTGATCTGTAAAGTCATGGAGTATATTATTATGGATCTCATAAACAAGGACCTAGGTAATCTCCAAGCAATCGACCCCACCCAATTCGGATTCATCGGGGCAGAGCTTGCCTATTGAACCTAATTGACTTCTTTGAGAATGTCACCAAGGCCTTGGTGAGGGAAAGCCAGTACATACAACTTACCTTGACCTGGCCAAGGCCTTTGACACTCAGGCATCATTGAAAAGCTAACACAACTTGGTGTTAATCCCTATCTAGTCAGATGAGTGGCCAACTAGCTCACAGATAGGACCCACAGGGTCAAAATAGGTGTCACCACCTCTGACAGCAGACCTGTCACTAGTGGTATTCCCCAGGGATCTGTCATGAGACCCCAACTGTTTGGCATCTACTTCTCAGAGGTCCAGGCAAAGACAAAGGGCCTATGGCTGACCACGTTTGTGGATGACTTTAAGTTGGGAACTGTCATTGACTCCTCAGTTGATGTCAATATACTGCAAGAGGGTCTCACAGCTACAAATAACTGGTACCAAAGTCATGGCCTTAAGTTAAATGCAAAAAATGTATTATCATACCATTCGGCAAAAACACAGCACCTACTGATTACCACATCAATGGCAACCTCTAAGCACACAACTTGTGATGAGAGACCTGGGTACTCAGGTTGACAATAATCTCACATTTGTCCATCATGTGGCAGTGGTGGTCAGAAAAGCCTTTTATTTGGTTCATCTCATAAGTAAAGGAATTGCATCCAGAAAAAAAGGAGGTTATTACCTCTCTGTACTCCTCCCTTATTAGACCTATAATTGAGTATAACACCCCATTTGGTATGTACCTCTCCAAACACCTGACCAACTAAAAAGGCCACAGAAATACCTCACAAAGAGAATCCATGGCCTCCAACACCTGTCCTATGTGGACAGGCTTAAATCACTATCACTCTACTCGGTATTATACAGATTGCTCAGAGGTGATCTGTGTCTCACCTACAAGGCAATATTGGACCCTGCCCTACTAGAGATGCTCCATATCCATAAGTCTAACTCCTTGTACATTACCCACTCAATAGGCCTAAATCTAATATGCGACATTAACAAAACCTGTTGGAGAGACAAGTTTGTCTCCCAGAGGTTGCCCTGTCTCTAGAATAGACTTCTCATACATGTCAAAGAGAGCATCTCACTGACCCTTTTCAAGCACAACCTTGATGAGTGGATGGGAAACCATACATTTGTCCCAGGGGTTCCACCTTTGTCCCTCATTGACAGGGGTGACAGGTGCTGATGGAGGTTTCATTTTTGGGGATAACCTCTTGGCTAGGCTTGTAAGGGCTCCAGGGCCTTTAGCCTAGTAACCTCCTATGATCCTATGTCCAGACTTTTGCCTCACATTTTTGGTCCATTTTTCATACCATTGCGTTTTTCTGGCAAATTAGTGGCAAATCATTAAATATTGAAGTTAAAACATAATGACAGACATTTGAGTTTCAGACTCCATACCCATCAGTAAATTCATGCAAGACCTGTTATTCTATCAACTTTCTAAGTTTGTAAGAGCAATATTTAAAAGTTGTCCCTATTTTTGGGCCTTTGTCCTACATTTATTCATGGTTTTGTCTGGATTTCTTGCTCTAAGAGGTTGAGATGTATGGATAGCATGCCTTTGTGCATCAGCTGGGTTAGACAGAATGATTTTATGACTACTTATCCACATGGTAGGCGAATGAGGAGTTGCTGACCAA
>NC_056733.1:958643136-958768857 GCF_019279795.1 Protopterus annectens | reverse complement strand
CAAGGTTTGGATCGCTTTACCTACTTAGTTAAGTTGGGCTGCTTTGTTTCACTTTGGCGCCTAAACTGGAAACAGTCGCAGCTGACATTCTCATGTTTCCACTAGTTTCGGGACCTTATTATATATGGTAAGCCTTTGAGTTGTGGATGCTTTACCATATTTTCTTTTTTTATATATTTCCTGACTCCAGCTACAAGCCAGCACTTGGGCGCGCTGAGTGTTTTCTCCATTTCGTTTGTGATTCAAGAGGCTTCATAACGCTAATATCAGTGTTTATATGGTTGTTACTACATTTGGAGATTGAGTTCTAATTTTTTCAGCTCGCTCACATTTGGTGTTCCCGGACAGAACTTCAATTTGGGGTCCACACATTTTTTGCCATCGGAAACCAACTACGATTTAACTATTTTGATATTGGTGCAACCAAAGATCAAGGTGTGTTTAACTTTTTGACTTTTTTGGTTAACAGCGATACTTGCGTGTTTGGGCCTATATCAAGGGACTACGGTTTTTGTTCTGACAAAGCAGTCATTATGCTATGTCCTGCTATTCTGGGCTCATGTTACTTTGGTGAATGTGTGGCTATTGAATTCAACTGTTGGTACGGATCTGTTTGGTGCGCCATTTATATTCTGTCTTTTGTAAAACTCATTAATGGACTGGCGCTACTGGGACTTTCATAACATTTATATTTCTTGATTGTTTCAACGGTATTGCTTTGCATTTGGGCCTTCACATGGAGGAACTGCTGCTTCTTTACCAGGACTGGATATTTGCAGCATCTACGATGAATGATCGGTCGGTTACCGGAACTAGTGGACTATTAGTTTAAGCTTATTGTTCATTCAACATTACTAATAACTGGTGTCTGATATATTGTAAAGGGGTACATGATGTCCAGTACTTTCGTTTGAACTTGAACTAAGCTGTATGTACTGATTTTCAATGACTAAACTTTAAAATGCTTTTGTATTTGAAATAATGTTTGTTTAATATTGGTGCATGCACAGTTGATTCAGGCAATAATTTTCTCGTTTGGAGTATGTTCAAACTTTAGGGGTTTTAGTGCCCATTTGTTGACATCACTATTGGATATCACCATTTCATGGCATCACTTATTGAATTAGCATATTATTAGACGAATGGTCTCAATTTGTCTTGCACTGTATGTCTCGTTATATATTTTTGCATTGTATGCTTTTTAACAACTTGGCCGAAGTACATCAGGGCTGTGGCCACACTCTATTTGATTAGCTGACTTATAGGCATTGTGTTACACATGTTTCTACTTTTTAGTATTCTTACATGGATGTGATTTTCATCTTTTTGTGTAATTTGAAGACAATTTTGTCAGGCTTATGCCTGTTATAGATTGAGGCCCTTATTCCGATTGGATTATTATACTGTTCTCTGTGAGCAGTTATAGTCTTGATACATAATTTCACTGGGGCTGGTGTTAACCAGTAGTCTATTTGGTCTTTTAAGAAAGTTGTTTAAACTTAATTAAACTCAGCAATATTGTTCTTTAATGTGGTGGATGAACCTGTTACAATATTATATTGTTCATGCTTTTGAACATTAGGACATGATTATCATCAGGGCTTGTTTTATTCTTTATAGATATAACTGTAGGACTTTTTAGTCACTTCATGGTTGTCTTAGGGTATTGCTAAGCCCTTTTACTACACCTACAGGACCCTTCATGTTTCCAAGTTTATTATTATGTATTGATGTTGGGTATCTAGTCTCTTTTGATTCTGGACACCTTTGTCAAGCATACCTAAAAGTTTCTGTATTTTATATTTGCATTATGACTAAAGTGACCTGATTATTGCAGTATAAATTGTTATACTTTCAAAATCAAATTTACACCCACTGCTTGGTCCCCCAAAATAAATGCACACATTTTTATGTGACTATATATGTATTTTGTTTTTTGATGATTCATTTTCATTATATTATAATTATCTAGTAGTCTATTTCTCTTCACTGTGTTGATGGTTTTAGAACATATTAATTGGTCCAGGTGGGATATTGCTGGTGCTTCCTGCTGATCCGGTTTTTCCTTTTGACCTTTATAGCAATAGAGATTTGGTATTACTTGGGAACCTTCTTTTTGGTACGTCTGGGACCTCTGGTCCTTAGCCTTTCCAGGAATTTGTTATCAGCATAATAGTTTCCTGTGTTTCCTTACTTTCATAGGGTGGGTTATTTTCCATTTATATTCGCAGCATGGATCTCAACAATATTTTGTCCGGATTATGTGCTGATCGGCAGGATATAGGTGTTTTTGGGATTGACACCCTACCAAGCAATGATCCGGAAAACTCGGCACAACCACTTACGGTGGATTGTGATATGTTTTTTCATTCGGTTACTAAAGCATTTAAAACACTTAGATCTAATATTTGGCATCTCAAACTGTTCAGAGCTTACTCTACTCAAAATATGGCTCCCAGAGGACTTCGGATACGTCTCCAACCTCTAGTGGGGAGACCAGATGAAAAATTGAATCAAGATTGGAAGGAAGCTTTACAGTTGGGATCCATGTCATTTGTGAATATTCTATTACAATATTATGAAAGAACGGTTGATTTGAACATACAGGACATCAAGACTTTATGTTCAGATGTCAATAAGTTTGAATCTTCTCCCAAATATCAAGACAATATTAAAAAATTCTCCCATGAATTGATGGAACATGAGAAAACTATTAAGGAACGTAAAATTAAAAAGTTTCATAGGGACTACTCGGATTATCAACGGGGCAGACCTTTTGATTTCAGTCGGTCTGTCAGGTTTGCTGACACGAATCAGGTCAGGACCGGGCCCAGTCGTACCAAAAAGAGACCTTGATCTATTTTGAAAAATAGGGGTGAATCTTCAAATAGTACGTCAGGGGATGATTCCTCAATAACTGACAGTGAAGGGGCCTCTGACAGGGGGTCTCCCAATATGAAGAAAACCAATAGAATTTCCCCTTTAGAAGGGGCAAGGGACACCGGGGGGGCAGGAAGCACCGGAAAACAACCCGCTCAGGTTTCGTTTCAGGGCCTATTGAACAATTTTCTGAGCTAGTGTCCACTCAAACTTTTAATCAGAATGTATTAAATCTGTCAAATGTTACATTATCTAATGAACAAATAGCCTTATTGAACAAAGGTCTTAATTATATTCCTTCATTTTTTTGTCAGGAATATCATATCATTCAGGACTTACAGGTTTTTTGTCGTACTTTGAATTTAAAATTGTTTTTTGCTGAGGATAGTTCAGGCCCATCTGATGATTTTTGGTTTGGTAAGTCATCTTTCCAACCGCCCATGAATAAACATGTTTCCATATTTATGGATTCAATTTTGAGGGACCTCCACTTTCAGAACCTAGGGCATGTTATGCTAGGAAGCAATCTTACTATGGATGATAAGTTGGCTCTAGACCAACTATGTAATAACAAAGATATTGTGGTTGTTTCAGCTGACAAAGGGGGAGCTGTGGTGGTCCTTAATACTGCTGATTATATACAAGAAGGGTTGACACAATTATCAGATAAAAAAATGTTATATGCATATGTCCATAGATCCCACACCTGTTTTCAAAGAAGAAATTGATTCATTCTTGAAGCTAGCTTTTGAGGAGGGGATTATTAGTAAAAAATGTTTGTCATCACTTATGGTGTCTGAACCTTCAAAACAGATTTTGTATCTCTTACCTAAGATTCACAAATCTTTGATCAAACCACCCGGCAGACCTATTGTCTCTGGAACAGGATCCCTGACTGAACCCTTATCTGCATTCCTTACGAGATATCTTAAGCCACTTTTAGGTTTGATAAGGTCAAGATTGCAGGACACTACCCAATTTTTGCAGATCATTCAAGATAGTCAGTTGGAACCTGATTGGTACATGTGTACCTTAGATGTAAAATCATTATATACCAGTATCCCTCATTGGGCAGGTCTACAATCCCTTCAATATTGGCTAGATAGGGCAAATCACTACACACCAGGGTTCAACACATTATTGATTTGTATGTCAGAACATGTACTCAACAAAAATGTTTTATACTTTCAAGGCCAGTGTTATTGGCAGTTGCAAGGGACTGCCATGGGAGCATCATTTGCTCCCATTTATGCCGATCTTTTCATGGCTTATTTTGAGGAGTACATGATATATGACGCTTTACATAACATCTATCAGGTGGAGATGGACATCTGGCGACGATATCTGGACGACTGCTGGTTAGTGTGGCGTGCGGACTTGGGTTACTTGTACGAATTTGTGGAATATCTAAACGGCAATTTATGGGGACTTGAATTTTCAGTTACACATGACTAAAATTCAATCAACTTTTTGGATGTCACAGTCTCCAGAAATTCTGATTACACCTTATCCACGAAGGTGTTTCGCAAGTACCCACAATATAACACTTTGCTCCATGCTTCCAGCTTGCACCCGCGTCACACTATTAGAAGCATTCCAGTGTCACAGTTCATACGCATAAAACGTCTTAGTTCAAAGGATGAGGAATATCAAGTAGCTAGTATGGATTTGAGCCAGAGGTTTGCCAGCAGGGGTTATGACCATCAAGATATTAATTTAGCCAGATGTAGGGCAAATCGTATAGATAGGGAACAACTATTGGAATATAAAACTAAGAATGACAACACATCTTGTACCCTTGTCAGGTTTGTTACGACTTATGGAAGAAACATTGATATGGTCAGGAATATCATTAATAAACACTGGAATATCTTACTGGCTAATGATCAGTTAAGGTCAGTTTTGGGTCCACAATGTCGGTTTTCATACAAGCGGGGGAAAACCTTGGGTTCGTATTTGTCACATTACAAACACATGGCTAGTGGAGGTACCATTTACAAACAACTTACCTTACAAGGTGCTGAGCTGTTTGGCTCTTTTCCCTGCGGTCACTGTGGATCTTGTTCCTATATGCCTAAATCTAAGGAATTTTCTAGTCGCAACACTAGTAAGATATTTAACATCAAAACTTTTGGTAACTGTAGCAGTGATTGGGTAGTGTACCTAGCATCTTGTTATTGTGGTGCATTCTACATAGGCCAAACTTCTAGGGCACTTAGATCTCAAATGAATGAACATCGTAGTGACATTAGAAATCACAAAGAGACTAATGCTTTGTACCAACACACTCTTAAACATCCACAGGCCAGATTCAATTTCATGATCATTGATCGCATTTCTGGCGATAGAAGTAATAAACAAGGCTGGCATGGCCTATTAGACCACAAAGAGAAATATTGGATAGTTACATTGGGGGGTCTGTTTTACCCTGGGCTCAATGACCGTTTATAATGGGTTCTATACGTAATAGTTTTATGGGCCTATCTCATATATTTTATATATTTTTTATACATTTTGTCTATGTTTGTTTCTGTTCAATGTCTTTTCATTTCTGGGTGGCATTGTTTCCAGATGGGGGTAGGTCCATTTTGTTATGGATGAGCCCTTGTGGATTTTTCTGATAGGGTTTTCCGGTACTACGATATATCATAGTTATGACCACCTATGTGTCATACTCAATATGTCCCTGGGTATCTCAATTAGAGTGGATTATCAGTGCAATATAGTTTATTGCATTTTTTTGCACTCATAGGTACTGTGGATATTCATTATATGGAGGGTTTGTTTAATATATTGTCTTGCATTTTGATCATGATTTTTGGTTTACATTATGCAGTATTTTTTCCACTTTTTCTTTTTTTATTAATTTATTTTGGTTGTCTGTTGGTGGACTGTGTTATACACCATTCAATTTAATACATGAACAGTTTTGGGGTACTATATATGCAATGCATTTTCTCATGCATTTTCTTTATTTATACTCACTATGTTAAATATGTTCTATGTATTTTTTATATTTGTTAGTTTGAGTCTTTCTGGGGGTTTTGAAAGGTCTTTTTGATGGTTTAGCAATGTATGCAGTCAATATTTTGCCATTCCAAAAAATATTTTGGTCATGGCTACATTTTACTATATCATTAATATTTATGAAGTTTGTTGCCTCATTGGCTGACGATTCCTATATAATGTTTGATGGATGGGACTTTGTTGTTTTGTACCACACTGAAGAAGGCAATACTTGCCGAAACCGGTCTGTATTTAATAAAGGATTAATATTTACTCCATTTCTGCTCTTGCTGGTCTACTTGGTGGTTTTGTGGCATTTGGTTTGGACCGTGCACCTCCCCCTTGCATAGAACTTGGTTGGTTTAGTATCTGTACTAACACATACCAATAAGTACTTCATATCACAACTTGCAGTTAGTCACCTAGGTCAGATAAAAGATCAGAAAACTCTGTGACATCAGACATTTGATAACCGCCCACAGATTAGTCAGTGGTCAGCACAGTGGTCACCATTGCCACAGCATCAGAGTGATACAGCAAGACGCACACACATTGGATGAGCTCTCGGTGTTACTCTAACACAGTCTAAGTCACACATGCTGCCTCCTTACACCATGGTGCTGGCTGCCCCTTCCATATCTGGAAGCACTCAAGCTGGATGTGGTGACACTAGCATTTTGGGACACAGTGTGGGTAGGAGCATGACTGTAATGTGACAATGTGAACATAACTGCTGGCCTTACACTGGAGTGACCAACAGTAGATGTGCATGTATAGTGACCAACAGCAGATGTGCATGCATAGTGACCAACAGTAGATGTGCATACATAGTGACCAACAGCAGATGTGCATGCATAGTGACCAACAGCAGATATGCATACATAGTGACCAACAGTAGATGTGCATGCATAGTGACCAACAGTAGATGTGCATGCATAGTGACCAACAGCAGATGTGCATGCACAATGAAGCACAGACATTGATGTCTGAGGGCCATGTGTGGGTTGAATGAGACGGGGTCTACCTCTGCCTACTGGAGGCAATCTGCTTAGTGCAGTTAGGGCACATAACACCCATTTCATACCATAACACTACTGTAGCACTGCTATAGCGAGGCTGTCAACAGAGCATTCAACAGGCACCACACTGTCATGCTGTATAGCCAATGGTGCCATAACCTGCCACACTGTCATGCTGTATAGCCAGTGCTGCCATGACCTACCACACTGTCATGCTATATAACCAATGCTGCCATGACCTACCACACTGTCATGCTGTACAGCCAGTGCTGCCATGACCTACCTCACTGTCATACTGTACATCCAAAGTTGCCATGACCTTACCACGTCTGTGCTCCTGTCCTTCATGTAGCACACGTGGCTGGTATTATGGGCAAGTGCATGCAGGTCAGATCCATGACATAACTCTGAATGTTCATTTGCCTGTAATAGTAGGTGGACAAATGATGACACACATCTATGTACATCAGCTACACTCACATGTGTAGTTTGTTGTCAATTTTGTTCTGTCATGTGGAAGAGTTACCATCTTTATCAGACTATACATGTGACAGAGGGTCACTGTCATCATCATCATGTCCATCATTTGATGTCCCCATAGCATCAGAATGTCTACTCACAGTATCCTGCATATCAGAGGCTACACCATGAACCAGATGGCTGTTTTCTTTCAGACCACACAATGTACCCAATGCAATGACCTGTGTGGCATGAAGTGTACTATGATAGGCACATCACATCCCACCTCAGGATCAGTGACCAGGTTACTGGAAGAGGCAAGTAGTGGACTTGCTACAGAAAGAGGCAGATGACATATGTCACGTACCTTCCTATAAATCACACGATGCCGCTTTGTAATGAAAGATGGGACAACTATATGACTACAATGCCAATGATGATATGGACTTAGCAGGACATCATGTCTGTGGGTGGTTTAGGGACTCTATTTAACAGATGTATGCCATATAACTTATATATCAAACAAATATGACAGATGTAGTCAATACAAATTCTTAAACCTACCTAACATGTCCCCCTCTGACCTCACTGCCAGTGGTGAGGGTTGAAATGCTACTGTCATATGAAAAGATAGACATACACAAATCAGTATTAACCACATACAAGGTGCCATGTAGCATTTTATCTGAGGTACAAGACACAGCAAATAAGACAGACACATACTGGATGGGTGATGACAATGTTCAGATTGCAGGTGTCCTAGGCAGGTGAAGAAGACCACAGTAGTCATGAAGGACACAGATGGGGTTATAAATGGTGACACGTAGTAATCAGATGCAAAGTCTTACCAGGTACATCCTCCCTGTTAGGGGAATATATAATCTGTAGTAATGCAGAGCCTGTAGTACAATAAGGCACACATACATCAACATGTAAGTGTATTCCACAGCCATGACAGAAGGCAGGGTCACACAGCAACTATCAATCACACTAACAGGATATGGAGACTCTTAGGTGGCATGTGCTGCTGTGGTGCAGATAAGGGACGTATTCAGTTGAAAGCACAACATCGCACATGTTACTGAGAGTGTTATCTATGCACTATATTGATACGATAGCAGGTATAACACTTATGTTGTGCATCCACATCAGGTGAATTTTCACATACACAGCATACTTTTGCTGCTGTAAAACAAGTATAACAATATTGTATTAATTGTGAATTAATGTCCTTTAATAAGAAATGTTGAATGCTGAAGTATCTGTGAAATTAAGACATGTCTGTACATCCTGGAAAACATGCTTCAATACTTCTGCCTGGTATCCAATGATCTCGCTGGTGGAATGATGTGAGGACAGGAACAACATTATCTCATCTGGGGGAATCAAGGGTGACCCACTTCCAAAGGCATTCCTTGCCCTCTCATAGTGACGGAGGCTGTTGGCTGCATGGAGGATCATGTCAGATCAACATTGCCAACATGCCTTCTTGGATCTATTGTGGCCACATACTGCATTGATAATGTCTGTCGGGTCTGTTCACATTTGATTCCTGCAGACAGTATCACCTGTCCATTCAAGAAGGTTGTGCCCATGCTAGCACAGAGCGTGGATTATTATATCCTTCTCTCTGTGCGAGAAATTGCCTTGCTATTATGGTTCAACATCTGGAAGTCAGTGTAAGATGTATATCTTACAGTTTATATAGGTTCTGCTTGCTGGTGTTATGGATTCTTGGTATGTCACTTCTTTTTGTTGGTGGTATTGATGGCATGGTATGTCACTTGTTCTGCTTGTTGGTGTTATTGATGGCATGGTATGTCACTTTTGTTTGTTGGTGTTATGGATGGCATGGTATGTCACTTCTTCTAATTGTTGGTGTTATGGATTCTTGGTATGTCACTTCTATTTGTTGGCATTATGGATGGCATGGTATGTCACTTGTTCTTCTTGCCAGTGTTATGGATTCTTGGTATGTCATTTGTTCTGCTTGTTGATGTTGTGGATGGCAAGGTATGTCACTTGTTCTGTTTGTTGGTGTTATTGATTCTTGGTATGTCACTTCTGTTTGTTGGCATTATGGATGGCATGGTATGTCACATGTTCTGTTTTTTGGTGTTATGGATTCTTGGTATGTCACTTGTTCTGCTTGTTGGTGTTATGGATGGCTTGGTATGTCACTTGCTCTGTTTTTTGGTGTTATGGATTCTTGGTATGTCACTTGTTCTGCTTGTTGGTGTTATGGATGGCTTGGTATGTCACTTGTTCTGTTTGTTGGTGTTATGGATTCTTGGTATGTCACTTGTTCTGCTTGTTGGTGTTATGGATGGCTCGGTATGTCACTTGTTCTGCTTGTTGGTGTTATGGATGGCTTGGTATGCCACTTGTTCTGTTTTTTGGTGTTATGGATTCTTGGTATGTCACTTCTTCTGCTGGTTGGTGTTATGGATGGCTTGGTATGTCACTTGTTCTGTTTTTTTGGTGTTGTGGATGCTTGGTATGTGACTTCTGTTTGTTGGCTTTATGGATGGCATGGTATATCACTTGTTCTTCTTGCTGGTGTTATGGATTGCTTGGTATGTCACTTCTGCTTGTTGGCATTATGGATGGCATGGTTTGTCTCTTGTTCTGCTTGCTGGTGTTATGGATTATTGGTATGTCACTTCTGTTTGTTGGCATTATGAATGGTATGGTATGTTACTTGTTCTGCTTGTTGGTATTATGGGTGCATGGTATGTCACTTCGCTTTGTTGGCATTATGTATGGCATGGTATGTCACTTGTTCTGCTTGTTGGTGTTATGGATGGCATGCTATGTCACTTGTTCTGCTTGTTGGTGTTATGGATTGCTTGGTATGTCACTTCTGTTTGTTGGTGTTATGGATGGCATGGTATGTCACTTGTTCTGCTTGTTGGTGTTATGGATTGCTTGGTATGTGACTTCTGTTTTTTGGCATTATGGATGGCATGGTAAGTCACTTGTTCTGCTTTTTGGTGTTATGGATGGCTTGGTATGTCACTTGTTCGTGTTATGGATTCCTGGTATGTCACTTCTTCTGCTTGTTGATGTTATGGATGGCATGGTATATCACTTGATCTGTTTGCTGGTGTTATGGATGCCATGGTATGTCACTTGTGTTTGTTGTTGTTATGGATGGCGTGGTATGTCACTTGTTCTGCTTGTTGGTGTTATGGGTTCTTGGTATGTCACTTCTGTTTGTTGGCATTATGGAAGACATGGTATGTCACTTGTTCTGCTTGCTGGTGTTATGGATTCTTGGTATGCCACTTCTGTTTGTTGGTGTTATGGATGGCATGGTATGTCACTTATTCTGCTTGTTGACGTTATGGATTCTTGGCATATCACTTCTGTTTGTTGGTGTTATGGATGGCATGGTATGTCACTTGTTCTGCTTGCTGGTTTTATGGATTCTTGGTATGTCACTTCTGTTTGTTGGTGTTATGAATGGCATGGAATGTCACTTGTTCTGCTTGTTGGTGTTATGGATTCTTGGTATGTCACTTCTGTTTGTTGGCATTATGGATGGCATGGTATGTCACTTGTTCTGCTTGTTGGTGTTATGAATGGCATGGTGTGTCACTTGCTGTGCTTGCTGGTGTTATGGATTCTTGGTATGTCACTTGTTCTGCGTGCTGGTGTTATGGATGACTTGGTATGTCACTTGTTCTGTTTGTTGGTGTTATGGATTCTTGGTATGTCACTTGTTCTGCTTGTTGCTGTTACGGATGGCATGCTATGTCACTTGTTCTGTTTGTTGGTGTTATGGATGGCTTGGTATGTCACTTGTTCTGTTTGTTGGTGTTATGGATTCTTGGTATGTCACTTGTTCTGATTGTTGGTGTCATGGATGGCTTGGTATGTCACTTCTTCTGCTTGTTGGTGTTATGGATGGCTTGGTATGTCACTTGTTCTGTTTGTTGGTGCTATGGATTCTTGGAATGTCACTTCTTCTGCTTGTTTGTGATATGGATGGCTTGGTATGACACTTGTTCTGTTTGTTGGTGTTATGGATTCTTGATATGTCACTTGTTCTGTTTGTTGGTGTTATGGATGGCATGGTATGTCACTTGTTCTGTTTGTTGGCATTATGGATGGCATGGTATGTCACTTGTCCTGCTTGCTGGTGTTATGGATTATTGGTATGTCACTTCTGTTTGTTGGCATTTTAGATGGCATGGCATGTCACTTGTTCTGCTTGTTGGTGTTATGGATTGCTTGGTATGTCACTTCTGTTTGTTAGCATTATGGATGGCATGGTATGTCACTTGTTCTGCTTGCTGGTGTTATAGATTCTTGGTATGTCACTTCTGTTTGTTGGCATTATGGATGGCATGGTATGTCACTTGTTCTGCTTGTTGGTGTTATGGATTGCTTGGTATGTCACTTCTGTTTGTTGGTGTTATGGATGGCATGGTATGTCACTTGTTCTGCTTTTTAGTGTTATGGATTGCTTGGTATGTGACTTCTGTTTGTTGACACTATGGATAGCATGGTATGTCACTTGTTCTGCTTGTTGGTGTTATGGTTGGCTTGGTTTGTCACTTGTTCTGCTTGTTCGTGTTATGGATGGCAGGGTATGTCACTTGTCCTGTTTGTTGGTGTTATGGATTATTGGTATGTCACTTGTTCTGCTTGTTGGTGTTATGGATAGCTTGGTATGTCACTTGTTCTCTTTGTTGGTGTTATGGATTGTTGGTATGTCACTTCTGCTTGTTGGTGTTATGGATGGCTTGGTATGTCACTTGTTCTGCTTGTTGATGTTATGTATGGTTTGGTATGTCACTTTTTCTGTTTGTCGGTGTTATGGATGGCATGGTATGTCATTTCTTCTGCCTTTGGTGTTATGGATGGCATGGTATGTCACTTCTGTTTGTTTGTGTTATGGATAGCATGGTATGTCACTTGTTCTGCTTGTTAGTGTTATGGATGGCATGGTATGTCACTTGATCTACTTGTTAGTGTTAAGGATGGCATGGTATATCACTTGTTCTGCTTGTTAGTGTTATGGGTAGCATTGTATGTCACTTGTTCTGTTTGTTGGTGTTATGGATGGCTTGGTTTGTCACTTGTTCTGTTTGTTGGTGTTATGGATTCTTGGTTTGTCACTTGTTCTGATTGTTGGTGTTATGGATGGCTTGGTATGTCACTTCGTCTGCTTGTTGGTATTATGGATGACTTGGTATGTCACTTGTTCTGTTTGTTGGTGTTATGGATTCTTGGAATGTCACTTCTTCTGCTGGTTTGTGATATGGATGGCTTGGTATGGCACTTGTTCTGTTTGTTGGTGTTATGGATTCTTGATATGTCACTTGTTCTGTTTGTTGGTGTTATGGATGGCATGGTATGTCACTTCTTCTGTTTTTTGGCATTATGGATGGCATGGTATGTCACTTGTTCTGCTTGCTGGTGTTATGGATTATTGGTATGTCACTTCTGTTTGTTGGCATTATGGATGGTATGGTATGTCAGTTGTTCTGCTTGCTGGTGTTATGGATTCTTGGTATGTCACTTCTGTTTGTTAGCATTATGGATGGCATGGTATGTCACTTGTTCTGCTTGCTGGTGTTATGGATTCTTGGTATGTCACTTCTGTTTGTTGGCATTATGGATGGCATGGTTTGTCACTTGTTCTGCTTTTTGGTGTTATGGATTGCTTGGTACGTCACTTATGTTTGTTGGTGTTATGGATGGCATGGTATGTCACTTGTTCTGCTTTTAGGTGTTATGGATTGCTTGGTATGTGACTTCTGTTTGTTGGCATTATGTATGGCATGGTATGTCACTTGTTCTGCTTGTTGGTGTTATGGATGGCATGCTATGTCACTTGTTCTGCTTGTTGGTGTTATGGATTGCTTGGTATGTCACTTCTGTGTGTTGGTGATATGGATGGCCTGGTATGTCACTTGTTCTGCTTTTTGGTGGTATGGATTGCTTGGTATGTGACTTCTGTTTGTTGGCACTATAGATAGCATGGTATGTCACTTGTTCTGCTTGTTGGTGTTATGGTTGGCTTGGTTTGTCACTTGTTCTGCTTGTTCGTGTTATGGATGGCTTGGTATGTCACTTGTTCTCTTTGTTGGTGTTATGGATTCTTGGTATGTCACTTATTCTGCTTGTTGATGGAATGGATGGCATGGTATGTCACTTGTTCTGCTTGTTAGTGTTATGGATGGCAGGGTATGTCACTTGTCCTGTTTATCGGTGTTATGGATTATTGGAATGTCACTTGTTCTGCTTGTTGGTGTTATGGATAGCTTGGTATGTCACTTGTTCTCTTTGTTGGTGTTATGGATTCTTGGTATGTCACTTCTGCTTGTTGGTGTTATGGATGGCTTGGTATGTCATTTGTTCTGCTTGTTGATGTTATGTATGGTTTGGTATGTCACTTGCTCTGTTTGTCGGTGTTATGGATGGCATGGTATGTCATTTCTTCTGCTTTTGGTGTTATGGATGGCATGGTATGTCACTTCTGTTTGTTTGTGTTATGGATGGCATGGTATGTCACTTGTTCTGCTTGTTAGTGTTATAGATGGCATGGTATGTCACTTGTTCTACTTGTTAGTGTTAAGGATGGCATGGTATATCACTTGTTCTGCTTGTTAGTGTTATGCGTAGCATGGTATGTCACTTGTTCTGTTTCTTGGCATTATGGATGGCATGGTATGTCACTTGTTCTTCTTGCTGGTGTTATGGATTGCTTGGTATGTCACTTCTGCTTGTTGGCATTATGGATGGCATGGTTTGTCTCTTGTTCTGCTTGCTGGTGTTATGGATTATTGGTATGTCACTTCTGTTTGTTGGCATTATGAATGGTATGGTATGTTACTTGTTCTGCTTGTTGGTATTATGGATTCTTGGTATGTCACTTCTGTTTGTTGGCATTATGGATGGCATGGCATGCCACTTGTTCTGCTTGCTGGCATTATGGGTGCATGGTATGTCACTTCGCTTTGTTGGCATTATGTATGGCATGGTATGTCACTTGTTCTGCTTGTTGGTGTTATGGATGGCATGCTATGTCACTTGTTCTGCTTGTTGGTGTTATGGATTGCTTGGTATGTCACTTCTGTTTGTTGGTGATATGGATGGCATGGTATGTCACTTGTTCTGCTTGTTGGTGTTATGGATTGCTTGGTATGTGACTTCTGTTTTTTGGCATTATGGATGGCATGGTAAGTCACTTGTTCTGCTTTTTGGTGTTATGGATGGCTTGGTATGTCACTTGTTCGTGTTATGGATTCTTGGTATGTCACTTCTTCTGCTTGTTGATGTTATGGATGGCATGGTATATCACTTGATCTGTTTGCTGGTGTTATGGATGCCTTGGTATGTCACTTATGTTTGTTGTTATGGATGGCGTGGTATGTCACTTGTTCTGCTTGTTGGTGTTATGGGTTCTTGGTATGTCACTTCTGTTTGTTGGCATTATGGAAGACATGGTATGTCACTTGTTCTGCTTGCTGGTGTTATGGATTCTTGGTATGTCACTTCTGTTTGTTGGTGTTATGGATGGCATAGTATGTCACTTATTCTGCTTGTTGACGTTATGGATTCTTGGCATATCACTTCTGTTTGTTGGTGTTATGGATGGCATGGTATGTCACTTGTTCTGCTTGTTGGTGTTATGGATGGCATGGTATGTCACTTCTGTTTGTTGGTGTTATGGATGCCATGGTATGTCACCTCTTCTGATTGCTGGTGTTATGGATTCTTGGTATGTCACTTCTGTTTGTTGGCATTATGGATGACATGGTATGTCACTTGTTCTGCTTGCTAGTGTTATGGATTCTTTGTATGTCACTTGTTCTGCTTGTTGGTGTTATGGATGGCATGGTATGTCACTTGTTCTGCTTGCTGGTTTTATGGATTCTTGGTATGTCACTTCTGTTTGTTGGTGTTATGGATGGCATGGTATGTCACTTGTTCTGCTTGTTGGTGTTATGGATTCTTGGTATGTCACTTCTGTTTGTTGGCATTATGGATGGCATGGTATGTCACTTGTTCTGCTTGTTGGTGTTATGAATGGCATGGTGTGTCACATGCTGTGCTTGCTGGTGTTATGGATTCTTGGTATGTCACTTGTTCTGCGTGTTGGTGTTATGGATGACTTGGTATGTCACTTGTTCTGTTTGTTGGTGTTACGTATTCTTGGTATGTCACTTGTTCTGCTTGTTGCTGTTACGGATGGCATGCTATGTCACTTGTTCTGTTTGTTGGTGTTATGGATGGCTTGGTATGTCACTTGTTCTGTTTGTTGGTGTTATGGATTCTTGGTATGTCTCTTGTTCTGATTGTTGGTGTCATGGATGGCTTGGTATGTCACTTCTTCTGCTTGTTGGTGTTATGGATGGCTTGGTATGTCACTTGTTCTGTTTGTTGGTGCTATGGATTCTTGGAATGTCACTTCTTCTGCTTGTTTGTGATATGGTTGGCTTGGTATGTCACTTGTTCTGTTTGTTGGTGTTATGGATTCTTGATATGTCACTTGTTCTGTTTGTTGGTGTTATGGATGGCATGGTATGTCACTTGTTCTGTTTGTTGGCATTATGGATGGCATGGTATGTCACTTGTTCTGCTTGCTGGTGTTATGGATTATTGGTATGTCACTTCTGTTTGTTGGCATTATGGATGGCATGGCATGTCACTTGTTCTGCTTGTTGGTGTTATGGATTGCTTGGTATGTCACTTCTGTTTGTTAGCATTATGGATGGCATGGTATGTCACTTGTTCTGCTTGCTGGTGTTATAGATTCTTGGTATGTCACTTCTGTTTGTTGGCATTATGGATGGCATGGTATGTCACTTGTTCTGCTTGTTGGTGTTATGGATTGCTTGGTATGTCACTTCTGTTTGTTGGTGTTATGGATGGCATGGTATGTCACTTGTTCTGCTTTTTAGTGTTATGGATTGCTTGGTATGTGACTTCTGTTTGTTGGCACTATGGATAGCATGGTATGTCACTTGTTCTGCTTGTTGGTGTTATGGTTGGCTTGGTTTGTCACTTGTTCTGCTTGTTCGTGTTATGGATGGCTTGGTATGTCACTTGTTCTGTTTGTTGGTGTTATGGATTCTTGGTATGTCACTTATTCTGCTTGTTGATGGAATGGATGGCATGGTATGTCACTTGTTCTGCTTGTTAGTGTTATGGATGGCAGGGTATGTCACTTGTCCTGTTTGTTGGTGTTATGGATTATTGGTATGTCACTTGTTCTGCTTGTTGGTGTTATGGATAGCTTGGTATGTCACTTGTTCTCTTTGTTGGTGTTATGGATTCTTGGTATGTCACTTCTGCTTGTTGGTGTTATGGATGGCTTGGTATGTCACTTGTTCTGCTTGTTGATGTTATGTATGGTTTGGTATGTCACTTTTTCTGTTTGTCGGTGTTATGGATGGCATGGTATGTAATTTCTTCTGCCTTTGGTGTTATAGATGGCATGGTATGTCACTTCTGTTTGTTTGTGTTATGGATGGCATGGTATGTCACTTGTTCTGCTTGTAAGTGTTATGGATGTCATGGTATGTCACTTGATCTACTTGTTAGTGTTAAGGATGGCATGGTATATCACTTGTTCTGCTTGTTAGTGTTATGGGTAGCATTGTATGTCACTTGTTCTGTTTGTTGGTGTTATGGATGGCTTGGTTTGTCACTTGTTCTGTTTGTTGGTGTTATGGATTCTTGGTTTGTCACTTGTTCTGATTGTTGGTGTTATGGATGGCTTGGTATGTCACTTCTTCTGCTTGTTGGTATTATGGATGACTTGGTATGTCACTTGTTCTGTTTGTTGGTGTTATGGATTCTTGGAATGTCACTTCTTCTGCTTGCTTGTGATATGGATGGCTTGGTATGTCACTTCTTCTGTTTGTTGGCATTATGGATGGCATGGTATGTCACTTGTTCTGCTTGCTGGTGTTATGGATTATTGGTATGTCACTTCTGTTTGTTGGCATTATGGATGGTATGGTATGTCAGTTGTTCTGCTTGCTGGTGTTATGGATTCTTGGTATGTCACTTCTGTTTGTTAGCATTATGGATGGCATGGTATGTCAGTTGTTCTGCTTGCTGGTGTTATGGATTCTTGGTATGTCACTTCTGTTTGTTGGCATTATGGATGGCATGGTTTGTCACTTGTTCTGCTTTTTGGTGTTATGGATTTCTTGGTACTTCACTTATGTTTGTTGGTGTTATGGATGGCATGGTATGTCACTTGTTCTGCTTTTAGGTGTTATGGATTGCTTGGTATGTGACTTCTGTTTGCTGGCATTATGTATGGCATGGTATGTCACTTGTTCTGCTTGTTGGTGTTATGGATGGCATGCTATGTCACTTGTTCTGCTTGTTGGTGTTATGGATTGCTTGGTATGTCACTTCTGTTTGTTGGTGATATGGATGGCCTGGTATGTCACTTGTTCTGCTTTTTGGTGGTATGGATTGCTTGGTATGTGACTTCTGTTTGTTGGCACTATAGATAGCATGGTATGTCACTTGTTCTGCTTGTTGGTGTTATGGTTGGCTTGGTTTGTCACTTGTTCTGCTTGTTCGTGTTATGGATGGCTTGGTATGTCACTTGTTCTCTTTGTTGGTGTTATGGATTCTTGGCATGTCACTTATTCTGCTTGTTGATGGAATGGATGGCATGGTATGTCACTTGTTCTGCTTGTTAGTGTTATGGATGGCAGGGTATGTCACTTGTCCTGTTTGTTGGTGTTATGGATTATTGGTATGTCACTTGTTCTGCTTGTTGGTGTTATGGATAGCTTGGTATGTCACTTGTTCTCTTTGTTGGTGTTATGGATTCTTGGTATGTCACTTCTGCTTGTTGGTGTTATGGATGGCTTGGTATGTCACTTGTTCTGCTTGTTGATGTTATGTATGGTTTGGTATGTCACTTTTTCTGTTTGTTGGTGTTATGGATGGCATGGTATGTCATTTCTTCTGCCTTTGGTGTTATAGATGGCATGGTATGTCACTTTGTTTGTGTTATGGATGGCATGGTATGTCACTTGTTCTGCTTGTAAGTGTTATGGATGTCATGGTATGTCACTTGATCTACTTGTTAGTGTTAAGGATGGCATGGTATATCACTTGTTCTGCTTGTTAGTGTTATGGGTAGCATTGTATGTCACTTGTTCTGTTTGTTGGTGTTATGGATGGCTTGGTTTGTCACTTGTTCTGTTTGTTGGTGTTATGGATTCTTGGTTTGTTACTTGTTCTGATTGTTGGTGTTATGGATGGCTTGGTATGTCACTTCTTCTGCTTGTTGGTATTATGGATGACTTGGTATGTCACTTGTTCTGTTTGTTGGTGTTATGGATTCTTGGAATGTCACTTCTTCTGCTTGTTTGTGATATGGATGGCTTGGTATGTCACTTCTTCTGTTTGTTGGCATTATGGATGGCATGGTATGTCACTTGTTCTGCTTGCTGGTGTTATGGATTATTGGTATGTCACTTCTGTTTGTTGGCATTATGGATGGTATGGTATGTCAGTTGTTCTGCTTGCTGGTGTTATGGATTCTTGGTATGTCACTTCTGTTTGTTAGCATTATGGATGGCATGGTATGTCACTTGTTCTGCTTGCTGGTGTTATGGATTCTTGGTATGTCACTTCTGTTTGTTGGCATTATGGATGGCATGGTTTGTCACTTGTTCTGCTTTTTGGTGTTATGGATTACTTGGTACGTCACTTATGTTTGTTGGTGTTATGGATGGTGGATTGCTTGGTATGTGACTTCTGTTTGCTGGCATTATGTATGCATGGTATGTCACTTGTTCTGCTTGTTGGTGTTATGGATGGCATGCTATGTCACTTGTTCTGCTTGTTGGTGTTATGGATTGCTTGGTATGTCACTTCTGTTTGTTGGTGATATGGATGGCCTGGTATGTCACTTGTTCTGCTTTTTGGGGGTATGGATTGCTTGGTATGTGACTTCTGTTTGTTGGCACTATAGATAGCATGGTATGTCACTTGTTCTGCTTGTTGGTGTTATGGTTGGCTTGGTTTGTCACTTGTTCTGCTTGTTCGTGTTATGGATGGCTTGGTATGTCACTTGTTCTCTTTGTTGGTGTTATGGATTCTTGGCATGTCACTTATTCTGCTTGTTGATGGAATGGATGGCATGGTATGTCACTTGTTCTGCTTGTTAGTGTTATGGATGGCAGGGTATGTCACTTGTCCTGTTTATCGGTGTTATGGATTATTGGTATGTCACTTGTTCTGCTTGTTGGTGTTATGGATAGCTTGGTATGTCACTTGTTCTCTTTGTTGGTGTTATGGATTCTTGGTATGTCACTTCTGCTTGTTGGTGTTATGGATGGCTTGGTATGTCATTTGTTCTGCTTGTTGATGTTATGTATGGTTTGGTATATCACTTGCTCTGTTTGTCGGTCTTATGGATGGCATGGTATGTCATTTCTTCTGCTTTTGGTGTTATGGATGGCATGGTATGTCACTTCTGTTTGTTTGTGTTATGGATGGCATGGTATGTCACTTGTTCTGCTTGTTAGTGTTATAGATGGCATGGTATGTCACTTGTTCTACTTGTTAGTGTTAAGGATGGCATGGTATATCACTTGTTCTGCGTGTTAGTGTTATGGGTAGCATGGTATGTCACTTGTTCTGTTTGTTGGTGTTATGGATGGCTTGGTATGTCACTTGTTCTGTTTGTTGGTGCTATGGATTCTTGGTATGTCACTTGTTCTGATTGTTGGTGTTATGGATGGCTTGGTATGTCACTTCTTCTGCTTGTTGGTGTTATGGATGGCTTGGTATGTCACTTGTTCTGTTTGTTGGTGTTATGGATTCTTGGAATGTCACTTCTTCTGCTTGTTTGTGTTATGGATGGCTTGGTATGTCACTTGTTCTGTTTGTTGGTGTTATGGATTCTTGATATGTCACTTGTTCTGTTTGTTGATGTTATGGATGGCATGGTATGTCACTTGTTCTGTTTATTGGCATTATGGATGGCATGGTATGTCACTTGTTCTGCTTGCTGGTGTTATGGATTATTGGTATGTCACTTCTGTTTGTTGGCATTGTGGATGGTATGGTATGTCAGTTGTTCTGCTTGCTGGTGTTATAGATTCTTGGTATGTCACTTCTGTTTGTTAGAATTATGGATGGTATGGTATGTCACTTGTTCTGCTTGCTGGTGTTATGGATTCTTGGTATGTCACTTCTGTTTGTTGGCATTATGGATGGCATGGTATGTCACTTATTCTGCTTTTTGGTGTTATGGATTGCTTGGTACGTCACTTCTGTTTGTTGGTGTTATGGATGGCATGGTATGTCACTTGTCCTGCTTTTAGGTGTTATGGATTGCTAGGTATGTGACTTCTGTTTGTTGGCATTATGTATGGCATGGTATGTCACTTGTTCTGCTTGTTGGTGTTATGGATGGCATGCTATGTCACTTGTTCTGCTTGTTGGTGTTATGGATTGCTTGGTATGTCACTTCTGTTTGTTGGTGTTATGGATGGCATGGTATGTCACTTGTTCTGCTTTTTGGTGTTATGGATTGCTTGGTATGTGACTTCTGTTTGTTGGCACTATGGATAGCATGGTATGTCACTTGTTCTGCTTGTTGGTGTTATGGTTGGCTTGGTGTGTTACTTGTTCTGCTTGTTCGTGTTATGGATGGCTTGGTATGTCACTTGTTCTCTTTGTTGGTGTTATGGATTCTTGGTATGTCACTTATTCTGCTTGTTGATGGAATGGATGGCAAGGTATGTCACTTGTTCTGCTTGTTAGTGTTATGGATGGTAGGGTACGTCACTTGTCCTGTTTGTTGGTGTTATGGATTATTGGTATGTCACTTGTTCTGCTTGTTGGTGTTATGGATAGCTTGGTATGTCACTTGTTCTCTTTGTTGGTGTTATTGATTCTTGGTATGTCACTTCTGCTTGTTGGTGTTATGGATGGCTTGGTATGTCACTTGTTCTGCTTGTTAGTGTTATGGATGGCATGGTATGTCACTTGTTCTACTTGTTAGTGTTAAGGATGGCATGGTATATCACTTGTTCTGCTTGTTAGTGTTATGGGTAGCATGGTATGTCACTTGTTCTGCTTGTTAGTGTTATGGGTGCATAGTATGTCACTTGTTCTGCTTGTTAGTGTTATGGATTCTTGGTATGTCACTTCTTCTGTTTGTTGGTGTTATGGATTGCTTGGTATGTCACTTCTGTTTGTTGGCATTATGGATGACATGGTATGTCACTTGTTTTGCTTGCTGGTGTTATGGATTCTTGGTACGTCACTTCTGTTTGTTGGCATTACGGATGGCATGGTATGTCACTTGTTCTGCTTGTTGGTGTTATGGATTCTTGATATGTCACTTCTGTTTGTTGGCATTATGGATGGCATGGTATGTCACTTGTTCTGCTTGCTGGTGTTATGAATTCTTGGTATGTCACTTTTGTTTGTTGGTGTTATGGATTGCATGGTATGTCACTTGTTCTGCTTGTTGGTTTTATGGATTCTTGGTATGTCACTTCTGTTTGTTGGCATTATGGATGACATGGTATGTCAATTGTTCTGCTTGCTGGTGTTATGGATTCTTGGTATGTCACTTCTGTTTGTTGGTGTTATGGATGGCATGGTATGTCACTTGTTCTGCTTGTTGGTGTTATCGATTCTTGGCATGTCATTTCTGTTTGTTGGTGTTATGGATGGCATGGTATATCACTTGTTCTGCTTGTTGGTGTTATGGATGGCATGGTATGTCACTTCTGTTTGTTTAATGTTATGGATGGCATGGTATGCCACTTCTTCTGATTGTTGGTGTTATGGATTCTTGGTATGTCTGTTCTGTTTGTTGGCGTTTTTGATGGCATGGTATGTCACTTGTTCTGCTTGCTAGTGTTATGGATTCTTGGTATGTCACTTGTTCTTCTTGTTGGTGTTATGGATTCTTGGTATGTCACTTCTGTTTGTTGGCATTATGGATGGCATGGTATGTCACTTGTTCTGCTTATTGGTGTTATGGATGGCATGGTGTGTCACTTGTTCTGCTTGCTGGTGTTATGAATTCTTGGTATGTCACTTGTTCTGCGTGTTGGCGTTATAGATTCTTGGTATGTCACTTGTTCTGCCTGTTGGTGTTATGCATGGCATGGTATGTCACTTCTTCTGTTTGTTGGTGTTATGGATGGCTCAGTTTGTCACTTCTGCATGTTGGTGTTATGGATGGCATGGTATGTCATTTCTTCTTCTTCTTGGTGTCATGGATGGCATGGTATATTTCTTCTGCTTGTTTTCTCTGTGGATGGCATGGTATGCCCTTCTGCTTTTTGGTGTTATGGTTGGCATTGTATGTCACTTCTGTTTGTTGGTGTTATGGATGGCATGGTATGTCACTTCTGCTTGATGGCATGGTATGTCACTTGTTCTGCTTGCTGATGTTATGGGTGGCATGGTATGTCACTTGTTCTGCTTGCTGATGTTATGGATGGCATGGTATGTCAGTTCTGCTTGTTGGTGTTATGGATTCTTGGTATGTCACTTCTGTTTGTTGGCATTATGGATGGCATGGTATGTCACTTCTTCTGCTTGTTGGTGTCATGGATTGCTTCGTATGTCACTTCTGTTTCTTGGCATTATGGATGACATGGTATGTCACTTGTTCTGCTTGCTGGTGTGAAGGATTCTTGGTATGTCACTTCTGTTTGTTGGCATTGTGGATGGCATGGTATGTCACTTGTTCTGCTTGTTGGTGTTATGGATGCTTGGTATGTCACTTCTCTTTGTTGGTGTTATGGATGCAAGGTATGTCACTTCTTCTGCTTGCTGGTGTTATGGATTCTTGGTATGTAACTTCTATTTGTTGGTGTTATGGATGCATGGTATGTCACTTCTTCTGCTTGCTGGTGTTATGGATTCTTGGTATGTCACTTCTGTTTGTTGGCATTATGGATTCTTGGTATGTCACTTCTTCTGTTTGTTGGTGTTATGGATTGCTTGGTATGTTTCTTCTGTTTGTTGGCATTATGGATGACATGGTATGTCACTTGTTTTGCTTGCTGGTGTTATGGATTCTTGGTACGTCACTTCTGTTTGTTGGCATTATGGATGGCTTGGTATGTCACTTGTTCTGTTTGTTAGTGTTATGGATTCTTGGTATGTCACTTCTTCTTCTTGCTGGTGTTATGGATGGCTTGGTATGTCACTTGTTCTGTTTGTTGGTGTTATAGATGACATGGTATGTCACTTCTGTTTGTTGGTGTTCAGGACTGCATGGTATGTCACTTGTTCTGCTTGCTGGTGTTATGGATGGCTTAGTATGCCACTTGTTCTGCTTGTTGGTGTTATGGAAGGATTGGTGTGTCACTTCTGTTTGTTGGCATTATGGATGGCATGGTATGTTCTTGTTCTGCTTATGGATGGCATGGTATGTCACTTCTGTTTGTTGGTGTTATGGATGGCATGGTATGTCACTTGTTCTGTTTGTTAGTGTTGTGGATGGCATGGTATGTCACTTGTTCTGCTTGTTGGTGTTATGGATTCTTGGTATGTCACTTCTGTTTGTTGGTGTTATGGATGGCATGGTATGTCACTTGTTCTGTTTGTTAGTGTTGTGGATGGCATGGTATATCACATGTTCTGTTTGCTGGTGTTATGGATGACTTGGTATGTAACTTGTTCTACTTGCTGGTGTTATGGATGGCATGGTATGTCACTTGTTCTGTTTGCTGGTACTCTGGATGACTTGGTATGTCACTTGTTCTGCTTGTTGGTGTTATGGATTGCTTGGTGTGTCACTTTTACTTGTTGGTGCTATGGATGGCTTGGTATTTTTCTTCGGCTTGATATGTCACTTATTTTGCATGTTGATTTTATGGATGGGTTGGCATGGCACTTATGGTTGTTAGTGTTACGTATGGCTTGCCATGTCATGTCTACCGCTGACTGGTTTTATGGATGGCTTGGTATGTCACTTCTTTTAGATGGTGTTATGGATGCATGGTATGTCACCTCTACTGCTTGTTGGTGTTATGGACGATTTGGTATGTCACTTTTGCTTGTTGGTGTTATGGTTGATTTGATATGTCACTTTTTCTGCTTGATGGTGTTATGGATGGCTTGGTATGTCAGTTCTGCTTGTTGGCGTTATGGATGGCATGGTATGTCACTTCTTCTGCTTGTTGGTGTTATGGATGCAAGGTATATCACTTCTGTTTGTTGGTGTTATGGATGGCATGGTATGTCACTTTTTCCTGATTGTTGGAGTTATGGATGACTTGGTATGCACTTCTGTTTTTTAGTGTTATGGGTGCATGATATGTCAGTTCTTCTGCTTGCTGATGTTATGGATTGCTTGGTATGTCAATTCTGTTTGTTGGCATTATGGATGGCATGGTATCTCACTTGTTCTGCTTGCTGGTGTTACGGATTCTTGGAATGCCACTTCTGTTTGTTGGCATTCTGGATTGAATAGTATGTCACTTGTTCTGCTTGCTGATGTTATAGATTGCTTGGTATGTCACTTCTGTTTGTTGGCATTATGGATGGCATGGTATGTTACTTGTTCTGCTTGTTGGTGTTATGGGTGCATGGTATGTCACTTCTGTTTGTTGGCATTATGGATGGCATGGTATGTCACTTGTTCTGCTTGCTGGTGTTATGGATTCTTGGTATGTCACTTCTGTTTGTTGGTGTTATGGATGGCATGGTATGTCACTTGTTCTGTTTGTTGGCATTATTGATGGCATGGTATGTCACTTGTTCTGCTTGCTGATGTTAGGGATGGCATGGTATGTCACTTGTTCTGCTTGCTGGTGTTATGAATGGCATGGTATGTCAGTTCTGCTTGTTGGTGTTATGGATTCTTGGTATGTCCCATCTGTTTGTTGGCATTATGGATGGCATGGTATGTCACTTCTTCTGCTTGTTGGTGTTATGGGTTGCTTGGTATGTCACTTCTTTTTGTTTGCATTATGGATGACATGGTATGTCACTTGTTCTGCTTGCTGGTGTTATGAATTCTTGGTATGTCACTTCTGTTTGTTAGCATTATGGATGGCATGGTATGTCACTTGTTCTGCTTGCTGGTGTCATGGATGCTTGGTATGTCACTTCTGTTTGTTTGCATTATGGATGGCATGGTATGTCACTTGTTCTGCTTGTTGGTGTTATGAATGGCATGGTGTGTCACCTGCTCTGCTTGCTGGTGTTATGGATTCTTGGTATGTCACTTGTTCTGCATGTTGGTGTTATGGATGACTTGGTATGTCACTTGTTCTGTTTGTTGGTGTTATGGATTCTTGGTATGTCACTTGTTCTGCTTGTTGCTGTTACGGATGGCATGGTATGTCCCTTGTTCTGTTTGTTGGTGTTATGGATGGCTTGGTATGTCACTTGTTCTGTTTGTTGGTGTTATGGATTCTTGGTATGTCACTTGTTCTGCTTGTTGGTGTTATGGATGGCTTGGTATGTCACTTCTTCTGCTTGTTGGTGTTATGGATGGCTTGGTATGTCACTTGTTCTGTTTGTTGGTGTTATGGATTATTGGAATGTCACTTCTTCTGCTTGTTTGTGATATGGATGGCTTGGTATGTCACTTGTTCTGTTTGTTGGTGTTATGGATGGCATGGTATGTCGCTTGTTCTGTTTGTTGGCCTTATGGATGGCAAGGTATGTCACTTGTTCTGCTTGCTGGTGTTATGGATTATTTGTATGTTACTTCTGTTTGTTGGCATTATGGATGGTATGGTATGTCAGTTGTTCTGCTTGCTGGTGTTATGGATTCTTGGTATGTCACTTGTTCTGCATGTTGGTGTTATGGATGACTTGGTATGTCACTTGTTCTGTTTGTTGGTGTTATGGATTCTTGGTATGTCACTTGTTCTGCTTGTTGCTGTTACGGATGGCATGGTATGTCCCTTGTTCTGTTTGTTGGTGTTATGGATGGCTTGGTATGTCACTTGTTCTGTTTGTTGGTGTTATGGATTCTTGGTATGTCACTTGTTCTGCTTGTTGGTGTTATGGATGGCTTGGTATGTCACTTCTTCTGCTTGTTGGTGTTATGGATGGCTTGGTATGTCACTTGTTCTGTTTGTTGGTGTTATGGATTATTGGAATGTCACTTCTTCTGCTTGTTTGTGATATGGATGGCTTGGTATGTCACTTGTTCTGTTTGTTGGTGTTATGGATGGCATGGTATGTCGCTTGTTCTGTTTGTTGGCATTATGGATGGCATGGTATGTCACTTGTTCTGCTTGCTGGTGTTATGGATTATTTGTATGTTACTTCTGTTTGTTGGCATTATGGATGGTATGGTATGTCAGTTATTCTGCTTGCTGGTGTTATGTATTCCTGGCATGTCACTTCTGTTTGTTAGCATTATGGATGGCATGGTATGTCACTTGTTCTGCTTGCTGGTGTCATGGATGCTTGGTATGTCACTTCTGTTTGTTTGCATTATGGATGGCATGGTATGTCACTTGTTCTGCTTGCTGGTGTTATGGATTCTTGGTATGTCACTTGTTCTGCGTGTTGGTGTTATGGATGACTTGGTATGTCACTTGTTCTGTTTGTTGGTGTTATGGATGGCATGGTTTGTCACTTGTTCTGCTTGCTGTTGTTATGGATTCTTGGTATGTCACTTCTGCTTGTTGACATTATGGATGGCATGGTATGTCACTTGTTCTGCTTGTTGGTGTTATGGATTCTTGGTATGTCACTTCTGTTTGTTGGCATTATGGATGGCATGGTATGTCACTTGTTCTGCTTTTTGGTGTTATTGATTGCTTGGTATGTCACTTCTGTTTGTTGGTGTTATGGATGGCATGGTATGTCACTTGTTCTGCTTTTTGGTGTTATGGATTGCTTGGTATATGACTTCTGTTTGTTGGTATTATGTATGGCATGCTATGTCACTTGTTCTGCTTGTTGGTGTTATGGATGGCATGCTATGTCACTTGTTCTGCTTGTTGGTGTTATGGATTGCTTGGTATGTCACTTCTGTTTGTTGGTGTTATGGATGGCATGGTATGTCACTTGTTCTGCTTGCTGGTGTTATGGATTCTTGGTATGTCACTTGTTCTGCTTGTTGGTGTTATGGATTGCATGGTATGTCACTTCTGTTTTTTGGCATTATGGATGGCATGGTATGTCACTTGTTCTGCTTGCTGGTGTTATGGATTCTTGGTATGTCACTTGTTCTGCTTGTTGGTGTTATGGATTCTTGGTATGTCACTTGTTCTGCTTGTTGGTGTTATGGATTCTTGGTATGTCAATTGTTCTGCTTGTTGGTGTTCTGGATTCTTGATATGTCACTTGTTCTGCTTGCTGGAATTATCAATGGCTTGGTATGTCACTTGTTCTGCTTGTTGGTGTTACGGATGGCTTGGTATGTCACTTGTTCTGCTTGTTGGTGTTATGGATGGCTTGGTATGTCACTTGTTCTGCTTGCTGGTGTTATGGATGGCTTAGTATGTCACTGGTTCTGATTGCTGGTGTTATGGATTGCTTGGTATGTCACTTCTGTTTGTTGGCATTATGGATGGCATGGTATGTCATTTGTTCTGCTTGGTGTTATGGATGGCTTGGTATGTCACTTCTGTTTGTTGGCATTATGGATGGCATGGAATGTCACTTGTTCTGCTTGCTGGTGTTATGGATTCTTGGTATGTCACTTGTTCTGCTTGTTGGTGTTATGGAGGGCTTGGTATGTCACTTCTGTTTGTTGGCATTATGGATGGCATGGTATGTCACTTGTTCATTTGTTGGTGTTATGGATTCTAGGTATGTCACTTGTTCTGCTTGTTGGTGTTATGGATTCTTGGTACGTCACTTCTGTTTGTTGGCATTATGGATGACTTGGTATGTCACTTCTTCTGCTTCCTGGTGTTATGGATTCTTGGTATGTCACTTCTGTTTGTTGGCATTATGGATGGCATGGTATGTCACTTGTTCTGCTTGCTAGTGTTATGGATTCTTGGTATGTCACTTGTTCTGCTTGTTGGAGTTATGGATGGCATGGTATGTCACTTGTTCTGCTTGCTGGTGTTATGGATTCTTGGTATGTCACTTCTGTTTGTTGGTGTTATGGATGGCATGGTATGTCACTTGTTCTGCTTGCTGGTGTTATGGATTCTTGGTATGTCACTTCTGTTTGTTGGCATTATGTATGGCATGGTATGCCACTTGTTCTGCTTGTTGGTGTTATGGATGGCATGGTATGTCAATTCTGTTTGTTGGCATTATGGATGGCATGGTATCTCACTTGTTCTGCTTGCTGGTGTTACGGATTCTTGGAATGCCACTTCTGTTTGTTGGCATTCTGGATTGAATAGTATGTCACTTGTTCTGCTTGCTGATGTTATAGATTGCTTGGCAGGTCACTTGTTCTGTTTGTTGGTGTTATGGATTCTTGGTATGTCACTTGCTCTGCGTGTTGGTGTTATGGATGGCTTGGTATGTCACTTGTTCTGTTTGTTGGTGTTATGGATTCTTGTTATGTCACTTGTTCTGCTTGTTGGTGTTATGGATGGCTTAGTATGTCACTTGTTCTGCTTGCTGGTGTTATGGATTGTTTGCTAGGTCACTTCTGTTTGTTGGCATTATGGATGGCATGGTATGTCACTGTTTCTGCTTGCTGGTGTTATGGATTCTTGGTATGTCACTTGTTCTGCTTGTTGGTGTTATGGATTCTTGGTATGTCCATTGTTCTGCCTGCTGGTCTTATGGATGGCTTGGTATGTCACTTCTGTTTGTTGGCATTATGGATGGCATGGTATGTCACTTGTTCATTTATTGGTGTTATGGATTCTAGGTATGTCACTTGTTCTGCTTGTTGGTATTATGGATGGCATAGTATGTCACTTGTTCTGCTTGCTGGTGTTATGGATTCTTGGTATGTGACTTCTGTTTGTTGGTATTATGGATGGCATGGTATGTCACTTGTTCTGCTTGTTGGTATTATGGATGGCATGGTATCTCACTTGTTCGTCTTGTTGGTATTATGGATGGCTTGGTATGTCACTTGTTCTGCTTGCTGGTGTTATGGATTCTTGGTTTGTGACTTCTGTTTGTTGGTATTATGGATGGCATGGTATGTCATTTGTTCTGCTTGCTGGTGTTATGGATGTCTTGGTATGTCACTTCTGTTTGTTGGCATTATAGATGGCATGGTATGTCACTGTTTCTGCTTGCTGGTGTTATGGATTCTTGGTATGTCACTTGTTCTGCTTGTTGGTGTTATGGATTCTTGGTATGTCACTTGTTCTGCTTGTTGGTGTTATGGATTCTTGGTATGTCCATTGTTCTGCCTGCTGGTCTTATGGATTGCTTGGTATGTCACTTCTGTTTGTTGGCATTATAGATGGCATGGTATGTCACTGTTTCTGCTTGCTGGTGTTATGGATTCTTGGTATGTCACTTGTTCTGCTTGTTGGTGTCATGGATTCTTGGTATGTCCATTGTTCTGCCTGCTGGTCTTATGGATTGCTTGGTATGTCACTTCTGTTTGTTGGCATTATAGATGGCATGGTATGTCACTTGTTCATTTATTGGTGTTATGGATTCTAGGTATGTCACTTGTTCTGCTTGTTGGTATTATGGATGGCATGGTATGTCACTTGTTCTGCTTGCTGGTGTTATGGATGGCATGGTGTGTCACTTGTTCTGTTTGTTGGTGTTATGGATTCTTGGTATGTCACTTGCTCTGCGTGTTGGTGTTATGGATGGCTTGGTATGTCACTTGTTCTGTTTGTTGGTGTTATGGATTCTTGTTATGTCACTTGTTCTGCTTGTTGGTGTTATGGATGGCTTAGTATGTCACTTGTTCTGCTTGCTGGTGTTATGGATTGTTTGCTAGGTCACTTCTGTTTGTTGGTATTATGGATGGCATGGTATGTCACTTGTTCTGCTTGTTGGTGTTATGGATGTCTTGGTATGTCACTTCTGTTTGTTGGCATTATAGATGGCATGGTATGTCACTGTTTCTGCTTGCTGGTGTTATGGATTCTTGGTATGTCACTTGTTCTGCTTGTTGGTGTTATGGATTCTTGGTATGTCCATTGTTCTGCCTGCTGGTCTTATGGATGGCTTGGTATGTCACTTCTGTTTGTTTGCATTATGGATGGCATGGTATGTCACTTGTTCATTTATTGGTGTTATGGATTCTAGGTATGTCACTTGTTCTGCTTGTTGGTGTTATGGATGGCATGGTGTGTCACTTGTTCTGTTTGTTGGTGTTATGGATTCTTGGTATGTCACTTGCTCTGCGTGTTGGTGTTATGGATGGCTTGGTATGTCACTTGTTCTGTTTGTAGGTGTTATGGATTCTTGTTATGTCACTTGTTCTGCTTGTTGGTGTTATGGATGGCTTAGTATGTCACTTGTTCTGCTTGCTGGTGTTATGGATTGTTTGCTAGGTCACTTCTGTTTGTTGGCATTATGGATGGCATGGTATGTCACTTGTTCTGCTTGTTGGTGTTATGGATGTCTTGGTATGTCACTTCTGTTTGTTGGCATTATGGATGGCATGGTATGTCACTGTTTCTGCTTGCTGGTGTTATGGATTCTTGGTATGTCACTTGTTCTGCTTGTTGGTGTTATGGATTCTTGGTATGTCCATTGTTCTGCCTGCTGGTCTTATGGATGGCTTGGTATGTCACTTCTGTTTGTTGGCATTATAGATGGCATGGTATGTCACTTGTTCATTTATTGGTGTTATGGATTCTAGGTATGTCACTTGTTCTGCTTGTTGGTATTATGGATGGCATGGTATGTCACTTGTTCTGCTTGCTGGTGTTATGGATTCTTGGTATGTGACTTCTGTTTGTTGGTATTATGGATGGCATGGTATGTCACTTGTTCTGCTTGTTGGTGTTATGGATGTCTTGGTATGTCACTTCTGTTTGTTGGCATTATGGATGGCATGGTATGTCACTGTTTCTGCTTGCTGGTGTTATGGATTCTTGGTATGTCACTTGTTCTGCTTGTTGGTGTTATGGATTCTTGGTATGTCTATTGTTCTGCCTGCTGGTCTTATGGATGGCTTGGTATGTCACTTCTGTTTGTTGGCATTATAGATGGCATGGTATGTCACTTGTTCATTTATTGGTGTTATGGATTCTAGGTATGTCACTTGTTCTGCTTGTTGGTATTATGGATGGCATGGTATGTCACTTGTTCTGCTTGCTGGTGTTATGGATTCTTGGTATGTGACTTCTGTTTGTTGGTATTATGGATGGCATGGTATGTCATTTGTTCTGTTTGTTGTTGTTATGGGATGGCTTGGAATGATAATTATTTTGCTTGTTCATGTTATAAATGACTTTGAGTGTCCCTTGTTCTGCTTGTTATTAGGTTCATAGGTCCATCAGAAGGTACTAGGCTATCTGCCTGAAAGCATTTATAAGCCTAGCTGGAATGTGTTGGCTTTTGCCGCCCCCTTAGGCTAGTTCCCTGTACCTCTGCCCAGCAGACCCATTGAAGTGATCCCTGGGGTAAACTTTCTGTTTCCCATCCACTCGTCAAGGTTTCTCTTGAAGAGGGTTAGCGAGGAGCTCTGCCTAATGTAGATAGGAATCTTGTTCCAGTGCATGGGAAGTCTCTGGGACAGGTATCTATCCATACCTCCCAACCTGGAAACATCAAAAATCTGGACAAGGCTCATGAAAAATATGTACAAATCTGTACACTGATTAGCATATTACTGCAGCCATTCCAATGTTCCATTACCTATTTTCGCCCCGTTTACAGCTCACCTGTTAGACTTAGAGCACATTTTAAATTTATTGTTTGAACATTTTTCCAGTACGCAATGAAACAAAATGCATGAAGCAATAATGACAAAACTGCCAAATTCATAACATTTCCATCATAAAAGTCTACTTACACATACACTTTCCTCATCTCTCTCAGCAGCTAATCTCAAAGTTCCTGTTCTCATCTCTCTCAGCACTGGGGGTATTTATCTATCCAAACTTTTCAACAGCAAATAAATACATTAAAATATCAATCAACTATATTTATCAAAATAATATCAAAACAAATTATAAAAGAAATCCAACTAAAGGTGGCAAAATCTTTCATGTCCTACTGAGAAATTCAGGATCTTTCTGCTCCCCAACTACAGTTATAATCTTAGTAGCAAAGGTCACAGTAGTATTATCAAATCAAAGCATAAATAATTAATTTTTCTTAGACTTTACTAAAGGAAGCTATAATGCAACAAATGATACACTTGTGAAAACTATCTGGGATACCACCCTCAATGACCCAAATAAATTTGTTCAGGATTTAAATAGGTTGTTTAGCACCGATCATAATGGATCAATTTTAGGCACAGCTCAGGTGAATGCAATCACATCAGTTAAAAAGGCAAGTAAAATTAGATAGTAATATTGCACATAGAATAAATCAGAAAGTAATGGACGTACTTTCAACTACCATAAGAATATATCAATTATACAATATATACATTGTACTTCCCAAAAAGTTGAAGCCAATGAATCTTACATTCACCTCCCAACAAGAAAGGGACTAGATTGCATTTACAAATTAGAATAAGGCCAGTAAGCCCTACATTCCTATTACCTACTACTTCTGCAGCTTAAAACAATAAATTATTCAGAAAATCAGTTATGAATTTAGCCAACACTGACTGTAAGTGACAGGAAGAAAGTAATTTGTATTACAATCTTGTTACAATTAACTGTTTACATAATATAGTTAAGTCATAAAAACACTTAAAAAGTCCACGACAATGTCTCTATAGCTTCCAGTACCTCAGCTTTTCACAAATTTGCACTTGTAAGTAAACTGATTGCTGTGAACATTTTCCTTTTTTTTTTTTCATGCAACATCGTTTCAGCGGTTTTACGTAAGTTGTACATTACAGTAATGATTAGTTTGCTGATGTAACCCCAGCCTATTGTGGGACTATGCTGCAAAGTACAGTAAAAAAAGTAGGAATTGATGAAAGAATCACTCTAGCATACAGAAGTGACTGCATTTGCAGGTTACTGACAACAGAGAACTAGCTTATCAAAGAAAGGGAAAATATACGATAAAATTAATGTAAGAAAAGCAAAGGTACAGAAGGACCAAGTTAGAAAATTTCTAATTAACCAGCCTTGCTGGTCAGTGTTTTAGATTACTGCCATGTAAAAATGATCTACGAAGAATAAGAATAATATTAATAATTAAAAAAATATACTGAAAAACATAGCAAGGGTCTAATAAAAATGTTCTCTTTGCATTTTCTAGCTGAAGTCAGAAGGACTAGCCACTTTTCCCTCTTTTAAGTAAAAACAGTGAAACTAAATGCAGTAAACACTTAAATTAGAAGCAAAACGTTGACACAGAGTATAGGCACACAAATTTTATAAATAACAAAAGCTATGAAATCTAGGACTGGCTCATAGTACATGAGCTAAGCACCCGACTGCACTGCAGGTAACCTATCAGAGACAGATCTGATAAGGAATGGGGGCAGCTAAGTTCAAAGTTCCTTGTCTTGTCGTCTCTCTTAGCAGCTAAGTCAAAAGTTCCTTGTCTCATCTCTCAGCAGCTAAGTTCCTTGTCTCACACATTTTCCTTGTCTCTCTCTCACACACACACACACACACACACACACACACACACACACACACACACACACACACGCGCACACACACACTTTCCTCGTCTCTCTCAGCAGCTAAGTTCATTTTCTACACACAAGTTCCATTTGCTTGTCTTACCCAGCTCCATTCTCTCGCTCGCGGCAGCTTATTTCCAGCTCATCTTACTTTCAGCAGCTCATTCCCACCTCGTCTCACTCATGGCAGCAAAGTTTTACCATTCCCAGCTTGTTTCTCTTGTTCCATTCTCACTTGCAGCAGCTAGGCACCAGAAATGCATGCACGCATGTTATTGTTTGAGCTAGCTGAGCTCAATTCTCACAGGTTGGCAGGCCATTTCACAGAGCTGATGTCATTGCGCATGTGATGACGTCAGCTCAAAAATCCGGGGGACAGATTTAAAAAAAACAGCCCGGGAAATTGGAAATGAAGGGGTGCCACTCAGGAATTGTGGCACCCCATGTTTCGGACCCCAAAACTTGGTAAAAAATGAGTAATTCGGGACAGTTGGGAGGTCTATATCTATCCCTCCAACATGTCTTATTTATTGCTGTGGTGAAGTTTAGATCCCTGGATCATGTGGCTCGAGGAGATATGGTTTTCTTTAGGTGGAGCATGTCCATCAATTCTGGGTTGGACATGGCCTTGTATGTCAGGCAGAGATTACCTCTGAGTAGGCGGTATGCAAATAAATACAGCTGGAGTTTCTTCACTCAAGCTGCATAGGACATCTGCTTGAGGCCAGTGATCCTCTTGGTGAGGTACTTCTGTGGTCTTTCCAGTTGTTGCAGGTGTCTTGTAAAGTACATCCCAAATGGGGCATTGTACTCTATGATGGGTATGATGAGTGATGCATAGAGGGGACCAATGACCTCTTTTGATCTGGATGCAAGTCCTTTTGTGATTAGCTGGGCCACATAGAAGGATTTTCTAACCACTTTGGCAATGTGATTATCAAAGGACAGGTTACTATCTACTTGGGCCCCCAGATCCCTTATTACATCTTCTGTATTTAGGGGCCTACCACCTATGTGGTAAGGGATGACTATGCACTTTTTGGCATTTAGCTTGAGGCCATGGTTTTGACACCAGGTATCTTTCTCAGTGAGACCCTTTTGGAGGATGTTTGTGTCAGCTGGAGAGTCAATTTTAGCCCCTAGTTTGCAGTCATCTGCGAACTTGGTCAGCCATAGTCCTCCTGTTCTTGCCAGTACCTATGAGAAGTATATGCCGGACAGGAGGGGTCTTATGACTGAGCCCTGGGGAATGCCACTTGTAACCGGTTTAAAGTCAGACCTAGCTCACACAACTCTTACCATGTGGGTTCTGTCCATGAGCCAGTTAGCAACCCATCTTGTGATGTAGGGGTTTATGTTCAGGCTGGTGAGCTTGTCTATAATACCTGAGGGGGGAATGGTGTTGAATGCCTTTGCAAGGTCTATGTAGGCTGTGTGGACCACCTCTCCCTTTGCATATAGCCTTGGTAACTGCCTCAAAGAAGTCCACCAGGTTTAGGAGGTATGATCTGCCCTTAACAAAGATGAACTGGGTAGGGTCCAGTGTTTGGAGGTTTCCTATGTCTCTGTTAATGAGATCCATGATGATGTGCTCCATAGCTTTGCAAATCAAGCTAGTTCGACTTATAGGGCGATAGTTCCCGGGGTCCATTGTGGCTCCACCTTTGTGGAACAGAATAATCATTGCTGTGTGCCACTCTGTGGGCATGTATCCTGTGGTGAGCCTGAGTTTAAACAGTGTGTTTAGGTGAGGGGTTAGTTCATCTTTGAGCTCGTGTAGGATGCAGCCTGGGACACTGTCAGGAAACATTGATGCTGTGTTTTTGGCTTTGGAGAAGGCTGTTTTAATTTGAGTGTCTGTGATTTCAGGTGCACTACATTCTTCTGGTATAGTTATGGGCCCTATTGGGGGTGAGAGGGGGGTGAAGTTTGCACTGAACCTATCTGCAGGATGTTGGCTATATATCAGTCGGTTCAGTGTATTTTGTGCCATTCTGCACTAACTCTGAGCAGATCTGAGAATTGCCACTTAGATTCTTGACATAGCTAAATAATGCCTTCTGGTTATATTTTGAGTCCATCGCAATTTTTTCTTTCAAAGCTAGCCTTGGATGATTTTATGAGGGAAAGTAGTTTCTTGCTAATACTGATCAAGGATGTCTTCCCTTCTTGGGATTTTACTGTTTTCTGTACTGGTTTCCTCCTTCTACTGTATAGCTTGTTTATGGCAGGGGTCCACCAGACTGATTTCCTTTTCTTGGAAGAGTGAGTCTTGGTTTTATTTGGGCTAGCACAATCCATGCATTCTTGTAGGTGCCCATAGAGTGCATTAGTAAAGGATTTTACAGCTTGGAAAGTGTTATCCTTTAGCATGGGGGCTTTGAAACTTCCCACCTTGGTCTTAAGTAACGTGAAGTTTGCTTTTGAAAAGTTTTTCACAGTGGTTTCTTTGACCGGGGGTGGTGGCGGAATGTGGATATCCAGATTGTTTAGTTTATGGTCAGATCTAACCAGCGAGAGGTTGACCTCTGGTGTGGAACACTGGTCGCCCATGTTGGTGATGACCAGGTCCAATAAGTTGTCACCTCTGGTGGTGGTGTTGACCAGTTGATCCAGGGTGTTTGAGTTTATAAATTCTAGGAAATGTTGGGCAAGGGAGTTTGTATTTGAGTAGTTCTCCCAGTTAATGTTTGGGTAATTGAAATCACCCAATATCAGGGTGCTTGGTAGGACCTTTATGTTTCCTACTGTTTCCAGGAATGCAGAGTGGGGGTCCTGGGCCATGGTGGGTGATCTGTCACAAGCTATAATTTGAATAGCAGTTTTCCTGTTGTTAGTTGCACGTGGATGATCTCTGAAGCATCGTGCTGTGCCACTAACCTGGAGGTGTGGGTATCCTTGATGAATATGGATACTCCTCCACCTTTTGTATTTCAGTCTGGGTTTTTTGGCTGAAATGTATGGTATGATGTGTAGCCTGGTTGTGCTGGGGTGCCCTCTGGAGCCTTAAACCAGGTTTCTGTTACTGCACATATATCGATTTTCTTGATATATGTGCAGTAACAGAAACTTGATTTATGGAAGTCTTGCTATATCATTCTTCTGCTTGTTGGTGTTATTGATGGCTTGGTATGTCACTTCTTCTGCTTGTTGGTGTTATTGATGGCTTGGTATGTCACTTCTTCTGCTTGTTGGTGTTATTGATGGCTTGGTATGTCACTTCTTCTGTTTGTTGGTGTTATTGATGGCTTGGTATGTCACTTCTTCTGTTTGTTGGTGTTATTGATGGCTTGGTATGTCACTTCTTCTGCTTGTTGGTGTTATTGATGGCTTGGTATGTCACTTCTTCTGCTTGTTGGTGTTATTGATGGCTTGGTATGTCACTTCTTCTGTTTGTTGGTGTTATTGATGGCTTGGTATGTCACTTCTTCTGTTTGTTGGTGTTATTGATGGCTTTGTATGTCACTTCTTCTGCTTGTTGCTGTTATGGATGCATTGCATGTCACTTCGATTGTTGGTGTTAGAGGTGACTTGGTATGTCACTTTTGTTTCTTGGTGTTATGGATGCATGGCATGTCACTTCTGCTTGTTGGTGTTATGGATGGCACGGGCTGTCACTTCTGCTTTTTTGTGTCATGGATGACTTGGCATGTCACTTCTTCTGCTTGTTGGTGTTACGGATAACCTGGTATGTCACTGCTTCTTCTTCTTGTTGGTATTATGATTGGCTTGGTATGTCACTTCTTCTGCTTGTTGGTGTTATGGATTTCTTTGTATGTCACCTCTGCTTGTTGGTGTTATAGATGGCATGGAATGTCACTTTTGCTTGTTGCTGTTATGGATGACTTGGTATGTCACTTCAGCTTGTTGGTGCTATGGATTGCGTGGTATGTCACTTCTGCTAGTTGATGTTATGGATGGCTTGGTATGTCACTTCTTCTGTTTGTTGCTGTTATGGATGCATTTGATTTCACTTCTGATTGTTGATGTTACGGATGGATTATATGTCACTTCTGTTTCTTGGTGTTATGGATGTATGGTGCCTCACCTGTGCTTGTTACTGTTACCGATGCATGGTATGTCACTTCTGCTTGTTGGTGTTATGGATGGCATGGTATGTCACTTCTTTTGCTTGTTGGTGTAATGGATGGCTTGGAATGTTACCTCTTTTTCTTGCTGATGATATAGATGACTTGGAGTGTCACGTCTTCTGCTTGTTGGTGCTATGGATGGCATGGAATATCACATCTTCTGCTTGTTGGTGTAATGGATGGCTTGCTATGTCACTTCTGCTTGTTGGTGTTATGGATGGCATGGTATGTCACTTCTCCTTCCTGGTGTTATGGATGCATGGTATGTCTCATCTGTTTGTTGGTGTTATGGATGGCATGGTATGTCCCTTCATCTGCTTGTTGGTTTTATGGATGGGTCGGTATGTCACTTTTACTTGTTGGTGTTATGGATGCCTTGGTATTTCACTTCTGCTTGTTGGTGTTATGGATGCATGGTATGTCACTTCTGGTTGTTTTTGCTATGGATGCCATAGTATGTCACTTCTTCTTCTTCTTGGTGTTATGGATGGGATGGCATGTCACTTCTGCTTGTTAGTGTTATGGATGGCTTGGTATGTCACTTTTTCTTCTTGTTGGTGTTATGGATGGTGGGTCTATATTAGATCAGTGAATGCTTAAAAAAGCAAATGCTGATTGATCGAACTTATGTAAGCAAAAGCTTAAAATATCGAAGCAACAGAAACCCAAATTTGTTCCTAGGGAAAGAATTTGGTTGTCCATTTCTGTTGCTTCGGTATTTTCAGTGCTGTGGTGGAAAATTACAGGTTGGGTTCAGCTAAGTGTGCGATTGTGTGGATGTGAGTGTAGGGGCGGGTTAGGTGAGTAAGGGTTAGGGTGCAGGTTAGGTATGTGTGGGATTGTGTGGATGTGACGGTTAGGGCAGGTTAGGTGAGTTAGGGTTATGGAGAGGGTGAGGTGAGTGCGCGATAGTGATGGACCTTAGGGTTAGGGTTTGGGTTAAGGTATGTGGATAGTTAGTGGTGTGTGTATAGTTTAGTATAGGGTTAGGTGTCAGATTTTAGGTGTATGTATGTGGATTGCTGTTTGTTTGGTGTGTTTGTGTTGTGTGTATGTGTTTTGGATCAGCGATTCTTTTCCCTAGGAAAAAAAATCGCTTTTCTGACAGTTCGAGATTGTAAGCTTTCGCTTACATAAGTTTGATCAATCAGCATTTGCTTATTTAAGCATTCGCTGATCTAATATTGACCCAGGATGGCTTGGTGAGCCATTTTTTCTGTTTGTTGGTGTTATGTATGCATGGTATGTCCCCACTTCTGCTTCTTGGTGTTATGGATGGCTTAGTATGTCACTTCTGCTTGTTGGTGTTATCGATGGTTTGGTATATCACTTTTTGTGCTTGATGGTGTATAATGGATGGCATGGTACATCACTTCTTCTTGTTGGTGTCATGGATGGCATGGTGTGTCACTTCAATTTGATTGTGTTATGGATGGTTTGGTGAGTCACTTCTTCTGCTTGTTGGTGCTATTGATGCATGCTATGTCACTTCTTCTGCTTGTTGGTGTTATGGATGACTTGGTATGTCACTTCTTCTGCTTGTTGGTGCTATGGATAGCTTGGTATGTCACTTCTTCTGCTTGTTGGTATTATGATTGGTTTGGTATGTCACATCTTCTGCTTGTTGGTGTTATGGATGTCTTGGTATGTCATCTCTGCTTGTTGGTGTTATGGATGGCATGGTATGTCACTTCTGTCTGTTGGTGTTATGGAAGGCTTGCTATATGACTTCTGTTTGTTGGTGCTATGGATGGCATGGAATGTCACTTCTGCTTGTTGGTGTTATGGATGACTTGGTATGTCACTTCAGCTTGTTGGTGTTATGGATTGTGTGGTATGCCACTTCTGCTAGTTGGTGTTATGGATGGCTTGGTATGTCACTTCTTCTGTTTGTTGCTGTTATGGATGCATTTGATTTCACTTCTGATTGTTGATGTTATGGATGACTTATATTTCACTTCTGTTTCTTGGTGTTATGGATGTATGGCGCCTCACCTGTGCTTGCTTCTGTTATCGATGCATGGTATGTCACTTTTTCTGCTTGTTAGTGTTATGGATGGCTTGGTATGTCACTTCTGTTTGTTGGCATTATGGGTGGCATGGTATGTTACTTCTTCTGCTTTTTGGTGTTATGGATGACCTGATATGTCAGTTCTTCTGCTTGTTGGTGTTATGGATGGCTTGATATGTTGCTTCTGCTTGTCGGTGTTATGGATGGCATTGTATGTCACTTCTTCTGCTTGTTGGTGTTATGTATGGCTTGGTATGTCACTTCTACTTGCTGGTATTATGGATGGCTTGGTATGTCACTTCTTCTGCTTGTTGGTATTATGGATGGCTTGGTATGTCACTTCTGCTTGCTGGTGTTATGGATGGTTTGGTATGCCACTTCTTCTGCTTGTTGGTGTTATGTTCGGCTTGGTATTTCACTTCTACTTTTTGGTGTTATGGATGCTTGGTATGTCACTTCTTCTGTTTGTTGGTGTTATGGATGCATGGTATGTCACCTCATCTGCTTGTTGGTGTTATGGATGGCTTGGGATGTCACTTCTGCTTCTTGGTGTTATGGATGCATGCTATTTCACTTCTTCTGTTTGTTGGTGTTATGGATGCATGATATTTTACTTCTGTTTGTTGGTGTTATGGATGGCTTGGTATGTCACGTCTGCTTGTTGGTGTCATGTTTGTCATGATATGTCACTTCTTTTGCTTGTTGGTGGTCTGGATGGGTTGGCATGGCACTTCTGCTTGTTAGTGTTATGGATGGCTTGGTATGTCACCTCTTCTGCTTCTTGGTGTTGTGGATGGCTTGGTGTGTCACTTCCACTTGCTGGTGTTATTGACGGTTTGGTATCTCACTTTTTCTGCTTGTTGGTGTTATGGATGGCTTGGTATGTCACTTCTGTTTGTTGGTGTTATGGACGGCATGCTATGCCACTTCTGTTTGCTGGTAGTATGGATGCTTGTTATGTCACATCTCCTTGGTGTTACTGATGGCATGGTATGTGACTTCTTCTGCTTGTTGGTGTTATGGATGGTTTGGTATGTCACTTCTGCTTGCCGGTGTTACGGATGGCATGGTATGTCACTTCTATTTGTTGGTGTTATGGATGGCATGATATGCCACTTCTGCTTGCTGGTGTTATGGATGCTTGTTATGTCACATCTCCTTGGTGTTACTGATGGCATGGTATGTGACTTCTTCTGCTTGTTGGTGTTATGGATGGTTTGGTATGTCACTTCTGCTTGCTGGTGTTACAGATAGCATGGTATGTCCCTTCATCTGCTTGTTGGTGCTATGGATGGCTTGGAATGTCACCGCTTCTGCTTGTCGGTGTTATAGATAACTTGGAGTGTCACGTCTTCTGCATGTTGGTGTTATGGATGGCTTGGAATGTCACTTTTCTGCTTGTTGGTGTAATGGATGGCTTGGTATGTCACTTCTGTTTCTTGGTGTTATGGATTCATGATATTTCACTTCCTCTGCTTGTTGGTGTTATGGATGGCTTGGTATGTCCCTTCTGTTTGTTGGTGTCATGGATTACTCGGTATGTCACTTCTGTTTGTTGGTATTATGGATGTCATGCTATGTCACGTCTGCTGCTTGTTGGTTTTATGGATGGCATGGTGTGTCACTTCAACTTGTTTGTGTTATGGATGGTTTGGTGTGTCACTTCTTCTGCTTGTTGGTGCTATTGATGCATGCTATGTCACTTCTGCTTGTTGGTGTTATGGATGACTTGGTATGTCACTTCTGCTTGTTGGTGTTATGGATGGCTCGGTATGTCACTTCTGTTTGTTGGTGTTATGGATGTCATGCTATGTCACTTCTGCTGCTTGTTGGTGTTATAGATGTCATGGTATGTCACTTCAACTTGTTTGTGTTATGGATGTTTTGGTGTGTCACTTCTTCTGCGTGTTGATGCTATTGATGCATGCTATGTCACTTCTTCTGCTTGTTGGTGTTATGGATGGATTGGTATGTCACTTCTGCTTGTTGGAATTATGGATGCATGGTATGTCACTTCTGGTTTTTGGTGTTATGGATGGCTTGGTATGTCACATCTGCTTCTTGGTGTTATGGATTCATGACATTTCACTTCCTCTGATTGTTGGTGTTATGGATGGCTTGGTATGTCACTTCTGTTTGTTGGTGTTATGGATGGCAAGCTATGTCACTTCTGCTGCTTGTTGGTGTTATGGATAGCTTGGTATGTCATTTCTTCTGCTTCTTGGTGTTGTGGATGGCGTGATATATCACTTTTTTTGCTTGTTGGTGTTATGGAAGCATGCTATGTCTCTTCTTCTGTTTGTTTGTGTTATGGATGGCTTGGTATGTCACTTCTTCTGCTTGCTGCTGTTATGGATGCATGGCGTTTCACTTCTGATTGTTGGTGTTATGGACAACTTGGTGTGTCACTTTGGCTTCTTAGTGTTATTGATGCATGGTATGTCTTTTCTGTTTGCTAGTGTTATGGATGGTTTGGTATTCACTTATTCTGCTTGTTGAGGTTATGGATGGCATGACATGTCACTTCTGCTTTTTGGTGTTATAGATGGCTTGGAATGTCACTTCTACTTGTTGCTGTTGTGGATCATTTGGTATGTCTCTTCTGTTTTTCTTGTTTTGGATGGCATGGCTTTTCATTTCTGCTTTCTGGTGTTATGGATGGCTTGGTGTGTCACTTGTTCTGCTTGTTGGTGTTATAGATGGCATGGCATGTCACGTCTGCTTTCAGGTGATATGGATGCATGGTATGTCACTTCTGCTTGTTGGTGTAATGGATCTGTTGGTATGTCAATTATTCTGCTTGTTGGTGTTATGGATGGAATGCTATGTCACTTCTGCTTGTTGGTGTTATAGATGGCTTGGCATGTCACTTCTTCTTCTTGTTGGTGCTATGGATGTCCTGGTATGTCACTTCTACTTGTTGGTGTTATGGATGCCATGGTATGTCACTTCTGCTTGTTGGTGTTATGGATGCCATGGTATGTCACTTCTGCTTGTTGGTATTACAGATGGCATGCTTTGTCATTTCTTCTGCTTGTTGGTGTTTTGGATGCCTTGGTATGTCAATTCTGTTAGCTGGTGTCATGGATGGCATGCTTTGTCACTTCTTCTGCTTGTTGGTGTTTTGGATGGCTTGGTATGTCACTTCTGCTTGTTGGTGTTATGGATGCCTTGGTATGTCACTTCTGCTTGCTGGTGTCAGGGATGGCATGATATGTCACTTCTTTTTCTTGTTGGTGTTATGCATGGGTTGGCATGTCACTTCTGCTTGTTGGTGTTATGGAAGGCTTGGTACATCACTTCTTCTATTTGTTAGTGTTATGGCTGGCTTTGTATGTTACTTCTGTTATGGATGCATGGTATGTCACTTCTTCTGCTTGATGGTGTTATGGACGGCATGCTATGCCACTTCTGTTTGCTGGTAGTATGGATGCTTGTTATGTCACATCTCCTTGGTGTTACTGATGGCATGGTATGTGACTTCTGCTTGTTGGTGTTATGGATGGTTTGGTATGTCACTTCTGCTTGCCGGTGTTATGGATGGCATGGTATGTCACTTCTATTTGTTGGTGTTATGGATGGCATGATATGCCACTTCTGCTTGCTGGTGTTATGGATGCTTGTTATGTCACATCTCCTTGGTGTTACTGATGGCATGGTATGTGACTTCTTCTGCTTGTTGGTGTTATGGATGGTTTGGTATGTCACTTCTGCTTGCTGGTGTTACAGATAGCATGGTATGTCCCTTCATCTGCTTGTTGGTGCTATGGATGGCTTGGAATGTCACCGCTTCTGCTTGTCGGTGTTATAGATAACTTGGAGTGTCACGTCTTCTGCATGTTGGTGTTATGGATGGCTTGGAATGTCACTTTTTCTGCTTGTTGGTGTAATGGATGGCTTGGTATGTCACTTCTGTTTCTTGGTGTTATGGATTCATGATATTTCACTTCCTCTGCTTGTTGGTGTTATGGATGGCTTGGTATGTCCCTTCTGTTTGTTGGTGTCATGGATTACTCGGTATGTCACTTCTGTTTGTTGGTATTATGGATGTCATGCTATGTCACGTCTGCTGCTTGTTGGTGTTATGGATGGCATGGTGTGTCACTTCAACTTGTTTGTGTTATGGATGGTTTGGTGTGTCACTTCTTCTGCTTGTTGGTGCTATTGATGCATGCTATGTCACTTCTTCTGCTTGTTGGTGTTATGGATGACTTGGTATGTCACTTCTGCTTGTTGGTGTTATGGATGGCTCGGTATGTCACTTCTGTTTGTTGGTGTTATGGATGTCATGCTATGTCACTTCTGCTGCTTGTTGGTGTTATAGATGTCATGGTATGTCACTTCAACTTGTTTGTGTTATGGATGTTTTGGTGTGTCACTTCTTCTGCGTGTTGGTGCTATTGATGCATGCTATGTCATTTCTTCTGCTTGTTGGTGTTATGGATGGATTGGTATGTCACTTCTGCTTGTTGGAATTATGGATGCATGGTATGTCACTTTTGGTTTTTGGTGTTATGGATGGCTTGGTATGTCACGTCTGCTTCTTGGTGTTATGGATTCATGACATTTCACTTCCTCTGCTTGTTGGTGTTATGGATGGCTTGGTATGTCACTTCTGTTTGTTGGTGTTATGGATGGCAAGCTATGTCACTTCTGCTGCTTGTTGGTGTTATGGATAGCTTGGTATGTCATTTCTTCTGCTTCTTGGTGTTGTGGATGGTGTGATATATCACTTTTTTTGCTTGTTGGTGTTATGGATGCATGCTATGTCTCTTCTTCTGTTTGTTTGTGTTATGGATGGCTTGGTATGTCACTTCTTCTGCTTGCTGCTGTTATGGATGCATGGCGTTTCACTTCTGATTGTTGGTGTTATGGACAACTTGGTGTGTCACTTTGGCTTCTTAGTGTTATTGATGCATGGTATGTCTTTTCTGTTTGCTAGTGTTATGGATGGTTTGGTATTCACTTATTCTGCTTGTTGAGGTTATGGATGGCATGACATGTCACTTCTGCTTTTTGGTGTTATAGATGGCTTGGAATGTCACTTCTACTTGTTGCTGTTGTGGATCATTTGGTATGTCTCTTCTGTTTTTGTTGTTTTGGATGGCATGGCTTTTCATTTCTGCTTTCTGGTGTTATGGATGGCTTGGTGTGTCACTTGTTCTGCTTGTTGGTGTTATAGATGGCATGGCATGTCACATCTGCTTTCAGGTGATATGGATGCATGGTATGTCACTTCTGCTTGTTGGTGTAATGGATCTGTTGGCATGTCAATTATTCTGCTTGTTGGTGTTATGGATGGAATGCCATGTCACTTCTGCTTGTTGGTGTTATAGATGGCTTGGCATGTCACTTCTTCTTCTTGTTGGTGCTATGGATGTCCTGGTATGTCACTTCTACTTGTTGGTGTTATGGATGCCATGGTATGTCACTTCTGCTTGTTGGTATTACAGATGGCATGCTTTGTCATTTCTTCTGCTTGTTGGTGTTTTGGATGCCTTGGTATGTCAATTCTGTTAGTTGGTGTCATGGATGGCATGCTTTGTCACTTCTTCTGCTTGTTGGTGTTTTGGATGGCTTGGTATGTCACTTCTGCTTGTTGGTGTTATGGATGCCTTGGTATGTCACTTCTGCTTGCTGGTGTCAGGGATGGCATGATATGTCACTTCTTTTTCTTGTTGGTGTTATGCATGGGTTGGCATGTCACTTCTGCTTGTTGGTGTTATGGAAGGCTTGGTACATCACTTCTTCTATTTGTTAGTGTTATGGATGGCTTTGTATGTTACTTCTGTTATGGATGCATGGTATGTCACTTCTTCTGCTTGATGGTTTTATGGATGGCTTGGTGTGTCACTTCTGCTTTTTGGTGTTATGGATGCACAGTATGTCACTTCTTCTGATTGTTGGTGTTATGGATGGCATGCTATGTCACTTCTGCTTGTGGGTATTATAGATGGCTTGGTATGTCACTTCTTCTGCTTGTTGGTGTTATGGATGGACTGGTGTGTTACTTATTCTGATTGGTGGTCTTATGGATTTATGGTATGTCACTTCTTCAGCTTTTTGGTGTTATGAATGGTTTGGTCTATCACTTGTACTTGTTTGTGTTTTGGATGGAATGGTATGCCACTTCTGTTTATTGGTGTTATGGATGCTTTGTATGCCACTTCTGCTTGTGTTATGGATGGCATGATATGTCCCTTTGTCTGCTTGTTGGTGCTATGGATGGTTTGGTATTTCACTTCTGCTTGTTGGTGTTATGGATGGCTTTTGATGTCACTTCTGCTTCTTGCTGTTATGGATGGTATGGTATGTCCCTTCGTGCGCTTGTTCGTGTTATGGATGACTTGGTATGTCATCTCTGCTTGTTGATGTCATGGATGTCATGATATGTCACTTATTTTGCTTGTTGGTGTTCTGGAGGGGTTGGTATGTCACTTCTGTTTGTTGGTGTTATGGATGGCATGATATGTCCCTTCGTCTGCTTGTTGGTGTTATGAATGGGTTGGTATGTCCCTTCTTCTTCTCGGTGGTGTTATGGATGGCTTGGTATGTCACTTCTGTTTGTTGGTGTTATGAATGGCATGGTATGTCCCTTCGTCTGCTTGTTGGTGTTATGGATGGGTTGGTATGTCACTTCTGTTTGTTGGTGTTATGGATGGCATGGTATGTCCCTTCGTCTGCTTGTTGGTGTTATGGATGGGTTGGTATGTCACTTCTGTTTGTTGGTGTTATGGATGGCATGGTATGTCCCTTCGTCTGCTTGTTGGTGTTATGGATGGCTTGGTATGTCACTTCTGTTTGTTGGTGTTATGGATGGCATGGTATGTCCCTTCGTCTGCTTGTTGGTGTTATGGATGGGTTGGTATGTCACTTCTGTTTGTTGGTGTTATGGATGGCTTGGTAGGTCACTTCTGTTTGTTGGTGTTATGAATGGCATGGTATGTCCCTTCGTCTGCTTGTTGGTGTTATGGATGGGTTGGTATGTCACTTCTATTTGTTGGTGTTATGGATGGAATAGTATGTCCCTTCGTCTGCTTGTTGGTGTTATGGATGGCTTGGTATGTCACTTCTGTTTGTTGGTGTTATGGATGGCATGGTATGTCCCTTCATCTGCTTGTTGGTGTTATGGATGGCTTGGTATGTCACTTCTGTTTGTTGGTGTTATGAATGGCTTGGTAGGTCACTTCTGTTTGTTGGTGTTATGAATGGCATGGTATGTCCCTTCGTCTGCTTGTTGGTGTTATGGATGGGTTGGTATGTCACTTCTATTTGTTGGTGTTATGGATGGAATAGTATGTCCCTTCGTCTGCTTGTTGGTGTTATGGATGGCTTGGTATGTCACTTCTGTTTGTTGGTGTTATGGATGGCATGGTATGTCCCTTCATCTGCTTGTTGGTGTTATGGATGGCTTGGTATGTCACTTCTGTTTGTTGGTGTTATGGATGGCATGGTATGTCCCTTCGTCTGCTTGTTGGTGTTATGGATGGCTTGGTATGTCAGTTCTGCTTGTTTTTGCTATGGATGGCATGGTATGTCACTTCTGCTTGTTAGTGTTATGGATGGGATGGCATGTCACTTCTGCTTGTTAGTGTTAAGGATGTCTTGGTATGTCACTTCTTCTGCTTGTTGGTGTTATGGATGGCCTGGTGTTTTACTTATTCTGATTGGTGGTCTTATGGATTCATGGTATGTCACTTCTTCAGCTTGTTAGTGTTATGGATGGTTTGGTCTATCACTTGTGCTTGTTTGTGTTTTGGATGGAATGGTATGTCACTTCTGTTTATTGGTGTTATGGATGCTTTGTATGCCACTTCTGCTTGTGTTATGGATGGCATGGTATGTCCCTTCATCTGCTTGTTGGTGCTATGGATGGCTTGGTATTTCACTTCTGCTTGTTGGTGTTATGGATGGCTTTTGATGTCACTTATGCTTCTTGGTGTTATGGATGGTATGGTATGTCCCTTCGTGTGCTTGTTGGTGCTATGGATGACATGGTATGTCACTTCTGCTTATTGATGTCATGGATGTCATGATATGTCACTTATTTTGCTTGTTGGTGTTCTGGATGGGTTGGCATGTCACTTCTGCTTCATGGTGTTATGGATGACATGGTGTATCACTTCTTCTGCTTGTTGGTATTATGGATGGGTTTGTATGTCACTTCTGTTTGTTGGTGTTATGGATGGCATGGTATGTCCCTTCGTCTGCTTGTTGGTGTTATGGATGGGTTGGTATGTCACTTCTGTTTGTTGGTATTATGGATGGCATAGTATGTCTCTTCATCTGCTTGTTGGTGTTATGGATGGCTTGGTATGTCACTTCTGTTTGTTGGTGTTATGGATGGCATGGTATGCCCCTTCTTCTGCTTGTTGGTGTTATGGATGGCTTGGTATGTCACTTCTGCTTGTTGGTGTTATGGATGGGATGGCATGTCACTTCTGCTTGTTAGTGTTATGGATGGTTTGGCATGTCACTTGTTGGTGTTATGGATGGTGGGTCTATATTAGATCAGCGAACGCTTAAAAAAGGGAATGCTGATTGATCGAAGTTATGTAAGCAAAAGCTTAAAATATTGAAGCAACAGAAACCCGATTTTTTTCCTAGGGAAAGAATTCGGTTGTCTGTTTCTGTTGCTTCAGTATTTTCAGTGCTGTGGTGGAAAGTTACGGGTCGGGTTCAGGTAAGTGTGCAATTGTGTGGATGTGAGTGTAGGGGTGGGTTAGGTGAGTTAGGGTTATGGAGCTGGTGAGTTGAGTGTGTGATAGTGACAGACCCTAGGGATAGGGTTTGGGTTAAGGTAAGTGGATAGTTAGTGGTGTGTGTAGTTTAGTGTAGGGTTAGGTGTCAGATTTTAGGTGTATGTGTGTGGATTGCTGTTTGTTTGGTGCGTTTGTGTTGTATGTATGTGATTTGGATCAGCATTTTTTTTTCCTAGGAAAAAGATCGCTGTTCTGACAATTCGAGATTGTAAGCTTTCGCTTACATAAGTTCAATCAATCAGCATTCACTTTTTTAAGCATTCGCTGATCTAATATAGATCCAGGATGGCTTGGTGAGTCACTTGTTCTGTTTGTTGGTGTTATGGATGCATGGTATGTCCCCACTTCTGCTTCTTGATGTTATGGATGGCTTGGCATGTCACTTCTGCTTGTTGGTGTTATCGATGGTTTGGTATCTCACTTTTTCTGGTTGATGGTGTAATGGATGGCATGGTACATGACTTCTTCTTGTTGGTATTATGGAAGGCTTCGTATGTCACTTCTGTTTTTTGTGTTATAGATAGCATGGTATGTCACTTCTTCTGCTTGTTGGTGTTATGGATGGCTTGGAATGTCACCTCTTCTGCTTGTTGGTGTTATAGATACACTTCTTCTGCTTGTTGGTGTCATGGATGGCATGGTATGTCACTTCTGTTTGCTGGTGTCATGGATGGCTTGGTATTCAGTTATTCTGTTTGTTGAGATTATGAATGGCTTGGTATGTCACTTCTGTTTGTTGGTGTTGTGGATGGTTTGGTATGTCACTTCTTCTATTTTTGTTGGTTGGTGTTATGGATGGCTTGGTATTGGTGGTTTGGTATCTCACTTTTTCTGTTTGATGGTGTAATGGATGGTATGGTACATCACTTCTTCTTGTTGGTATTATGGATGGCTTGGTATGTCACTTCTGTTCGTTGGTGTTATGGATAGCTTGGTATGTCACTTCTTCTGCTTGCTGGTGTAATGGATGGCTTGGTATGTCACTTCTTCTGCTTGTTGCTGTTATGGATGCATGGTATATCACTTGTGATTGTTGGTGTTATGGATGTCTTGGTATGTCACTTCTATTTGTTGGTGTTATGGATGTCATGCTATGTCACTTCTGCTGCTTGTTGGTGTTATGGATGTCATGGTATGTCACTTCAACTTGTTTGTGTTATGGATTGTTTGGTGTATCACTTCTTCTGCGTGTTGGTGTTATTGATGCATACTATGTCACTTCTTCTGCTTGTTGGTGTTATGGATGACTTGGTATGTCACTTCTTCTGCTTGCTGCTGTTATGGATACAAAATGTGTTACTTCTGCTTGTTGGTGTTATGGATAACTTGGTATGTCACTCCTGCTTCTTGGTGTTATTAATGTATGGTATGTCTTTTTGTTTGCAGGTGTTATGGATGGCTTTGTATTCACTTTTTTCTGCTTGTTGAGTTTATGAATGGCATGGCATGTCACTTCTGCTTGTTGGTCTTATGAATGGCTTGGTATGTCAATTCTGTCTGTTCGTGCTGTAGATGGCTTGATATGTCACTTCTTCTGTTTATGTTATGGATGGCATGGCATGTCACTTCTGCTTGTTGGTGTAATGGATCAGTTGGTATGTCACTTCTATTGCTTGTTGCTGTTATGGATGGCATGGTATGTCACTTCTTCTGCTTGTTGGTGTTATGGATGGCTTGGTATGTCACTTCTGCTTGTTGCTGTTATGGATGCATGGTATGTCACTTCTTCTGCTTGTTGGTGTTATGGATGGCATGCGATGTCACTTCTGCTTGTTGGTGTTATTGATGGCTTGGTATGTCACTTCTTCTACTTGTTGCTGTTATGGATACATGGTATGTCACTTCTGCTTGTTGCTGTTATGGATGCATGGTATGTCACTTCTGCTTGTTGGTGTTATTGTTGGCTTGGTATGTCACTTCTGTTTGTTGGTGTATGGATGGCATGGTGAGTCTCTTCTGCTTGTTGGTGTTATGGATTGCTTGGTGTGTCACATCTTCTGGTTGCTGGTGTTATGGATGGCTTTGTATGTCACTTTTGCTTGTTGGTGTTATTGATGGCATGATATGTCATTTTTGCTTTTTGGTGTTATGGATGGCTTTGTATGTCACTTCATCTGCTTGCTGCTGTTATGGATGCATGGTATGTCACTTCTGGTTGTTGGTGTTATGGATGGCTTGGTATGTCATTTCTGCTTGTTGGTGTTATGGCTGCATGGTATGTCACTTCTACTTGCTGGTGTTATGGATGGCTTGGTATGTCATTTCTTCTGCTTGTTGGTGTTATGGATGGCATGGTATGTCATTTTTGCTTTTTGGTGTTATGGATGGCTTTGTATGTCACTTCTACTTGTTGGTGTTATTGATATCTTGGTATGTCACTTTTATTTGTTGGTGTTATGGATGGCATGGTATGTCATTTCTTCTGCTTTTGGTGTTATGGATGGCATGCTATGTCACTTCTGCTTGTTGGTATTATAGATGGCTTGGTATGTCACTTCTTCTGCTTTTTGGTGTTATGGATGGTTTTGTCTGTCACTTGTGTTTGCTTGTGTTATGGATTATAGGTTCATAGGTTCATACTAGGGCATTTATAAGCCTAGCCAGAATGTGTTTGGCTTTCGCCACCCATTTTAAATGAATTTTGCTATGCCCTTTTTCAAGGTTAGTATACTGTGCCTCTGTCTAACAGTGACACAGAAGTGATACCCGGGGTAAACCTACGATCTCCCATCCACTCATCCAGATTCCTCTTGAAGAGAGTCAATGAGGGACTCTGCCTAACCTGGACTGGGATTTTATTCCAGAGTGAAGGGAGCCTCTGGGTTATGAATCTGTCCCTCCAGCATGTCCTATTTATTTCAGTGCTGAGGTTCAAGTCTCTCGAGTACGTAGCTTGATGGGATTTGGATTTTCTGAGGTGCAGCATGTCCATTAATTCCGGGTTGGACATGGCTTTATACGTCAGGCACAGATCGCCTCTGAACAGGCGGTATGCCACTGAGTAGAGCTGGAGTTTCTTTAACCGGGCAGCATATGGCATCTGTTTGAGCCCTTTGATCCTCTTGGTGAGGTACTTTTGGGGTCTTTCCAGTTGCTGCAGGTGTCTAGTAAGGTACATCCCAAAAGGGACATTGTACTCAATTATGGGCCTGATGAGGGATGAGTAAAAAGGCACGATGACCTCCCCTGATCTAGATGAGAATCCCTTCATGATTAGGTGGGCTATATAAAATGTTTTTCTAACCACTTTGGCCACGTGGTTGTCAAATGAGAGATTGCTATCAACTTGGGTCCCCAGGTCCCTAATTACTTCTTCTGTACTTAATGGATTACCACCTATGTGGTAATTTGTGGGCACTTTGTTTTTGCCAAAGGGGATGACTATACACTTTTTGGCATTTAGCTTGAGGCCATGGCTCTGGCACCAGTTGTCTGTTTCTATGAGGCCCTTTTGGAGGATGCTTGTGTCGGCTGGAGAGTCGATTATGGTGCCCAGTTTGCAGTCATCTGCGAACTTGGTCAGCCACAGTCCTTCCGTGTTGGCCTGTACCTCCGAGAAATATATACCGAACAAGAGAGGTCCAAGGACTGGGCCTTGTGGGACACTACTTGTAACTGGTTTGGAGTCTGACATGGCTCCAGCAATTCTAACCATGTGGGCTCTGTCCTTGAGCCAGTTTGCAATCCATCTAGTGACATAGGGGTTTATATTTAAGCTGGTGAGCTTATCTATAATGCCCGAGTGGGGTATTGTATCGAAGGCGTTTGTGAGGTCCAGGTAGGCTGTGTGGACCACCTTCCCCTCGTCAATGGCCTTGGTGATTGTTTCAAAGAAATCAACCAGGTTTAAGAGGCAGGATCTGCCCTTAACAAAGCCGAACTGGGTAGGATCCAGTGTCTGTAGGTCCCCAATATCTTTATTTATGAGGTCCATGATGATCCTTTCCATAGCTTTGCAGACCAAGCTAGTCAGGCTTATGGGGCAATAGTTTCCAGGATCCGTTGAGGCACCACCTTTATGGAGAGGGACCACTGTTGCTGTACGCCACTCTTTGGGCACATATCCTGTAGTAAGGCTGAGATTGAACAGTAGTTTTATGTTTGGGTTTAGCTCTTCTTGGAGTTCATGTAGGACGCAGCCTGATGCAGCCTGGGACACCATCTGGTCCCATTGATGCTGTGTTTTTTGCTTTGGAGAGGGCGGCTCTTACCTGAGCATCTGAGATGTCAGGGGGGCAGCACTCTGCTGGGATAGATATTTGCATTTTTGGTGGAGGGGGGAGAAGTTTGCGCTGAACCTGTCAGCTAGGATGTTGGCAATGTCTGTGGGTTCAGTGTATTTTTTGTCATTTTGGACTAATTCTGAGCATATCTGGGAATTACCACCCAGGTTCCTAACATAACTAAAGAAAGCCTTGTGATTATCCTTAGTGTCCTGTGCAATTTTTCTCTCGAAGCTGGCCTTAGACAATTTTATGAGTGCCCGTAGTTTTTTGCTAATACTGATCAGTGATGCCTTCCCTTTTTGGGATTTTGCTCTATCATTTAGTAGCTTGCTCCTTCTATTGTATAGTTTGTTTATAGCTGGGGTCCACCAGACAGAATGTCTGCCTTTGGAGGATTGGATCTTGGTTTTATTTGGGATCGCATTATCCATGCATTCCTGAAGGTGTTCATAGAATGCGTTTATAAAGGATTCTGCAGTCTGGGCAGTATTTTCCACAGGCCCAGGGGCTTTGAAGGATTCCACCTCAGATTTGAGGAGTGTGAAATTTGCTTTAGAGAAGTTTTTCACTGTGGTTTTCTGGGCAGGGGGTGGGGTCGGGATGTGAATATCCAGTGAGATTAGTTTATGGTCTGATCTTACCAGTGAGGGATACACTTCTGGTCTGGAGCATAGAGTCCCCATGTTGGTGATGATTAGGTCCAGTATGTTTTCCCCTGTTGTGGGTGTGGTAACAAGTTGTTCCGTAGCATTTGAGTTTATAAATTCCAGGAACCTTTGGGCTAGGGTTTTGGAGCTAGAGTAATGCTCCCAGTCTATGTTTGGGTAGTTGAAGTCGCCCAATATAATGGTGTTTGGAGAGACCTTCATATTTTCCAGTGTTCTCAGAAAGGCCAAGTGGGGTTCCTGGGTTTGGGAGGGTGGTCTGTAGCAGGCTATAAACTGGAAGGCAGTTTTACCCACTGTTAGTTGCACATGGATAGTCTCTGATGCTTCGTGCTTTGCCACCAACCTGGAGGTGTGGGTATCTTTGATGAATATTGATACTCCCCCTCCTTTTGTGGTTCGGTCCAAGTTTTGGGGCCAAAAAGCATGGTATGAGGTATAACCTGGTAGTGCTGGTGTGCTCTTGGGAGCCCTGAACCAGGTTTCTGTTACTGCAGAGATATCGATGTTCTCCATGCTAAGGAGAGTTTCGAGTGTGTGCATCTTGAGGTTTAGACTTGGCATGGTGGCGTGGTATGGTATGTCACTTCTGCATGTTGGTGTTATGGATGGCATGGTATGTTACTTCTGATTGTTGGTGTTATGGATGGTATGCTATGTCACTTCTTCTTTTTGTTGTTATGGATTGCTTGCTATGTCACTTCCACTTGTTTGTGTTATGGATGGAATGCTATTTGACTTCTTCTGCTTGTTGGTGTTATGGATGGCTCGGTATTTCACTTTTGCTTGTTGGTGTTATCGATGCCTTGGTATGTCACTTCTGCTTGTTGGTGTTATGCATGGCTTGATATGTCTCTTCTGCTTGATGGTGTTATTGATGGCATGGTGTGTCATTTCTTCTGCTTGTTGGTGTTATGGATGGCATGCTATGTCATTTCTGCTTCTTGGTGTTGATGCATGGTATGTCTTTTCTGTTTGCTGGTGTCATGGATGGCTTGGTATTCAGTTATTCTGTTTGTTGAGATTATGGATGGCATGGCATGTTACTTCTGCTTTTTGGTCTTATGAATGGCTTGGTATGTCACTTCTGTTTGTTGGTGTTGTGGATGGTTTGGTATGTCACTTCTTCTGTTTTTGGTGTTATGGATGGCATGGTGTGTCACTTCTGCTTTCTGGTATTATGGATGGCTTGGTGTGTCACTTGTTCTGCTTGTTGGTGTTATAGACGGCATGGTATGTCACTTCTTCTTCCAGGTGGTATGGATGCATGGTATGTCACTTCTGCTTGTTGGTGTAATGGATCTGTTGGCATGTGAATTCTTCTGCTTGTTGGTGTTATGGACGGCTGATATGTCACTTCTGTTTTTTTATGTTCTGGATGTATGGTATGTCACTTCTTCTGCTTGTTGGTGTTCTGGATGGAATGCTTTGTCACTTCTGCTTGTTGGTGTTATGGATGACATGCTTTGTCACTTCTGCTTGTTGGTGTTTTGGATGGCTTGGTATGTCACTTCTGCTTGTTGGTGTTATGCATGGGTTGGCATGTCACTTCTGCTTGTTGGTGTTGTGGATGGTTTGGTATGTCACTTCTTCTGTTTTTGGTGTTATGGATGGCATGGTGTGTCACTTCTGCTTTCTGGTATTATGGATGGCTTGGTGTGTCACTTGTTCTGCTTGTTGGTGTTATAGACGGCATGGTATGTCACTTCTTCTTCCAGGTGGTATGGATGCATGGTATGTCACTTCTGCTTGTTGGTGTAATGGATCTGTTGGCATGTGAATTCTTCTGCTTGTTGGTGTTATGGACGGCTGATATGTCACTTCTGTTTTTTTATGTTATGGATGTATGGCATGTCACTTCTTCTGCTTGTTGGTGTTCTGGATGGAATGCTTTGTCACTTCTGCTTGTTGGTGTTATGGATGACATGCTTTGTCACTTCTGCTTGTTGGTGTTTTGGATGGCTTGGTATGTCACTTCTGCTTGTTGGTGTTATGCATGGGTTGGCATGTCACTTCTGCTTGTTGGTGTTATGGATGGCTTGGTATGTCACTTCTTCTGCTAGTTGGTGCTATGGATGGCTTGGTATGTCACTTCGTCTGCTCGTTGGTGCTATGGATGGCTTGGTATGTCACTTCTTCTACTTGTTGGTGCTATGGATGGCTTGGTATGTCACTTCTTCTTGTTGGTGTTATGGATGGCTTGGTATCTCACTTCTGCTTGTTGGTGTTATGGATGGCTTGGTTTGTCACATCTTCTGGTTGTTGGTGTTATGGATGCCTTGGTATGTCACTTCTTCTGCTTATTGGTGTTATGGATGGCTCGGTATGTCACTTCTGCTTGTTGGTGTTATGGATGCATGGTATGCCACTTCTAGCCTATACCTATCTAAGTTTACAAATGACTACAAGCTGGATCTTTTTATTTGATCTTCCACTACTCACAATTGCTCCAGTATGGGTTAGACTATGTTAATAGTTGGTACAAGAAGAATGTCCTTGAACTAAATGTGAAACAAAAATGTAGCATAGTTTTTTTTGGTAAACAAAATGTTTTCTTGTCCATATAAATGATATATTTCTCTAGTTAGACACTGTCACAAGAAATCTTGGCACTCTAGCATTGACCGATTAATCGTCTTGTATTCACAGGCCTCTTAAGCCACTTATCTCTATAAAATAATTGTCTTTTTTTCCAAATGAGGCCAAACCAGGCTTTAAGTGCAAGAGGTCAGTACGGTAACATTATGTAGGCTAAAAATCATTTCATGTAATATAGGTACAACTTTGTACAAGGACTTCATGAATACGCTTTTCAAGGATTTGAAGTTTCTTTCCACCAGATATTCTTAATGCAGATATTGTGACATCGGAGCACAGTGCACACTACTGCCTTGAATAAATGTAGACAAATAAATAAAATATACACAAATAAGTGACATTTAACATTAGGAGCATTCCGCAAGCTAGCCATTACTGTCTTGGGATATGGCCCACAAACAGCAGCTACTTGAAATAAGGTTAAAAATAACAGTTATACAGTAGCGTTGTGAATACGGGCAACCAAAAGTCCTCCCTAAACCCACTCTTCTTTTAATGACTTACAGTGCTAGCTTTTCCAATTAACCTTTTTTTTATTAAACTACTGCTTTCATAAACCATGAACACCACACACACATGCAGACACACACACACACACACACACACACACACACACACACACACACACACACACACACACAGACACACACACACCCTTCCCTGAACATAATTCCTGTTTCAGAAAAAAATAAAAAGGTTTCCATACCCTGCTCGCTTACACTTATTCAGTTAAATCCGTTCGGAGTGCCGTTCACACTCGCAGAGCATTTGAATACCCGGAAATGTGTGCACGATGTGAGCTCCTTGAGCTCAATTCTGACAGGCTGGTAGCCCTGACAGAGCTGATGTCATCGCGCACGTGATGACATCAACTCACAAAACACAAAGCGTGAAAAATAAAAAAGAAATAAATCGGAATTCGGAGCACCGAGTAACGCAAAAGTAATGCACATTTGCATTACTAGTTATCAAAATAAGTAACTTATTACTATTACTGCATTACTATATTGAAAAATAATGGCTAGCATTACTAGTTATTAAAAAATGTAATACGTTACAGTAACTCACTACTTTTGTAACGCGTTACTCCCATCACTGGTCTCTTCTGTTTGTTACTGTTATGGATGCATGGTATGTCACTTCTTCTGCTTGTTGCTGTTATTGATGGCTTGGAATGTCACATCTGTTTCTTGGTGTATGGAAGGCTTTGTGTGTCACTTCTGCTTGTTGGTGTTATGGATGGCTTGGTGTGTCATTTCTGCTTGTTGGTGTTATGGATGGCTTGGTGTGTCACATCTTCTGGTTGCTGGTGTTATTAATGGCTTAGTATGCCACTTCTTCTGCTTGTTGGTGCTATTGATGCATGGTATGTCCCTTCTGCTTGTTGGTGCTTTTGATGCATGGTACGTCACTTTTGCTTGTTGCTGTTATGGATGCATGGTATGTCACTTCTGCTTGTTGGTGTTATGGATGCATGGTATGTCACTTCTGCTTGTTGGTGTCATGGATGGCATGGTATGTCACTTCTGCTTGTTGGTGTTATGGATGGCTTGGTATTCAGTTATTCTGCTTGTTGAGATTATGGATGGCATGGTATGTCACTTCTGCTTGTTGGTGTCATGGATGGCATGGTATGTCACTTCTGCTTGTTGGTGTCATGGATGGCATGGTATGTCACTTCTGCTTGTTGGTGTCATGGATGGCATGGTATGTCACTTCTGCTTGTTGGTGTCATGGATGGCATGGTATGTCACTTCTGCTTGTTGGTGTTATGGAAGGCATGGTATTCAGTTATTCTGCTTGTTGAGATTATGAATGGCTTGGTATGTAACTTCTGTTTGTTGGTGTTGTGGATGGTTTGGTATGTCACTTCTTCTGTTTTTGTTGGTTGGTGTTATGGATGGCTTGGTATTGGTGGTTTGGTATCTCACTTTTTCTGTTTGATGGTGTAATGGATGGTATGGTACATCACTTCTTCTTGTTGGTATTATGGATGGCTTGGTATGTCACTTCTGTTCGTTGGTGTTATGGATAGCTTGGTATGTCACTTCTTCTGCTTGCTGGTGTAATGGATGGCTTGGTATGTCACTTTTTCTGCTTGTTGCTGTTATGGATGCATGGTATATCACTTGTGATTGTTGGTGTTATGGATGGCTTGGTATGTCACTTCTGTTTGTTGGTGTTATGGATGTCATCCTATGTCACTTCTGCTGCTTGTTGGTGTTATGGATGTCATGGTATGTCACTTCAACTTGTTTGTGTTATGGATGGTTTGGTGTGTCACTTCTGCTTGTTGGTGTTATTGATGCATGCTATGTCACTTCTTCTGCTTGTTGGTGTTATGGATGGCATGCTATGTCACTTCTTCTGCTTGTTGGTGTTATGGATGGATTGGTATGTCACTTCTTCTGCTTGCTGCTGTTATGGATGCATGGTGTGTTACTTCTGCTTGTTGGTGTTATGGATAACGTGGTATGCCACTTCTTCTTCTTGGTGGTATTAATGTATGGTATATCTTTTTTGTTTGCTGGTGTTAAAGATGGCTTGGTATTCACTTCTGCTTGTTGGTCTTATGAATGGCTTGGTATAGCAACTCTGTTTGTTGGTGTTGTAGATGGCTTGATATGTCATTTCTTCTGCTTTCTGGTTTTATGGATGGCTTTGTGTGTCATTTATTCTGCTTGTAGGTGTTATGGAAGGCATTGTATGTCACTTCTGCTTGTTGGTGTAATGGATCTGTTGGTATGTCAATTGTTCTGTGTGTTGGTGTTATGGATGGCTTGGTATGTCACTTCTTCTGCTTGCTGCATGGTGTGTCACTTTTGCTTCTTGGTGTTATTGATGCATGGTATGTCTTTTCTGTTTGCTGGTGTTATGGATGGCTTGATATTCACTTATTCTGCTTGTTGAGGTTATGGATGGCATGGCATGTCACTTCTGCTTGTTGGTGTTATGGATTGCTTGGTGTGTCACATCTTCCGGTTGTTGGTGTTATGGATGGCTTGGTATGTCACTTCTTCTGCTTGCTGCTGTTATGGATGAATGGCATGTCACTTCTGCTTGTTGGTGTTATGGATTGCTTGGTGTGTTTCATCTTCTGGTTGTTGGTGTTATGGATGGCTTGGTATGTCACTTCTTCTGCTTGATGCTGTTATGGATGCATGGTGTGTTACTTCTGCTTGATGGTGTTATGGACAACTTGGTATGTCACTTTTGCTTCTTGGTGTTATTGATGCACGGTATGTCTTTTGTGTTTGCTGGTGTTATGGATGGCTTGGTATATCACTTCTGTTAGTTGGTGTTATGGATGCTTGGTATTCACTTATTCTGCTTGTTGATGTTATGGGTGGCTTGGTATGTCACTTCTTTTTCTTGGTGTTATAGATGGCTTGGTATGTCATGTCTGCTTCTTGGTGTTATGGATGCATGGTATGTCACTTCTTCTGCTTGTTGGTGTTATGGATGGATTGTATGTCAGTTATGCTTGTTGCTGTTATAGATGCTTGGTATGTCACTTCTGATTGTTGCTGTTATGGATTGCATGGTATGTCATTTCTGATTGTTACTGTTATGGATGTCTTGTATGTCACTTCTTCTGCTTGTTGGTGTTATGGATGGATTGTATGTCACTTCTTCTTGTTGCTGTTATAGATGCTTGGTATGTCACTTCTGCTTCTTGGTGTTATGGATGCATGGTATGTCACTTCTTCTGCTTGTTGGTGTTATGGATGGCTTGGTATGTCACTTCTGTTCGTTGGTGTTATAGATGACTTGGAGTGTCACTTCATCTGCTTTTTGGTGTTATTGATGGCTTGGTATGTCACTTCTGCTTGTTGGTGTTATGGATGCCTTGGTATGTCACTTCTTCTTGGTGTTATGGATGCAAGGTATGTCACTTTTGTTGGTGTTATAGATGGCATGGTATGTCACTTCTTCTGCTTGTTGGTGTTATGGATGGCTTGGAATGTCACTTCCTCTGCTTGTTGGTGCTATGGATGGCTTGGTGTGTCAGTTCTTCTGCTTTTTGGTGTTATCGATGGCTTGGCATGTCACTTCTTCCACTTTTTGGTGTTATGGATGGCTTGATATGTCACCTCTTCAGCTTGTTGGTGTTATGGATGGCCTGGTATGTTATTTATTCTGCTTGGTGGTGTTATGGATGCATGGTATGTCACTTCTTCTGTTTTTTGGTGTTATGGATGGCTTTGTATGTCACGTCTGCTTGTTGGAATTATGGATGCATGGTATGTCACTTCTTCTGCTTGTTGGTGTTATGGATGGCTTGGTATGTCACTTCTGCTTGTTGGTGTTATGGATGGCATGGTATGTCACTTCTGCTTGTTGGTGTTATCGATGGCATGGTATGTCCCTTCTGCTTGTTGGTGTTATGGATGGCATGGTATGTCACTTCTTTTGTTGTTGGTGTTGTTGATGTCTTGGTATGTCAGTTCTGCTTGTTGGTGTTGTGGATGGCTTGGTATGTCACCTCTAGTGTTTGTTGGTGTTATGGATGTATGGTATGTCATTTCTTCTGCTTGTTTGTGTTATGGATGGCTTGTTATTTCACTTCTTCCACTTGGTGTTATGGGTGGCTTTTATATGTCACTTCTTCTGCTTTTTGGTGTTATCGATGGCTTGATATGTCACTTCTTCTGTTTGCTGCTGTTATGGATGCATGGTATGTCACTTCTGGTTGCTGGTGCTATGGATGTCTTGGTATGTCACTTCTGCTTTTTGGTGTTACGGATGGCTTGGTATGTCAGTTCTGGTTGCCGGTGTTATGGATGACTTGGTATGTCAGTTCTGCTTGTTGGTGTTATGGATGCATGTTATTTCACTTCTTCTGCTTGTTGGTGTTATGGATGGCTTGGTATGTCACTTCTTCCACTTTTTGGTATTATGGATGGCTTGATATGTCACTTCTGTTTGTTGGTTTTATGGATGGCATGGTATGTCACTTCCTCTGCTTGCTGGTGTTACGGATGATGGTATGTCACTTCTTCCACTTTTTGGTGTTATGGATGGCTTGATATGTCACTTCTTCAGCTTGCTGGTGTTATGGATGGCCTGGTATGTTACTTATTCTGCTTGGTGGTGTTATGGATGGTTTGGTCTGTCACTTCTGCTTCTTTGTGTTATGGATGGAATAGTATGTCACTTCTTCTGCTTTTTGGTGTTATTGATGGCTTGGTATGTCACTTCTGCTTGTTGGTGTTATGGATGGCTTGGTATGTCACTTCTGTTTGTTGGTGTTATGGATGCCTTGGTATGTCACTTCTTCTTCTTGGTGTTATGGATGCAAGGTATGTCACTTTTGTTGGTGTTATAGATGGCATTATATGTCACTTCTTCTGCTTGTTGGTGCTATGGATGGCTTGGTGTGTCAGTTCTTCTGCTTGTTGATGTTATCAATGGCTTGGTATGTCTCTTCTGATTGATGGTGTTAGGGATGGCTTGGTATGTCACTTTTGCTTCTTGGTGTTATGTATGGCTTGGTATGTCACTTCTGTTTGTTGGTGTTATGGATGTCTTGGTATGTCACTTCTGTTTGTTGGTGTTATGGATGTCATGATATGCCACTTCTTCTGTTTGTTGGTGTTATGGATGGCATGGTATGTCACTTCTTCTGCTTGTTGGTGTTATGGATGGCTCGGTATGTCACTTCTGCTTTTTGGTGTTATGGATGGCTTTGTATGTCGCTTTTGCTTTTTGGTGTTATGGCTGGCATGCTATGTCACTTCTTCTGCTTGTTGGTGTTATGGATGGCTTGGTATGTCACTTTGGCTTGTTGGTGTTATGCATGTCTTGGTGTGTCACTTTTGCTTGTTGTTGTTATGGATGCATTGTATGTCACTTCTGTTTGGTGTTATGGATAGCTAGGGATGTCAGTTCTGCTTGTTTGTGTTGTGGATGGCATGGTATGTCACTTCTGCTTGTTGGTGTTATGCATGTCTTGGTGTGTCACTTCTGCTTGGTGTTATGGATGGCTTAGCATTCGTGATATTCCCAGCCTGCTTTTTCATGCATTGCTGTATGCTGGCTGCAGTTGACTGTATTTTTTCTGGGGAAGCAGTGCTTGGTTTGCACATTTGGTGCCTTGGACTTTTGCTACCCAAATTGGTTTTCCTGACAGTCTCTAGTGGTTGACAAACTAGGTGTGGGTAAAAGAAGTATGAAATACATTTAACCTTACTATGATCTTCCTGTTTACTTTTTATTAAATGTTCCACATTTTGCCCTTTTGCCCCACTTAATGAGAGGTAATGCAGTGTCCACGTTTTGAAGATGGAAAGTTGACTATGTTGACAGCTTTTTAATTTTTTTGATTGTTGGCACTATGGATTTTACGGTAATGGCAAACCATACCGAACTGTCTAAAAACGAAGAACCTTCAGTTTAACAGTTAAAGTTTATGTAGTTTTAATTATCTCAGTCATAAAACTACAAATTCTTATAGTGTGCAGTGACTTGTTCATAGACACTGATAACATTCAGAAAACTGCAAATTTAAAATCCAGCACATCCAAAAAGTATATTCAAATTCTGCAACTGTTAATTGTGACCAGGCTTTGTCTTTTGACTGCTGGCCCTACTTCTAAACTACCCCTATTTTGTTTTTCAGAATGTCCCTTGTTTTGCTTCAAATGCTTGTCATGTCCATCATAACATTTTTGATTTTCTGATAAATCAAGTGTGATTACAGCCTGACAATAATGCCTTCATTAGAGTTTTATACTTCTTATTGTTCAAAAATGCATATAAATGTAAAACTTGCTGCTCTATTAACTTTTTATGCTAAATAGAGTCATATTTAAAAATTGCTCTTGATTTTACCTCCCCCCACCATTATTTTTGCTTTGTTTAGAATTCTTGACCAAATAAGTTGAACAGGTAGGATGCTACCCCAAAACATTCAGATCTAAATTATTTCTTTGGTGGTATTCCACAATTCAAACATAGAGTACTAGCTGCTTTGTGTTGATGCATTTGCTTGGCACAGGTAGGTCAGAAATTTCTGGGTTCTATTCCCATACCCAGTACTTGGGTTAGTTTTTTTTCTAGTACTGTCAATGATGTCTTTATTTAAGATGTTAAAACAATGCCTATCTGTTGTAGTTAATGGCATTTCAAGTGTACATAAAAGATCCCAACAGCACTTATAAGAAAGAGTAGGGAAAGTTCCCCAAATTTCCCCTAGTCAGTATGAATACCACTTTGGGTCTCCCCTGAAAAGAGGCCTTTGGCCTAGAAGGACTAACCGGGCCAACAAAAAGTAGAAACAAGTTACAGTTGTCACTATATCTCAGTTATATCGTTATATCTTTGAACTCTGACTATTTTAATGCATTAGAATCATCAACTGTTTATGGTTATATCATATCTCAGTGGAGCTGCCACTGTAAAGTGATCTTGGAGGTTCCTTCAGACTCCACTTTAAGTACCCTTTAAACAAATTTCCCCCGACTCCATTTTAAGTTCCCTTTAAATTATTTTTTTTCTCCCAGACTCCACTTTAAGCCCCTTTTAAATGAGTTATGCTGGCATCTTGCACAGCTTCTGGAATCCATTTGAATTTTCATAATTTTACTTGAATTACTCTGATTTGTGTTTTCAGAGCATATCTTAAAAATTTAACAGATGTTGTAAATGCTCAACAAAACAAACTAGCTGAGCTGCGTGTTTTTAAGCCTTCCAATTTTCACTCCAACTGCTGACAGACCCTGTCCCCTATTCTTCCTGAGGTGTCAGAACTATTTTTATTATTTATTTATTTTACATTTGTTGACCAGGCTAGTCTAGCTGGATACATGTCCATTTTCAGTAGAGGCCCGGGGAGAAAAGCTCCACAAAAGGACAACATATATTATGCTTGTTATACAAAAGAATAAAAAGTACAAGTAATTACATTGTTATGAAAAAAGAAATATATATGTAAAAAAAAATATATATAATTTTCTCTCTCTCTCTCTCTCTCTCTCTCACATTATTAGTAAAATTGGAAAAACAACAGCGCTAAAGAAAAGTTAGTTAAGATTAGACAGTGTGGAAGATGGAAAAGGAGAAAAAAGTTTAATCAGGGTTAGTACAACGGCAGAGCCATTGGGAATTTAGCCAGATTATAAGATGCTTCTTGAAAGTATTTAATGAGGTCATTGCAGTAATTTCCCTAGGAAGTTTGTTCCAGAGAGGTGCAATACAGTTGGCAAATAGACTATTCCCAGCTTTGTTGTTGGATTTGAAGGAGTCTGCTAGAAGCTTGGTGGCAGAGCGTAAGGAAGAGATGTTTTTATAAGGTGTAATAAGAGAGCTAAGTGTAGTAGTATTTGAAGGCTGATAGAAGATTTTGTGGGTGATGGTTAATTGCTTAAGTAGAATCTGATTATGAAGTTCGAGCCAGCCTAGTTGTTTAAGATTAGAGCAATGATGGGTGTGAAAGGGGGTTCCTGTTGCAAATCTGGCTATATTATTGTATGCTGTTGCTAGTTTATTGTAATTAGCTTTAGATAAGTTTGAAAAGATAGGTGAGGCATACAGAAGAGTGGAGAGTAGGTGTGTTTGTGCTATAGTGCTTCTGGCTAAAATTGTGAGGTAGGGTTTAAGCCTATAGAGTGATCCAAGTTTTCTATTGACTGACTTGATGGTTAAGTTAATATGGGAATCAAAGTTAAGATGGTGGTCAATTGTGACCCCAAGGAGTTTGGTAGTGGGTTCTGCGGATATTACAGTGCCATTATTAGATGTTATGTTAAATGTAAAAGAAGATGATTTTTGTGTAGGTGTAAAAAGTAATAATTTAGTCTTTTTGGGGTTCAGTAAGAGGCAATATTGGTGAAACCAGTTTTCGGCTGCTGTAAAGACTTTTTGTGTAGTAACTTGAAGCTCAGCTGGGGAGGAAGCTGAACATATCAGTGTAGAGTCATCGGCATATTGAATACAGATGGAGTATGGAATGGACTATTGCTGTAATCCAGGAGCTGGTAACTGACCAGGGAACTCCCTGAAGTATCAGAACTATCACTGTAATCCAGGAGATGGTAACTGACCACTCCCTGAGGTGTCAAAGCTATCACCATAATCCAGGAGCTAGTAACTGACCACTCTGTGAGGTGTCATACCTATCAATGTAATCCAGGAGCTGTTAACCAACCACTCCCTGAGGTAATAGAACTATCATTGTATTCCAGGAGCTGGTAACTGACTGCTCCCTCAGGTATCAGAACTATCACTGTAATCCAGGAGCTGGTAACTGACCACTCCCTGAAGTATCAGAACTATCACTGTAATCCAGGAGATGGTAACTGACCATTCCCAGAGGTGTCAGAACTATCAGTGTAATCCAGGAGCTAGTAACTGACCACTCCCTGAGGTGTCAGAACTATCACTGTAATCCAGGAGCTAGTAACTGACCACTCCCTGAGGTGTCAGAACTATCACTGTAATCCAGGAGCTGGTAACTGACCATTCCCTGAGCTGTCAGAACTATCACTGTAATCCAGGAGCTGGTAACTGACCACTCCTTGAGGTGTCAGAACTATCACTGTAATCCAGGGGCTGTTAACTGACCACTCCCTGAGGTATCAGAACTATCACTGTAGTCCAGGAGCTGGTAAGTGGCCACTCCCTCAGGTTTCAGAGCTATCACTTTAATCCAGGAGCTAGTAAATGACCACTCCCTGAGGTGTCAGAACTATCACTGTGATCAAGGAGTTGGTAACTGACCATTCCCTGAGGTGTCAGAGCTATCACTGTAATCCAGGGGCCGGTAACTGGCCACTCCCTGACATGTCAAAAGTATTACTCTAATCCAGGAGCTGTTAACTGACCACTCCATGAGGTGTTAAAACTATCACTGTAATCCAGGAGCTGTTAACTGACCACTCCCTGAGATGTCAGAGCTATCATTGTAATCCAACAGCTGACAACGGACTACTCCCTGAGGTGTGAAAACTATCACTGCAATCCAGGAGCTGGTAACTGACCACTCCCTGCAGTATCAGAACTATCATTGTAATCTAATAGTTGTTAACTGACCACTCCCTGAGGTGTCAGAACTATCACTGTCATCCAGGAGCTGTTAAATGACCACTCCTTGAGGTGTTAAAACTATCACTGTAATCCAGGAGCTAGTAACTGACCATTCCCTGAGGTGTCAGAACTATCATCATAATCCACAAGCTGGTAACTGACCACTCCCTGAGGTGTTAAAACTATCACTGTAATCCAAGAGCTGTTAACTGACCACTCTCTAAGGGGTCAGAACTATCACTGTAATCTAGGAGCTGTTAACTGACCACTCCCTGAGGTGTGAAAACTATCACTGTAATCCAGGAGCTGTTAACTGACCACTCCCTGAGGTGTCAGAACTATCACTGTAATGAAGGAGCTGCTAACTGACCATTCCCTGAGATGTCAGAACTATCAGTGTAATCCAAGAGCTGACAACTGACTACTCCCTGAGGTGTGAAAACTATCACTGCAATCCAGGAGCTGGTAACTGACCACTCCCTGCAGTATCAGAACTATCATTGTAATCTAATAGTTGTTAACTGACCACTCCCTGAGGTGTCAGAACTATCACTGTGATCAAGGAGTTGGTAACTGACCACTCCCTGAGGTGTCAGAACTATCACTGTAATCCAGGAGCTGGTAACAGACCACTCCCTGAGGTGTCAGAACTATCACTGTAATCCAGGGGCTGTTAACTGACCACTCCCTGAGGTATCAGAACTATCACTGTAGTCCAGGAGCTGGTAAGTGGCCACTCCCTCAGGTTTCAGAGCTATCACTTTAATCCAGGAGCTAGTAAATGACCACTCCCTGAGGTGTCAGAACTATCACTGTGATCAAGGAGCCGGTAACTGACCATTCCCTGAGGTGTCAGAGCTATCACTGTAATCCAGGAGCCAGTAACTGGCCACTCCCTGACATGTCAAAAGTATTACTCTAATCCAGGAGCTGTTAACTGACCACTCCATGAGGTGTTAAAACTATCACTGTAATCCAGGAGCTGTTAACTGACCACTCCCTGAGGTGTCAGAACTATCATTGTAATCAAGGAGCTGCTAACTGACCACTCCCTGAGGTGTCAGAACTATCAGTGTAATCCAGGAGCTGACAACTGACTACTCCCTGAGGTGTGAAAACTATCACTGCAATCCAGGAGCTAGTAACTGACCACCCCCTGCAGTATCAGAACTATCATTGTAATCTAATAGTTGTTAACTGACCACTCCCTGAGGTGTCAGAACTATCACTGTAATCCAGGAGCTGTTAAATGACCACTCCTTGAGGTGTTAAAACTATCACTGTAATCCAGGAGCTGTTAACTGACCACTCCCTGAGGTGTCAGAACTATCATCGTAATCCACAAGCTGGTAACTGACCACTCCCTGAGGTGTTAAAACTATCACTGTATTCCAAGAGCTGTTAACTGACCACTCCCTGAGGTGTCAGAACTATTACTGTAATCAGGAGCTGTTAACTGACCACTCCCTGAGGTGTCATAACTATCAATGTAATCCAGGAGCTGTTAACCAACCACTCCTTGAGGTGTTAGAACTATCATTGTAATCCAGAAGCTGGTAACTGACCACGCCATGATGTGTTAAAACTATCACTGTAATCCAAAAGCTGGAAACTGACCACTCCCTGAGGTGTCAGAACTATCATTGTAATCCAGGAGCTGTTAACTGACCACTCTCTAAGGGGTCAGAACTATCATTGTAATCTAGGAGCTGTTAACTTACCACTCCCTGAGGTGTGAAAACTATCACTGTAATCCAGGAGCTGGTAACTGACCACTCCCTGAGGTGTCAGAACTACCATTGTAATCCAGGAGCTGGTAAGTGACCACTCCCTGAGGTGTCTGAACTATCACTGTAATCCAGGAGCTGGCAACTGACCACTCATTGAGGTGTCAGAACTATCACTGTAATCCAGGAGCTGTTACCTGACCACTCCCTGAGGTGTCAGAACTATCATTGTAATCAAATAGCTGTTAACTGAACACTCCCTGAGGTGTTAAAATTATCATTGTAATCCAGGAGCTGTTAACTGACCACTCCCTGAGGTGTCAGAACTACCATTGTAATCCAGGAGCTGGTAAATAACCACTCCCTGAGGTGTTAAAACTATCATTGTAATCCATGAGCTGGTAACTGACCACTCCCTGAGGTGTCAGAACTATCACTGTAATCCAGGAGCTGGTAACTGACCACTCCCTGAGGTGTCAGAACTATCACTGTAATCCAGGAGCTGGTAACTGACCACTCCCTGAGGTGTCAGAACTATCACTGTAATCCAGGGGCTGTTAACTGACCACTCCCTGAGGTATCAGAACTATCACTGTAGTCCAGGAGCTGGTAAGTGGCCACTCCCTCAGGTTTCAGAGCTATTACTGTAATCCAGGAGCTGGTAAATGACCACTCCCTGAGGTGTCAGAACTATCACTGTGATCAAGGAGTTGGTAACTGACCATTCCCTGAGGTGTCAGAGCTATCACTGTAATCCAGGATCTGGTAACTGGCCACTCCTGACATGTCAAAAGTATTACTGTAATCCAGGAGCTGTTAACTGACCACTCCATGAGGTGTTAAAACTATCACTGTAATCCAGGAGCTGGTAAATAACCACTCCCTGAGGTGTTAAAACTATCATTGTAATTCATGAGCTGGTAACTGACCACTCCCTGAGGTGTCAGAACTATCACTGTAATCCAGGAGCTGGTAACTGACCACTCCCTGAGGTGTCAGAACTATCACTGTAATCCAGGAGCTGGTAACTGACCACTCCCTGAGGTGTCAGAACTATCACTGTAATCCAGGGGCTGTTAACTGACCACTCCCTGAGGTATCAGAACTATCACTGTAGTCCAGGAGCTGGTAAGTGGCCACTCCCTCAGGTTTCAGAGCTATCACTTTAATCCAGGAGCTAGTAAATGACCACTCCCTGAGGTGTCAGAACTATCACTGTGATCAAGGAGTTGGTAACTGACCATTCCCTGAGGTGTCAGAGCTATCACTGTAATCCAGGAGCCGGTAACTGGCCACTCCCTGACATGTCAAAAGTATTACTCTAATCCAGGAGCTGTTAACTTACCACTCCATGAGGTGTTAAAACTATCACTGTAATCCAGGAGCTGTTAACTGACCATTCCCTGAGGTGTCAGAACTATCAGTGTAATCCAGGAGCTGACAACTGACTACTCCCTGAGGTGTGAAAACTATCACTGCAATCCAGGCGCTGGTAACTGACCACTCCCTGCAGTATCAGAACTATCATTGTAATCTAATAGTTGTTAACTGACCACTCCCTGAGGTGTCAGAACTATCACTGTCATCCAGGAGCTGTTAAATGACCACTCCTTGAGGTGTTAAAACTATCACTGTAATCCAGGAGCTGTTAACTGACCACTCCCTGAGGTTCAGAGCTATCACTTTAATCCAGGAGCTAGTAACTGACCATTCCCTGAGGTGTCAGAACTATCATCATAATCCACAAGCTGGTAACTGACCACTCCCTGAGGTGTTAAAACTATCACTGTAATCCAAGAGCTGTTAACTGACCACTCTCTAAGGGGTCAGAACTATCACTGTAATCTAGGAGCTGTTAACTGACCACTCCCTGAGGTGTGAAAACTATCACTGTAATCCAGGAGCTGTTAACTGACCACTCCCTGAGGTGTCAGAACTATCATTGTAATCCAGGAGCTGGTAACTGACCACTCCCAGTGGTGTCAGAACTATCACTGTAATCCAGAAGTTGGTAAATGACCACTCCCTGAGGTGTTAAAACTATCATTGTAATCCATGAGCTGGTAACTGACCACTCCCTGAAGTGTCAGAACTATCCCTGTAATCCAGGAGCTGGTAACTGACCACTCCTTGAGGTGTCAGAACTATCACTGTAATCCAGGAGCTGTTACCTGACCACTCCCTGAGGTGTCAGAACTATCACTGCAATTTGGGAGGTGGTAACTGACAATTCCCTGAGGTGTCAGAGCTATCAATGTAATCCAGGAGCTGGTAACTGGCCACTCCCTGACGTGTCAGAACTATCATTGTAATCCAGGAGCTGGTAAGTGACCACTCCCTGAGGTGTCAGAACTATCATTGTAATCCAGGAGCTGCTAGCTGACTACTCCCTGAGGTGTCAGAACTATCACTGTAATCCAGGAGCTGGTAACTGACCACTCCTTGAGGTGTCAGAACTATCACTGTAATCCAGGAGCTGCCTTGAGGTGTCAGAACTATCACTGTAATCCAGGAGCTGGTAACTGACCACTCCCTGAGGTGTCAGAACTATCACTGTAATCAAGTAGCTGTTAACTGACCACTCCCTGAGGTGTTAAAATTATCATTGTAATCCAGGAGCTGTTAACTGACCACTCCCTGATGTGTCAGAACCATCACTGTAATCCAGGAGTTGGTAAATGACCACTCCCTGAGGTGTTAAAACTATCATTGTAATCCATGAGCTGGTAACTGACCACTCCCTGAGGTGTCAGAACTATCCCTGTAATCCAGAATCTGGTACCTGACCACTCCATCAGGTGTTAAAACTATCACTGTAATCCAGGAGCTAACTGAGCACTCCCTGAGGTGTCAGAACTATCACTGTAATCCAGGAGCTGGTAACTGACCACTCCCTGATGTATCAAAACTATCATTGTAATCAAGTAGCTGTTAACTGACCACTCCCTGAGGTGTCAGAACTATCACTGTAATCCAGGATTTGGTGAATGACCACTCCATGAGGTGTTAAAACTATCATTGTAATCCAGGAGCTGGTAACTGACCACTCCCTGAGGTGTCAGAACTATCCCTGTAATCCAGGATCTGGTAACTGACCAATCCATCAGGTGTTAAAACTATCACTGTAATCCAGGAGCTAACTGAGCAATCCCTGGGGTGTCAGAACTATCACTGTAATCCAGGAGCTAAATGGCCACTCCCTGAGGTGTCAGAACTGTCATTGTAATCAAGCAGCTGTTAAGTGACCACTCTTACTTCTACTTCAAAAAAATTTTGACAGACATATAAACTACTTTGCTTTTCACCCGTGTCTGTAGTGGGAAGATATGTGTTTTATACTGAATGTTGGCAAAATGTACCGTTTTTGTTTAAAAACATTTTCCTTACAATGCAGCACAGATGAAAATAAGTTGTGATTTTCTGTTGGTAAATTTGGGTTAATATTTTTTTCTGTTTCTACAAAGGCACAAACATCTTTGTGCATGATATTTTCTTACCTCTGTTGCATTGGTAGCTAGAGTCTTGACTTGTTACACTTCATCCAATCCATAATCTTTAAGCGTGACAAATCACTAGTTTCTCTGTGTTGTGAACAATGTCAGAAATTGTAAGATTATGGCATTCACTGTTTAGTATATAATTTCTCGAATATAAGTTTGCATAAGGAACATTGTGATGTTTTTGCGAAAGGTTATACCTTTGTACCTTGCCAGCGTAGTAATGTAGCCAACACATTAATGGATGTGAAATTATATACATGTAAACTGAATCTTAGAGTGTTGTTCCAGAATTCATTTACAGATCAGTTTATCAACCCCCCTGGCTGTTTCAAGTACCTATAACCTCCCACTACATCCGGTGATTTTATTATTTGAAAAAATTTGTGAACGTGATATTGGAGATCTAATTTCTACACATGGATGGGTTGATGATGCCGATATTAAGGACGCATACATCATTAAGGATATCAATGGTTCATTAGAGAAGATACGGATTCTGAAACCTGACAAGGGTGGGGGAATTGTAGTGATGAACCTAGATGACTACAATAAGAAAATATTGTTTGTACTCAGTGGTAAACTTGTGTAAGATCCTCTTTGAGTGAATTAAATGTAGCATGTCTAAAAATGAAGAATGAACTCCAAGATCTTTTTATTGAGGGTTTTATACCCATAGAGGTTTTGAACTATCTCATGGTTATGCATCCAAGGATATCAGTTATATTTGGTCTTCCTAAACTGCATAAACATCTGTTACAACTCCCCATGCGCCCCATAGTGGACTCTAAAGGTTCCCTTACACAACCCTTAGCTAAATATTTGGATTCTAAGTTGAAAACATCTGGTATACAGTGAGACCCACATTTGTAAAGATTCATGTTTTTTTTGAGGGCCATTAATGACATTCCTTTTAAAGATACCTACATGTTTCTTATGATAGATATGAAAGATTTATACTCGGTCATTCCTCATAATATAGGTTTAGATTGGTTTAATGAGTTTTTGTATGAGAAAAAGGTTGAACATTTTGCTGTAGTAATGTATACACAACTTATGGAAATAATACTGACAAATAATTTCATCTTTTTAATAATGAGATCTTTTTACAGCAAGAGGAGGTTGCTATGGGGTCAGCATGCGGGGGTTTATACGCCAATATAGTAGTAATGCAGTGGGAGAAGAAATATTTATTTTCTTCAAGGTTTTTTTACCCACATAAGATATTATACCCATTTTTTGGATGTTATTTTTTGTTCTGTGGGATGGACCCTATGCATTAATTAATGAATTTATGGCATACATTGATTCCACTACACAGTTTTTGAGGTTCACACATAACTTTGACTTACATGAAATATAATTTCTGGATATTATTTTAAGTAAGGATTATAATAATTGTACATTTACATCTAGAATATATAGAAAGGAGACATACTCCAATTCATTACTTCATTATACAAGTACCCACCCGTTAAAACAGAAAAAAGCAATAGTAAAGGGGCAGGTTGTCCATACTGCACAGATGGTGTCGAGCACAAACTAATTATTGGAAGAATGTGATTGTTTGAAAACTTGTTATTGAGGTCCTAGAAGTAGTCAATAAAAGGGAAAGAAAGTTTTATGTAACTCTTCTATCTGAATTGCCAACACAGGAGGGTTTTATGATTAATGGGACCACTACTGACAATATGACTGTGAATAGGGATTATAATACCTCCTTTATTACTGTATTTACAACTAACAGTTTGGATACAAGGAGGATTTTGAACAAGAATTGGTCCATTCTGAGACAGGATAGGAGTATTAGATTACATATAGACAAGAGCCCCTCAATGATATTTAGGAGAGGTAGGAATTTAAAGAGTTCATTTGAAAGAAAACTCCATCCAAACAATGAAAATAAATGTGGGCAGATGAAAAAATATGGAATGTGCTGCTTTTGTAAACATTAAAAGAGGGAATTGTGTTTAAGATTAATAACATTAATATTAGTATTAGATGCAAATATAATTGCAATTCAGAAAGAGTTGTTTATCATGCTTTGTATAACCAGTGTGGTTGTTTCTACATTGGTAAAATGGATAGGAAGTTGAAAAAAACGTGTTTATGAGCACCTATACAACATAAAAACTAAAAATGAAACAAATGCACTGAGTAAACACATTCTAGAGAATGAAGAGCATTCCTTTTGCTTTTTTTTTTGTAATAGACAACATTGTAACAGAAACAAGAGGTGGTGCTTGGTCAATTTTACTTGAAAGGAGGGAACTTTACTGGCAGTTGCAATTAGATTCCAGCAACTGGCCAGGTTTAAATGAGAACATCTCTATTACTTCCCTATTAAGACTAAAAGCTTTAAACAGATAGCATAAGAAATATATATATAAATAATTATGTATACAGTTTTGATAGATTTTATGACTGTATTTTAGGTCTATGCAGTATGTGTAGTCTTTGTATTTTATTATGATTAGTTATTCATTATTTCATCTTAAATGTTTTATTACAGTCTTTATACATTTTATGTATCAGTGATTTTATAACTTTAAGGGGGTGTGGTTAGTTGAAAATGTAACACGTGATTTTGGAATTGGTCCTTAAAAGCCTTTTGGGTTTCTGTTTTAATTGTCTGATGAAGTTCTGTGGTTGCGGGACGAAAGCATTTACCGGCTTTCCATTGTGCTTTATGTACTAATAAACTTTGCATCTTATATTGGATTTGAGTTCTTCAATTGGAGTGGTTTAGAGACATTCCTTATCATCTGCTGCATTTCTGTTTTCAGAAATTTGAGTTAATATTTTTTTCTGTTTCTACAAAGGCACAAACATCTTTGTGCATGATATTTTCTTACCTCTGTTGCATTGGTAGCTAGTGTCTTGATTTGTTACACTGTAACATGTATATACACCAACACTTCATCCAATCCATAATCCTTAAGCATGACAAATCAGTAGCAGATTATGGCGTTCACTGTTTATTCGTAGGGAAATGGCCTTTCTGTTTTAACAGCAGATTGTGGGTGAGTTGTTATCATGTATCGTGTATTCTTTATTTGATTTTTATGATATCTTGGCATTTTTTCACATATTCTACATGCTCTACCAGCTAGCTACTGTGCCCCTATTGTGCCCTGGCAGGAAGAGGAACCTGGGGCCACCCCTGTTGAGATGGGTCTACTTTAAGATGAAGAGGCAACTTGAAAGCAGTATTTTTAGGTGACATAAGCAGAAGCCGTTTAAGAAGGCTGCAAATAGTTCAAAACACTTAATGTTTTTTCTTCAAAGAGCTACTGCAGGTCTGATGATACAGTCAAATTCAGATGTATTACTTGCTACAAAAAAATGACCCAATAATGCAAGATACCTTCACTATTACAACAGCTAATAAAGAAGAAAGCACGATTTTCCTCCAGTGATTGCAGATAATGAAAGGAATAATATTCCTCAAGTGATTGAGTTTGGTAGGGCTTATACTATAAATGTGAAATAGAACATCATAAACATGATAAACAAAAGCGGCCCACTTCCCCAAATACTGTTGCAACAGTACTCATAGAAATAGACATTGGGTTACTTGGCAAAAGAAATACTTCTCAGTTGAAGTAATTTTTGATAATTAATTCTTTCAACATTCCAAGAAGCATCCCACAGGATGAAAATAATTATGCTAGTCCAATACAGCTGTTGACAAAACAGCTTCCAAATAGAGAAATTTGCTCTGCTGGAGTACGTTAAAGCAGTCTCTGTACTGTGCCATGTATTTAATTTTCAGCAAAGGGACTGAACATTCATTATTTCTGTCCAGACACAGTCTTGATCTAGGTTGGAGAAAACTTAAAGATTGCAAGCCATAACAAAAAAATTCTAACATGCCAAAAAAATTATATTGTATGGAAATCAGCTTGCATATCAGTATCCTCAGATGGTTTTGTTGTCGACTTCCTGCTGTCTAAATTTGCGGGCAAAAGTAATCAATGGAATCAACTTTTCTAGCACATTTTGAATGCAATCTTTTTTTCTTTCTGATTGTGGAATGACCTTTTTTGGTTCCAGCCAATGCATTGATGATTAAAATAATGGAAACTTTTTGGCCATTATTGAATTGCTAAGCTATTATGACTCATTGTTGTTGTACAATGTGAAAAAAGTTTGAGAGTCACAAGAGACAAGCCATCAAATGCAAGTTCATTATCTTTTCTAGTGCATTCAGAATGAGCTTGTCGAGCTCTGTGTTCATTTGTGCAGTCCTCCATTCTTGCTGAAATTCAAAATGCTAAAATATTTTTAAACGATTATTGATGCTCCTCCAGGTTCTGTTAATAAGGAACAGACCGGATTGGCAGCAACCTTACCTATGACCACCGTGTGTCTCTCCACAGTGGTAAGAAGGGCATTCTACATTGCTCTTCTCATAAGTAAAGGCATTGCCTCCAGAAAAAAAAGAAGCTATAACCTCCCTGTACTCTTCCCTCATCGGCCAATAACTGAGTGCAATGCCCCTTTGGTATGTACCTTTCCAGGCACCTGCAGCAATTCAAGGTCTTCAGCATCTGTCCTATGTGGATAGTCTGAAATCACTATAACTTTGTTCTGTCTCATACAGACTACTCAGAGGTGATCTCTGCCTTGCATATAAGGCAATCTCTGACCCTGCTTTATTGTAAAAGCTGTATATCCACAAATCAAATGGTACACAGGTTACTCGCTCTAAAGATCTTAACCTGATATGTGATATTAATAAAACCTGCAGGAGGGACAGATTTGTCTCCCAGAGGTTACCACACCTTTGGAACAGGGTACCAATTTATATCAAACAGAGCATCTCACTGGCCCTCTTCAAATACAATCTAGGCGATCAGATGAGTAACTGTAAATTCACCCCAGGGGTCTCACCTGTGTCCCTCTTGGACAGAGGCAATAGATGCTGATTGTGGAAATAAGGGCAGAACTTGGCTAGGCTTGCAAGGACCCTAGGGCCATTAGCCTAGTAACTTCCTATAATCCTATGATTGTTAGACATGCAAAGATTGTAGACAATATGCAATTGTCTGTAAAAAAGTGATTTATCTTGTTTGACATTTTCACAGACAAAACAGGATGGGAAATAGCCAATTGAATAACCATACTTCTAGAAGAATTGAGCCTTGATTTTAATCTGTATGTTGGCCAAGCATATGACAAAGGCTCAAACAGTGCCGGAAAGTGCAAAGTTGTACAAGCAATTCTCATGGAATGCAATGAAAATTGTGTCTCAGACTGTGGAAATCATACACTAAACCTTGTTGGCATTGACTGTGTTGAATCTTGCAAAGGGGCAGTTGCAGACTTTGGAAGCATCAGCAGATGTGTAATTTGTTCAGCTGTAGTCCATGGAGATAGGAAACACTGAAGCAATGTCTGTCAGTTTTACTACACAGCTCATCTGGAATAGATGGTTAGCACAAGTAGACTGTACTACAAGGCTGAACAGCATTTGAGTGAAATACTCCTGGCACTGAGTGAATTGAGTCTCTCAATCTGCCAGTGCAAGCCCGCATAGAATAGAAGTCCGTCCTGAAGTGCATGTTAACATTTGAATGAGTTGTGATGTTTTCAGTATGCATTTCTCACAGCTATGCATCAGACAAACTTGGTAAGGGAGACACAAAATGCAATATTCATATTGAGAGAGCTACAACACAAACTCTCCTTGCAGACTTTAAAGTGATTTGTGAACACTGGAACTACATCCTCTGGGGGAGCTGCTTGTGTTACAGACCATGACCACGACGTCTCGCTCCTACCAAGTTCTGAGAGCAATGTTTAATTTGCATACCCACAATGCACTATCAAAGCATGAGGTTACAATTCTAAGACACTGCATTTCTTTATCTGAAAATGCAAGAATTATGCTCTAATCATCAAATGTTATGTATTTATATCCAGTAAAAGACTCGTACTCGAATCCCCACGTTATAAACAAGAATGTAGATCATACGTATACATTTTCCGGGGGTTTGAGTATTCAGTGGAGTCCTGTGGAGAAAAGCTCAAAAATTTTAAGATAATTTTTGGTTTCCACCCGATTAGTAGGGTGGAATATGTTGTTGTCATAAATAAGAATAACTTTTAAAGCAAAAGGATGAACGTGAAGTCGTTATGTGCATGCATATTTCGGAGAAGATTGTTATCAGGGGAAAGATTAAACTTCTGTCCGTTCAGTTTTAACAACTATTATGCCATTGACTAAAGGCTTACTGCTCTCCCATATCTCCGGCGGAAAACACACTGCAGTTGTAATATACATATTCATACGCCAAGGTGTCATTACGCTGTCATCATGTAAACTGGGCTCTCTGATTTTTTTTTACTTCACTGGAACTATTTATCGTGTTTAGTAATCCTGTGTTCGTAGTCCGTGTTCGCTGCGCAGGTGTCAGGTACTTCCTGATTATGAGTCATGTGGTCCTGCATTTTGATGATGCATGCAGATGGGAAGTTGTAGCGTACAAGCATGTTTTCTGTAGTTTGCTGCAGAGTTCAGCACATAAACGTGACACAGACTGCAGCACTATCAGACAGTAAACCGGTGACGGTATAAATGGATTTCAATTCTAATAAAACGCAATGAAAGCGAACAAAATAAGATTCCTAGTAAAGTGTACAATGATTGGCACACTGAAACAGCACCGGATGTAACAATGTAATTAACAGTTCTTTGTTAGGGATGAAAACTAGGGCTATGTGAATCGGCGCAATAATTACCTACAGCAAGGTATGCGGTTAGCATTGTCGCCTCACAGCAAGAGGTTCCCCCGTTCGATTCTCGGCTGGAGCGCCTTCTGTGCGGTCTGCATGTCCTCCTCGCGGTAGAGTGCCGTTCGAAAGACATGCGTAAAATGGGCGTGCTTTCGTTGAAGGTTGGGCGTCGGGCTGGCACCTCGATACCATAAAAATCTCCTGCCAATTATGAGCGGGCCGCAGTTCCGCTGTGGCGACCCCTAACCGGGAAAAGCCGAACGTCATAAAGTAAGGTATGGCTGTGTGTGTTAGCTTGAGTATCGTTTAAATGTACAAAAGTACGTTATTCTCTTTGCAAATGCGGTGATGTTAAAACAGACTTCACAGTTTGCATACAGTTTCACTGAATGCACTTTCATCATACCCTCAAGTGTACCTCATTACGAAGAACGTACCTCATTTAAGGTCTTAAAAAGTTCATGTTCCTCGAAATTCCACATTGAGAGAGTCTGTCACACATTCAGTGTTAGGAATTTTTTAAGTGAAATACATGGTAAATAGAAATTAATCATATTAATTCATTAAAGGATCTTCTTTACAAGTAAAACCAGCATATTTTAACCATCCTATGACCTTCCTAGTTGAAGTTGTTAGTAAGCCATTAGCATGTGTTCCACATTTTGCCCATTTGTTCCACATTATGAAGGTGAGTGTTCCTCATTTTGGAGATGGAAGGTTGAGAGCTATGCTTTCAATCCGTGGAAATAGCCTTCAGTCAAGAAAACTGATAAGAGCAGAATGCACAGAATAACACGTTTGTATGGTACAAGACTTTGGAACCAAGGTTAAGGAGGCTTGTAGACATTTACAGGGTTTTGGTATTATTAGGAGATAGTTCAGACACAGTCAGGTTGGTTCATTTGAAATGATATGCAGAAAGTCATTGCAGTACGGACACTCCAGTATGAGTGCAGAAGTCAGATCAAGCCACTTTGCGCTGCTGTGAACAACAAAGTAATTGGGTTGGTGTCAGAGTAACGGTTTTATAGAGGTATGGTGGCAAGAAGAGAAACATTACTTTTTTTTTATTCCGTTTACTTGTATTTTATTATAAGCTGTACTGCGACTCACGCTAATCTGGTGAGTGACTTGGCAAGAAACGTCCAGTCAGTATTCTGCTGCAAATAATACTTCTGTACAGTTTGACTTTGGCAACAGTTGTGTAGTATAAGGAGTCATACTTTAGGTCAGTAACCCCAGTTTTAAAGCTTAAGAAAGACTGGATAGAATTGAACAAAGTTTAATGTTTGGTAAGTCATTTGTGTGACTTTGGTATGTATGAATCGTGATTAATTCCAAGAAGCTGGTTGTTGTACGAGACATATATTAGGTGAAGGGACTAAGGCAACCTCCTTTAAGTGTGTCAGTGGTGAATTACAGCACTGCTGAGACGTGGAAATAAAATCTTTACTATTTTCTGACTGTTGTTGTTAAAAGTGTACAGCTGTATGGCAAAGTTTGTCTCTTGCTGTCAGCTGACTGTAGAGGAGACATGACTTGCGCATTGGAAAGGTGAGGATGTGCAGTACACAATGTACTGTTGCACCCACATCCACACAAAGGCACAAAAGGAAGGGGGTTGGTTTGTCAACAGGCACTGTGTACTTACTCCTTCACACACACTGCCGCCTTCTGCAGAAAACTCGCCTAGGTAGTGGAGCTCCTGTGCTGCACAAAACCTTGTTCAGCTTCAGTTTTGTGGCTGAAAATCTGCTACTGAAATACCTGCTAAAGGTAGGGGTTTAACAGGAAAGTACCCAGGTCAAATAGCCAGCATGATGTATCCCAGAATACTAATTGTATTACTCAGTCAAGAGGAAAGGAATATCAGCACTGTTACTGGGGACAGAACTGGGATACTGTAAGAATGTCAACATTTGTAACCCCCTGCGCAGCAGCAAGGCCCGCCCAAACCCTGCCCAGCACCTGGTGATGGTTTTCTAACTCCATGAATAAACATGTTCATGTTTTTTTTTTCTTGGCGTGAATATTCATCTGGGATTATCAGCAAAGCCCGCCCCCAGTACATTCCTACTGTTTCCAATTTTTTATATACATTTTCTATGTATGATTTGTCTTGACAATTTTATTGAAATTACACAGTTGATATCTAATATTTCATTTAACATCTCAGTTATTAAATAGGTATCATATTTCACTGCTCACCATTTCAGGTTGACAGAGGAGATCAGACAGGAGTCCCCATGGACTATGATGTATGCAGATGACATTGTGATCTGTAGTGAGAGTGGGGAACAGGTGCAGGAGACCTTGGAGATGTGGAGATATGCTCTAGACAGGAGAGGAATGAAGGTCAGCAGGACTAAGACAGAATATATGTGTGTGAATGAGAGGGAGGATAGAACAATGGTGAGGATACAAGGAGCAGAGGTGACGAAGGTGAATGAGTTTAAATACTTGGGATCAACAGTTTAGAGTAATGGTGAGTGTGGAAGAGAGGTGAAGAAGAGAGTACAGGCAGGATGGAGTGGGTGGAGAAGAGAGTGTCAAGAGTGATTTGTGACAGACGAGTACCTGTAAGAGTGAAAGGGAAGGTCTACAAGAGGGTAGTGAGACCAGCTATGTTATATGGGGTGGTAGAAAAAAACACGCTTTTCAGTTTATGAAGAGAGACAATAATGTGTTAGAGAGAGAATATGCATTTTATATAATAACTATAATTATTTGCAGAGTAAATACAAGGTTTTGCACTAGTTTGGGGGGGGAGCATGCAATTGTACTGACACTATAGCAGCTACTAATGGCTATACAGTCAGTTTGTGGCAAACACAAGGTTAAGGTCTAAGCATAGTTTAGTAACAGTTCAAGAACACATAGCAAGATCTGCATCCTTAAACAGATCTCAGAATAGTTAAAAAATGGCTCAAAACACATTAAAACATGTATGTCATAAATATATGGTGCATGGACGACTTTGACAGTAGTGGGTTCTGTGTACAAGAAATATTATAAACAGTAAAAACAGACCTGTCTAATTATTGTGCAAAAGTTAAGCCACAGAATAGTGAGGTCATGAGACGATAAGTAGCAAAAACACAGCTGACTGCAGGACAGTGCTTAACAACAGTAACTCCTACACATACATAACAAGCACAGTGCCAGCAGTAATGGTTTGCAGTAAGTAGCCGAGAAAAACAAACAAATTGCTATCGCAATACATTAATCTAGGATGCTGGTACATGTGAGCACAAGCCAACAAGTAACCTTGTTAGCCTACTGCAACTGACTTTAGAACAGCAGGTCAGAATGTCAGTGTTCATACAAAACAGTCCCTGCAGTAAAATCTAATGATGGTGTTAACGTTTGCATATGTTCATGTTGTAATATATTACAATGGTGGTGCTATATTTCTATATGTTTATGTTGTAATATATTACAATGATGGTGTTAAATTTGCATATGTTCATGTTGTAATATATTACAATGGCGGTATTACATTTGTATATGTTCATGTTGTAATGTATTAGGAGGACTATTACATTTGTATATGTTCATGTGGTAATGTATTATGATGATGGTGTTACATTTGCATGTGTTCATGTTGTAATGTGTTACAATGACTGTGTTACATTTGTATATGTTCATGTTGTAATATATTACGATGATGGTGTTACATTTGTATGTGTTCATGTTCTAATATATTACGATGATGGTGTTACATTTGTATGTGCTCATACTGTAATATATTACATACTGTAATATATTACGATGATGGTGTTTTATTTGTATGTGTTCATGTTGTAATATATTACGATGACTGTGTTACATTAGTATATGTTAATGTTGTAATATATTACGATGATAGTGTTACATTTGTATGTGTCCATGTTGTACTGTATTATGATGACTGTGTTATATTTGTATATGTTCATAATTTAATATATTACAATGATGGTGCTACATTTGTATGTGTTTATGTTGTAATATAGTATGATGATGGTGTTACATTTGTATATGTTCATGTAATGTATTACAATGACTTTGTTACATTTGTGTATGTTCATGTAATGTATTATGACAGTGTTACATTTGTATATGTTCAGGTTGTAAAGTATTAAGATGACTGTGTTACATTTGTATGTGTTCATGTTGTAATGTATTACAGTGACTGTGTTGCATTTGTATATGTTTATGTTGTAATGTATTATGATGACGGTGTTGCATTTGTATATGTTCATGTTGCAATGTATTATGATGACAGTGTTACATTTGTATGTGTTAAAGTTGTAATGTATTATGACTGTTCATGTTGTAATGTATTATGATGACTCTGTCACATTTGTATGTGTTCATGTTGTATTATGATAACTGTTTTACATTTGTATATGTTCATGTTGTAATGTATTATGATGACTGTTACATTTGTGTGTGTTCATGTTGTAATGTATTATGATGACTGTGTTACATTTGTTTGTCTTCTTCTTGTAATATATTACACTGATGGTGCTACATTTGTATATGTTCATGCTGTAATATATTATGATGACTGTGTTACATTTGTATGTAATATTTTATAATCCAAAAAGAAACCGAACAGGCTGAAGTAAAAAGGATTTAATACATTCCAAGTCACACCAAAAACGTTAAAATAACAAAGAATCAAGTGCAATGCAGTAAGCGCTTTCGTTTGGCTATGCCTGACCTGAGGTCAGAGGAAGTTTGGCATAACCAAATGAAAGTGCTTACTGTGTTGCACTTGATTCTTTGTTATTTTAAAGTTTTTGGTGTGACTTGTAACGTAGTAAATCCTTTTTACTTCAGCCTGTTTGGTTTCTTTTTGCATTATTGGTTTACAGTGCTCTTATTGCCTTGATGTAATATTTTATGATGACTGTGTTACATTTGTATATGTTCATGTTGTAATGTATTATGATAACTGTGTTACATTTGTATGCAATGTATTACGATGACTGTGTTACATTTGCTTATGTTCATGTTGTAATATATCACGATGATGGTGTTCACATTTGTATGTGTTCATGTTGCAATATATTACGATGATGATGTTACATTTGTATGTGCTCATGCTATAATATATGATGATGACTGTGTTACACTTGTATATGTTCATTTTGTAATATATTATGATGATGGTGTTACATTTGTATTTGTTCATGTTGTAATATATTAGGATGATGGAGTTACATTTGTATGTGTTCATGTTGTAATATATTATGATGATGGTGCCACATTTATATGTGTTCATGTTGCAATATATTACGATGGTGCTACATTTGTATGTGCTCATGTTGTAATATATTATGATGATGCTGTTACATTTGTATGTGTTCATGTTGTAATATATTACGATGACGGTGTTATATTTGTACATGTTCCTGTTGTAATATATTATGATGATGGTGTTACATTTGTATGTGTTCATGTTGTAATGTGTTACGATGACTGTGTTACATTTGTACATGTTCATATTGTAATATATTATGATGATGGTGTTACATTTGTATATGTTCATATTGTACTGTATTATGATGATGGTTACATTTGTATATGTTCATGTGGTAATGTATTATGATGATGGTCTTACATTTGTATGTGTTCACGTTGTAATGTATTATAATGACTGTTACATTTGTATATGTTCATGTTGTCAAGTATTATGATGACTGTGTTACATTTGTATATGTTCATGTTGTAATATATTACAATGACGGTGTTACATTTGTATATGTTCATATTGTAATATATTATGTTGACAGTGTTACATTTGTATGTAATATTTTATGATGACTGTGTTACATTTGTATATGTTCATGTTGTAATATATTACAATGACTGTGTTACATTTGTATATGTTCATGTTGTAATATATTACAATGACTGTGTTACATTTGTATATGTTCATGTTGTAATATATTACAATGACTGTGTTACATTTGTATGTGTTCATGTTGTAATGTATTAGGATGACTGTGTTACATTTGTATGTGTTCATGTTGTAATGTATTACAATGATGATGCTACATTTGTATATGTTCATATTGTAATATATTATGTTGACAGTGTTACATTTGTATATAATATTTTATGATGACTGTGTTACATTTGTATATGTTCATGTTGTAATATATTACAATGACTGTGTTACATTTGTATGTGTTCATGTTGTAATGTATTAGGATGACTGTGTTACATTTGTATGTGTTCATGTTGTAATGTATTACAATGATGATGCTACATTTGTATATGTTCATATTGTAATATATTATGTTGACAGTGTTACATTTGTATGTAATATTTTATGATGTCTGTGTTACATTTGTATATGTTCATGTTGTAATATATTACGACTGTGTTACATTTGTATGTGTTCATGTTGTAATGTATTATGATGACTGTGTTACATTTGTATGTGTTCATGTTGTAATGTATTATAATGACTGTGTTACATTTGTATGTGTTCATGTTGTAATGTATTACAATGATGATGCTACATTTGTATATGTTCATATTGTAATATATTATGTTGACAGTGTTACATTTGTATGTAATATTTTATGATGACTGTGTTACATTTGTATGTGTTCATGTTGTAATGCATTACAATGATGATGCTACATTTGTATATGTTCATATTGTAATATATTATGTTGACAGTGTTACATTTGTATGTAATATTTTATGATGACTGTGCTACATTTGTATATGTTCATGTTGTAATATATTACAATGACTGTGTTACATTTGTATGTGTTCATGTTGTAATGTATTACAATGATGATGCTACATTTGTATATGTTCATATTGTAATATATTATGTTGACAGTGTTACATTTGTATGTAATATTTTATGATGACTGTGTTACATTTGTATATGTTCATGTTGTAATATATTATGTTGACAGTGTTACATTTGTATGTAATATTTTATGATGACTGTGTTACATTTGTATGTGTTCATGTTGTAATGTATTAGGATGACTGTGTTACATTTGTATGTGTTCATGTTGTAATGTATTACAATGATGATGCTACATTTGTATATGTTCATATTGTAATATATTATGTTGACAGTGTTACATTTGTATGTAATATTTTATGATGACTGTGTTACATTTGCATATGTTCATGTTGTAATATATTACAATGACTGTGTTACATTTGTATGTGTTCATGTTGTAATGTATTAGGATGACTGTGTTACATTTGTATGTGTTCATGTTGTAATGTATTAGGATGACTGTGTTACATTTGTATGTGTTCATGTTGTAATGTATTACAATGATGATGCTACATTTGTATATGTTCATATTGTAATATATTATGTTGACAGTGTTACATTTGTATGTAATATTTTATGATGACTGTGTTACATTTGTATATGTTCATGTTGTAATATATTACAATGACTGTGTTACATTTGTATGTGTTCATGTTGTAATGTATTATGATGACTGTGTTACATTTGTATGTGTTCATGTTGTAATGTATTATAATGACTGTGTTACATTTGTATGTGTTCATGTTGTAATGTATTACAATGATGATGCTACATTTGTATATGTTCATATTGTAATATATTATGTTGACAGTGTTACATTTGTATGTAATATTTTATGATGACTGTGTTACATTTGTATGTGTTCATGTTGTAATGTATTACAATGATGATGCTACATTTGTATATGTTCGTATTGTAATATATTATGTTGACAGTGTTACATTTGTATGCAATATTTTATGATGACTGTGTTACATTTGTATATGTTCATGTTGTAATATATTACAATGACTGTGTTACATTTGTATGTGTTCATGTTGTAATATTTTATGATGACTGTGTTACATTTGTATATGTTCATGTTGTAATATATTACAATGACTGTGTTACATTTGTATGTGTTCATGTTGTAATGTATTACAATGATGATGCTACATTTGTATATGTTCATATTGTAATATATTATGTTGACAGTGTTACATTTGTATGTAATATTTTATGATGACTGTGTTACATTTGTATATGTTCATGTTGTAATATATTATGTTGACAGTGTTACATTTGTATGTAATATTTTATGATGACTGTGTTACATTTGTATGTGTTCATGTTGTAATGTATTAGGATGACTGTGTTACATTTGTATGTGTTCATGTTGTAATGTATTACAATGATGATGCTACATTTGTATATGTTCATATTGTAATATATTATGTTGACAGTGTTACATTTGTATGTAATATTTTATGATGACTGTGTTACATTTGTATATGTTCATATTGTAATATATTATGTTGACAGTGTTACATTTGTATGTAATATTTTATGATGACTGTGTTACATTTGTATATGTTCATGTTGTAATATATTACAATGACTGTGTTACATTTGTATGTGTTCATGTTGTAATGTATTAGGATGACTGTGTTACATTTGTATGTGTTCATGTTGTAATGTATTACAATGATGATGCTACATTTGTATATGTTCATATTGTAATATATTATGTTGACAGTGTTACATTTGTATGTAATATTTTATGATGACTGTGTTACATTTGTATATGTTCATGTTGTAATATATTACAATGACTGTGTTACATTTGTATGTGTTCATGTTGTAATATTTTATGATGACTGTGTTACATTTGTATATGTTCATGTTGTAATATATTACAATGACTGTGTTACATTTGTATGTGTTCATGTTGTAATGTATTACAGTGATGATGCTACACTTGTATATGTTCATATTGTAATATATTATGTTGACAGTGTTACATTTGTATGTAATATTTTATGATGACTGTGTTACATTTGTATATGTTCATGTTGTAATATATTATGTTGACAGTGTTACATTTGTATGTAATATTTTATGATGACTGTGTTACATTTGTATGTGTTCATGTTGTAATGTATTAGGATGACTGTGTTACATTTGTATGTGTTCATGTTGTAATGTATTACAATGATGATGCTACATTTGTATATGTTCATATTGTAATATATTATGTTGACAGTGTTACATTTGTATGTAATATTTTATGATGACTGTGTTACATTTGTATATGTTCATGTTGTAAAACATTATGATGACTGTAGAATGCAAAAAGTAACGGAACAAAGCAGGTAGTCACCTCTCTTAAAACAACAAATGAAACTTTTATTAAAACTTGATGAGCGCTTTCGCTTATTAGCTTCTTCAGATCAACATAACATTCATTCATACAAAAGTCAGTTTATATAAGAAATTCAAATTCATCTATGGCCAATCAAAACTCTCTTTCAATTAATAAATTTAAAGGACCTTTAAAGATATATCACATTATATCATGACAAATAGTCCTACATAAAAAATATAAAATCAAGTATTAAACATTACTTAATGCTATACATACTTGAAATATTTATGCATGAATTACCACATCTAAAAAATACATATAATAATAAAAGAATACAATACTTGAATACATTCTCTACATGTAAACTATGTTATAAAGCACTCTTATAGCCTAAATAAGAATCATATAAATGTATATAAGGCGTATAAAAAACATATGTATGTAGATGTTCCTATTTGTGCTGATCACATAACCTGACTATGCAAATACATATTACACAACTCTTCCTTCAGTAGTACTGCTGAGGACATATGGTAAACCCTAGGTGTATTATATTATATACTATATCTACCTAATTGTACCATAACACATATCTATATATATATATATATATAAATCATATCCAGTAAAAATGCATATCAGTACAAAAAAAATTATTAATATCAACTAATATTGCAATTCAAGGATTCATTTTTTCTCCCTACGCTTCCTTAATAGTGGTTTAATATATGCTCTTTCATTTAAACCCATTCCCCTGTCTGCTTTAAGTGTAATTATCCAGTCTCCCTGTATTCAGTATGGTTTCTTATATCACCCTCATGAATACTTGGGGAGATAACTTCCAATGCCCTAAATTTAAACCAGTGTGTATCATCTGTATGCTTAACATGTTTAGCTAAAGCATTGTGTTCTGATTTCTTGCGAATATGGTAAACATGTTCCCGTATTCTGTCCCTAAATAACCTATTCGTCTTCCCAACGTAAGACGAATGGCAGATCTGACACACAGCTAAATATATGAAAGTCGATGTTTTACAATTGGCCTTAAATGACAAAGTAAACTCCCTGTGAAGATCAGGATGAATACAAATCCTAGATGCATCGATATATATACAAAGGTTGAAAGCACCACATGGTGTAGTATTGCCTTCTTCTGAATGTTCTTTGCTGTTACATGGGTAACATAGTAGTCTTTTGAGATTTTTCTTATTCTTGTATAGGAACTTAGGTTGTTCACCCACTATCTTCCTGATATTATCATCCACTTGTAATATGGACCAATTTTTATTGATATCCTTAATTTCATAATTGTCTGATGTAAAAAATATGGGAAAGCTAATAGTAGGTTGCTTAACTTGGGGATCCAAAATCAATCTGGCTCCAGCAGGACCATAGTAGGGTGCCGCTGTACCTATACATAATGTAGGAATAGCTTCCAAGTTCTTATTAATCTCTGTTTCTTTATAACCTCTATGTAAAAATTTTTCTCTCAAGTCTATTAACTCCTTCTTAAAACTTCTTAGATGAATTTGAATTTCTTATATAAACTGACTTTTGTATGAATGAAAGTTATGTTGATCTGAAGAAGCTAATAAGCAAAAACGCTCATCAAGTTTTAATAAAAGTTTTCATTTGTTGTTTTAAGAGAAATGACTACCTGCTTTGCTCCATTACTTTTTGCATTCTACATAATTATATTATTATCTTTAGCGACGGAGCATTTATCTGACTGGTTGGCAGAAAAGTGCTTTATTTTTGTGTTCATATTTATTTTTATTGCTGTCGCCATCTGGAGCAGGACCTTGCAGACGTCTGCATCCATTGAGCTGGACTATAACCCAGGGAGAGATGACAAAACTGAGGATATGTTACAAAGAAGATTTTTACAATGCCTCACATGCACGAAGTGTGTATCATGGCAATTGGAGGTGGATATTTCACTGGATGACATCAGTAATGCGACCAGGGATCTGGAGCGGTTGCAACAACTTCTGGACAAACTGAAGAAAGACTTCCTTAAACTGAAGTGTTTACAAGCACAGCGATCGCATTTCCAGTACTGTTTGGACAAAAAAATCATACCGAGAGGACTAAGAGTCTTTAATATGCCAACTCAAGGGGCGCATTACCCAGAACTGCTTACCCACTGGCAACAGATTAATTTAGAGGTAAGCAGGAGCTATTTACTTTTGCTGATTGATTTCTTTGTGCCTGAGGAATCTAAACTTATGGAAGGTATAAAGTTAAAGCAACAATACATTTTTTGACAATTTTCCAACCAGTACAGTAAATCCTGTGTTTGAAAGTTTACTCGATGGTATCACAGCATTTGAACACAGGTTGCTGCATCAAAAAAGGAAGAAGATAATAAGGGACACTAAAGATTTTAAACTGGGCCACGTTTTTATGTGGCCCAGGCAAGGACATAATGTACAAACTGCTGAACCAGAAACGGGTTGCTTAAACGACCACTCTATGAGAGCGGTTGCTGTTGCCAGTGCTGTAGCAAATAATGGTTTAAGTATAAATAATTTAAGTACAGCTAATGCAGATGTAAATTTAAAAAATAATGTGCATGATGAGATGAATGGAGAAGGATTACTATGTAATAAGTATAATTCAACTGAAATAATTGACTGTACTTCGCATGACTTAGAAGCGTTTTCAACTGAAGTGATTAATGAAGCGATGAGTAATCAGAATACAAATAGTAGGTTAACACAACCGACTGGTAATTTGTACCCAGAGGTTAGGATTACAAGGTCACCAATAACAATACAGACCAACAACCAGTAGTTAGACCTAAGTTATTGAATAAAAAGAATGACACCCAAACAGGGCATGTAGAAAATTTAGGGGAGAGTGTTTCTTTTCCCCTTCCAGTACGGCTGGACAAAGGGATATGGAGGACACACTCCATGAGTTATGGCCATCAAAAGCGGAAACATTCAGGTAAGTTTACACCCCATCAGACACTGAAAAAGATGTGGGGAAAAGGGAAGAGTCATTAATGTTTAATATCTCCTCTTATACATTCTTTTTAGAGGAAGAAAATTTACTTTCCAGAGGTTTGAATTTCATACCTACTTGTAGAAGTAACTTAACAGATACTATCCTAGACCTCAAGGTGTTTTGTCGGAACATTATGCTCAAGCTTTTGTATGGAAATAATGATATGGAAGCCACATGTGCAGAAGCTGACAACACATATAGATTTAGAAATTTTAGTCATTTTGTGCCCATAAACCATCCATTAGTGGAGGATTATTTAAAACTCACTGAAGATTACTTATTTAGATATTATGATACACATGGAGGCATTTCTGCCCATAATAGTAGAAAGACTACAGGAGGCAACTTGAGTCATAATGAAAGGACATTTTTGAGAAATTTGCAAAAGGATGACTCTATCACCATCAGACCGGCTGATAAGGCTGGTAGGGTAGTAGTTATGGATACTATACAATATAATACAGCTATGGGTAAACTGTTGAATGATAAGTTCTACAGGAATATTACAAGGGAGGAAACACATAGCATCATACAGTATGTAACCAATATATTGCTAGATATGCATAAAGCAGGAGTTATTACTAAAGAGTTACTAAGTTATTTGCTAGTTAGGAACCTATTAATACCTACAATACATGGCCTACCCAAGATTCGCAAAAATGCCATTGATCCCCCCGTGAGGCCTATAGTGTCTGGAGGAGGTTGGTTGACAGAGTATCTCTCTGTGTATGTGGAGAAACACTTAAGACCTATTTTAAATGAGAATCAGTATGTTCTTAGAGACACTAAACAGCTCTTGATGGACCTACATGTCTGTCTAGAGAAGAAAGAGAATATGTAAGATTTACTACTGGTAACATTAGATGTACAATCATTATTTACAATTAGACCCAATGAAGATGGGATCCAGTATATATGTGCATATTTGCAGAATCATAGTAATTACTCTGCAGTACAAATTGATTTAATTACTCACTTCCTTGAATTGGTTTTAGAGAATAACCTGTTTATATTCAGAGATACGATATATATGCAACAAGATGGGATGGCCATGGGGACCCCATGTTCCAATAGTTATGCTAATATGTCTTAGCACATTGAGAGGAAAGTATTCTCTTTCTAACAGAAGGTTTCAGGAGACATGTGATCTTTTATCGTTGTTTTGCCGATGACCTCCTTATTTTATGGAAGGGCAATGACAAATTATTTGAAATTTAGGATGGAATGGTTAGACTCAAGAATAGACTATCTAGATTTGTATATATAGAGAAGCTTGCTGATGGTTGGATCAATACTGGGGTCTATCAGAAGCCCTGTTATCGCAGCTCCTTATTGATGAGGTCAAGTATGCACCCTTTACATGTTTTCAGGAACATTATTAAAGGTCAGGGAGTAAGGGCCTCGAGATTGAATCCATCAGAAGACTGTTTTAAGAAGGAGTTAATAGATTTAAGAGAAAATTTTTTACATGGAGGTTATAAAGAAACAGAGATTAATAAGAACTTGGAAGATGTTCCTACATTACCTATAGGTACAGCGGCACCCTACTATGGTCCTGCTGGAGCCGGATTGATTTTGGATCCCCAAGTTAAGCAACCTACTGTTAGGTTTCCCATATTTTTTACATCAGACAATTATGAAATTAAGGATATCAGTAAAAATTGGTCCATATTACAAGTGGATGATAATATCAGGAAGATAGTGGGTGAACAACCTAAGTTTCTATACAAGAATAAGAAAAATCTCAAAAGATTACTATGTTACCCATGTAACAGCAAAGAACATTCAGAAGAAGGCAATACTACACCACATGGTGCTTTCAACTTTTGTATATATATCGATACATCTAGGATTTGTACTCATCCTGATCTTTGCAGGAAGTTTACTTTGTCATCTAAGGCCAATTGTAAAACATCGAATCTCATATATTTAGCTGTGTGTCAGATCTGCCGTTCGTCTTACGTTGGGAAGACGAATAGGTTATTTAGGGACAGAATACGGGAACATGTTTACCATATTCACAAGAAATAAGAACACAATGCTTTAGCTAAACATGTTATGCATACAGATGATACACACTGGTTTAAATTTAGAGCAGTGGAAGTTATCTCCCCAAGTATTCATGAGGGTGATATAAGAAACCATACCGAACACAGGGAGAATAACTGGATAATTACACTTAGAGCAGACAAGGAATGGGTTTAAATGAAAGAGCGTCTATTAAACCACTATTAAGGAAGCGTAGGAAGAAAAAATGAATCCTTGAATTGCAATATTAGTTGATATTAATTTTTTTTTGTATTGATATGCATTTTTACTGGATATGATTTTTTATATATATAGATATGTGTTATGGTACAATTAGGTAGATACAATATATAATATAATACACCTAGGGTTTACCATATGTCCTCAGCAATACTATTGAAGGAAGAGTTGTGTAATATGTAATTGCATAGTCAGGTTATGTGATCAGCACAAATAGGAACATCTACATACATACGTTTTTATAAGCCTTATATACATTTATATGATTCTTATTTAAGCTATGAGTGCTTTATAACATAGTTTACATATAGAGAATGTATTCAAGTATTGTATTATTTTATTATTGTATGTATTTTTTAGATGTGGTAATTCATGCATAAATATTTCAAGTATGTATAGCATTAAGTAATGTTTAATACTTGATTTTATATTTTTTATGTAGGACTATTTGTCATGATATAATGTGATATCTCTTTAAAGGTCCTTTAAGTTTATTAATTGAAAGAGAGTTTTGATTGGGCATAGATGAATTTGAATTTCTTATATAAACTCATAATCATATAAAAATGATCAGCTTTAATAATTGGCTTAATTATTGGTGTCATTCTAAGGGGATCCAATGTCTGTCTGCCTGGGATGACATGCTTGACAAGCCACGCTGCTTCGCAAGGGATGGCTTGCCCCTGTCACCCCTGGGCTTCCGGATATTGGCAAAGGCTCTTGCCACCCCCATAGTGCCTTTTTTAGGCAAGGCTCAAATGATAAACCTACCACCCTAGAAAACAAAAATGGAAAAAAACTAAGGGTAATACTGCTCAGTGCCAGAAGTCTAAACCTCAAGATGCACGCCCTCGAAGCCCTCCTCAGTATGGAGAACATCGATGTCTGTGCTGTGACTGAAACCTGGTTCAAGGCTCCTGAGAGCTCCCCAGTACTATCAGGTTATACCTCATATCATGCGTTCCAGCCCCAAAATCCAGACCGAACCACAAAAGGAGGGGGAGTATCCATATTCATAAAGGATACCCACACCTCCAGGTTAGTGGCAACGAAGCATCGGAGACCATCCAGGTGCAATTAACCATAGGTAAAACTGCCCTACAGTTTGTAGCATACTACAGACCACCCTCTCAAACTCAGGAAACCCACACAGCCTTCCTGAAGACACTGGAGAGTATGAATGTCTCTCCAAACACCATCATATTGGGTGACTTCAACTACCCAAACATAGACTGGAAACATTACTCAAGCCCCAACACCCTAGCCCAAAGGTTCCTGGAGTTCATAAACTCAAATGCTATGGAACAACTAGTCACCATTCCCACAAGAGGAGAAAATATACTAGACCTGATCATCACAAACATGGTGACAAAATGCTCCACACCGGAAGTATATCCCTCATTGGTGAGATCAGACCATAAATTAATCTCACTGGAGATCCACATCCCGCCCCCAACCCCAGAAAAAAGATCACAGTGAAGAACTTCTCAAAAGCAAACTTCACACTTCTTAAGACTGGAGTGGTATCCTTCGAGGCCCCCGAGCCAGTGGAAACCACAACCCACGCTGCTGAAACCCTTACAAATGCCTTCTACGAGCACCTCCAGGAATGTATGGATCAAGCAATCCCTAATAAAATCAAGATCCTTTCCACCAAAGGCAGGCGCCCGGTCTGGTGGACCCCAGCCATAAACAAACTCTACAACAAGAGGAGAAAGCTACTACATGACAGAGCAAAATCCCTAAAAGGGAAGGCATTTCTGATCAAAAAACTACGATCACTCATAAAATCATCCAAGGACAACTTTGAGAGAAAAATCGCTAAAGACACAAAAGACAATCATAAGGCCTTCTTTAGCTATGTTAGAAACCTGGGTGGAAACTCCCAGATATGCTCAGAATTAGTCCAAAATGATACAAAAATCACTGAACCCACAGACATTGCCAACATACTGGCAGACAGGTTCAGTGCAAATTTCTCCCTCCCTCCCCAAAAGGAGAAATATCTATCCCACCAGAGTCTAGCCTCCCAAACATCTCAGATGCCCAGGTGAGAGCTGCTCTCTCTAAAGCAAAAACACAGCATCAATGGGACTGGATGGTGTCCCCGGCTGTGTGCTACGAACTCAATGAGGAACTAAACCCACACATAAGGCTGCTGTTTAATCTTAGCTTTACTACAGGATACGCACTCAAAGAATGGCGACGGCAACTGTGGTCCCACTCCACAAAGGCGGTGCTTCTACGGACCCTGAAATTACTGCCCCATAAGCTTGACAAGCCTTGTCTGCAAAGCTATGGAGAGGATCATAATGGAACTCATAAATAAAGACATTGGGGACCTACAGACACTGGATCCTACCCAATTTGGCTTTGTCAAGGGCAGATCCTGCCTCTTGAACTTGGTCGACTTTTTCGAAACAGTCACTAAGGCCATTGATGAGGGTAAGGCAGTTCACACAGCCTACCTTGACCAAGCAAAAGCGTTCGACACAATACCCCACTCGGGCATCATAGAAAAGCTCACCAGCTTAGATGTAAACCCATATGTCACAAGATGGGTTGCAAACTGGCTCAAGGACAGAACCCACAGGGTTAGAGTTGCTGGTGCCATGTCAGACTCTAAGCCGGTCACGAGCAGTGTCCCACAGGGCTCAGTCCTGGGCCCCCTCTTGTTCGGCATTTATTTTTCTGAAGTGCAGACAAACATAGGGGGATTGTGGCTGACAAAATTTGCAGATGACTGCAAACTGGGCACCATAATTGACACTCCATCAGACACAGACATCCTCCAGAGAGGTCTCATAGAAATGGATAACTGGTGCCAGAGCCATGGCCTTAAGCTAAATGCCAAAAATGTATAGTCATACCCTTTGGGAAAAACAAGGTAACCCCTAATTACCACATAGGTGGTAATCCATTAAACACGGAAGAAGTTATCAGGGATCTGGGGACCCAAGTTGACAGTAACCTCTCTTTTGACACTCACATTGCCAAAGTGGTTAGGAAGACCTTCTACATTGCCCACCTGATCATGAAGGGATTCACATCCAGATCAGGAGAGGTCATTGTACCCCTGTACTCTTCACTTATCAGACCAATGATTGAGTACAACGCCCCATTTGGAATGTACCTTACCCGACACCTGCAGCAGTTGGAAAGACCCCAAAAGTTCCTCACCAAAAGGATAAAGGGGCTCAAACATATGTCATACGCTGCCCGACTGAAGAAACTCCAGCTCTATTCAGTCGCATACTGTCTGCTCAGAGGTGATCTGTGCCTGACATACAAGGCCATGTCCAACCAGGATTTAATGGACATGCTCCACCTCAAAAAATCCAAATCCACCAGAGCCACGAGAGCAAGAGACTTAAACCTCAACACGGATATAAATAGGACGTGCTGGAGGGACAGATTAATCACCCAGAGACTCCCTACACTATGGAACAGAATCCCAGTCCATGTGAGGCAGAGCCCCTCACTGACTCTGTTCAAGAGAAATCTTGACGAGTGGATGGGAGATCGTAGGTTTACCCCGGGAATCATCTCTGTGTCACTGCTGGACAGAGGCACAGCAAACTAATGGGTATAGTATTCTCATCCTAAGGGGTAGTGAAAGCCACACACACTCTGGCTAGGCTTATAAATGCCCTAGGGCAGATAGCCTAGTATTAACCTATGAACCTATGAACTGACTTTTGTATGAATGAAAGTTATGTTGATCTGAAGAAGCTAATAAGCGAAAGCGCTCAAGTTTTAATAAAAGCTTTCATTTGTTGTTTTAAGAGAAGTGACTACCTACTTTGTTCTGTTACTTTTTGCATTCTACATAATTATATTATTATCTTTAGCGATGGAGCATTTATTCGACTGGTTGGCAGAAAGTGCTTTATTATTATGATGACTGTGCTACATTTTGCAATATATTATGACTATGGTGTTACATTTGTATGTGTTCATGTTGTAATATATTATGATGACTGTGTTCCATTTGTATATGTTCATGCTGCAATATATTATGATGGTGGTATTACATTTGTATGTGTGTGACACCCGTGAACTAGCCCAGTAATCAAGGAGCCTTAATCCTCACTGCTAACACCAGTGAGGGATGTTCACATTCAGAGGGATAACAAATACACACACAATAAAGTACAATTTCCCTTAAGTGCACACAGAGATCACAGCCAGTCTGGGGCTGGTTTCTACCTTTCTCTCCAGATCCCCAGTAAGACTCCCCACTGGCACAACTATAGGGTACAGATCTCAGCTGAGTAGTCAAGCCAAAACCTCCAGTGCCCTTCGTGTCCAGCAAGTGCTTCATGTCCCTGCCCAAGTAACTGACAGACACACATACTTTGATATATGGTTTATATAAAAACACGCAGGCACTCCTGGGGAAGGCTGGCACAAGTTTTCCAGCTATGCCCCCTCCTGCCAGGCTATAAGGTAGTAATCACTGCCACCAACTATTCCTATCAGCTACTAAAAAGGCCCTTACCAAAGGGTGTCCAATTATTACGGTACAATATTATTATCCAATTAGTGTGACAAACAGCAAGGCTTATTTGAAGTGGCTTTGTACAGTATCACTATATACATGCAATGTACTCTACAGCTTAAATTATCTCTACACAAAACAGCCACAGTTGTAAGCTTTAAAAATATTTAATAATAAATAATGAAAACACAAGACAAATCTTCTCAATTCAACACAGTGCTAGTCAAGACTTCAGAAATCACAGGAAAATGCTTAAAATAATACTGTACAATAGTCTGGCATAAATATAGAAAACAGCTAAACTAAATCTGACTAAATTCCTATCTAACTCTAAGAGGAATCACAGTTATAAATAAACTTACATATAAAACAAGGCAGAGTACTGGTGAGTAGATGTTCTTTAGACAAAATCCAAAATGCTCTGATTCTGTCTCTCTGAGAAAGTCTTAAAAATAACAAACAAAGTTTAGCGCTTTCACCCACTGCACAGGGCTTCATAAGAACTCACAAAACAATTAAAATTGGATGCTTAAATGCCTTTTTTGGCACCAAAACATGTTCAAAAATTTAAAGCGATACAACTGCAATTCAAAAATATACATGAAACTCAGAAGCCCCACAATATTCATAGCTACCCTCTGAAATGGCTCCTCAATCACAGGCAAAGGCATCAAAGAAGCTCTCATCTTGTCTCTTGCCTTGCCTATCTTCTAGCACTGCTCACAGGTCCTGCAGTACCCTGTTACATCTCAGGAAATTCCAGTCCAATATAAATTCTACATAATACTTCTCGTATGTTTATGGCCATATGACCTGCAAAGGGAATATCATGCGCTATGACTAGAAGCACCTAATAGTAGGCTCTAGGCACTACCAACTGCTGTGTCCTCCCACCTTCTAGCTCTCCCTCCGGGGTCTACTCTCTATACAGTAACTCTTTACCCCAGTATGCAGAATATCCCTTCCCTTAAGAATCAGGTGCCTCACTAGCTACCTGCGTCAGGCCTTGTAATGTAGGGTCTGAGAGCTGAGCCTGGTTCAACTTTCTCTTTGTAACCCTTCCCAGCTCCCCTTCCACAGGAAGTCTGGTATCCTCTGACAGCGGTGCCTCACTGTTAGCATGGGTACTACTACTCACCTTTACGTTTGCAGTCACTCTGTCCAAGGGGACATCAGCACCCACAAGCAGCTGTGGCTCACCTTCAGTCTCAGTGCTACAGAGTAGCTCCCTCCCTGAAGTAACCACCTCACCAGTCCTGGCTGCAAGTATGTGATCTGTCTGGGTCTCCCCAGGCTACCAGCTCCACATGCTTGTTTTCAAGCCTGACTACATGTAACTGCACAAACACATGGTACTGCCTTATCAAAATCATTCCCATTAGGACATCTGCAGGGATATCCTCAAACATACCTACTTGCTGGCTTCCTTTTCCACTCTCCCAGTCAAGGCAAACCCTAGCCAAAGGTATTTGGAATGGGGTCCTTCCTAAAGCTCTGACTGGAGTAGACTGCCCAGGCAAGTAATGCTCCTCTGTAACCATTGTAGGCTTCACAATGGTTATGTCAGAGGCTGTGTCTCTCTCTTAGCAATGGCCTCTTTGCCATTCAGCATGTAACCTCTTGGTAGTTTGGTACCCTTGTTGTCTTAAGACAACTAACTGTTGGCATTTTGTCTTTCCCACTTACTGGCTCTCTCACCTTTTGTTCTCCACCTTGCCTCCATGGACATCTATATATCATATGGCCCCACTGGTTGCACTGAAAACATTTAACCCTAGGTCCTGGAAGTGTACCTGGATCAGTGGCTTCCTCTGCTACTGGCAGATTCTGTTGCGGCAGTCTGGCCTGCCCACTATGGGTTCCTGTAGACCCATGAGCAGTACAGGGGTCCCTTTTCTGTGCAGGGATGCCCTGCTTGCTAGGTATAGGTTTCCCCTTCTTTTCCAATTCATCTGAAGTAACACATTGTCTATCAGCTAACCAGATCCTGATGTCCTCAGGCAAATGCTAAGGGCTTGTTCCCTCACCAAAAGGTCTGCCAGCCCTTCAAAATTGATTACCTGACATCCACTCACCCACCTATGAAAATAAGTGCTCAGTTCAACAACATATTCACACACACTTTCATCTGCCTTGTGTCTATGCTCACAAAACTTTTTCCTATAAGCTTTAGGTGTTAGCTTAAAAAATTCTAACAAACAATTCTTAACAGCAGTATAATTAAAAGAATTTGTGATCAGAAAGTTTAGACAACACAGTTACAGCTTTACGATGGAGTAAGATGGTCAGGAACCATACCCAGAGCCTTTGGTCAACATCATACTGTTTACATACCTTCTCAGACATATGAATGAAATTATCAAAATTATCCCCCTCTGTAAACTGCTGAAGAAATTTGCTGACCTTTTGAGCTTCTGCGGTCCAGTTTCTTCCTTCACCATTACCCCCATGACTCTGGTGAAGACTCAGCATCTCCTTTTTGTGCTGTCTCTGCCTCTCCTTTTCCTCAGCTTCCAGGCGTAGCAGTTTCTCATTCTCCTCAGCCTGTAGATGTCTCAGTCTCTCTACTGCTTTTGTTTCCAACCCCCTGGCCTCCAACTCAAGCCTCTTTAGCTCCAGATGGATTTTTAAGCCCTCTGCAGAAAGGTTGAGCTGTCCATTATTTGAATGTTGTACAGCTTCACGGCCAGTCTGATCGCCGTCCTGATTGCTGTTATCTGATGCAGCTGTGACCAAAGCTGCAGTCATGTCTGCCTTAATCAGGTTTCCATTCATCAGTCCCTTAGCTTGGCACATCTCAGCCAACTGTCTCTTTGTCAGCTTGCCATACTCCTCTGTTGATATGCTTGCCTGCTGTCCCTAACTAAGCCAACAAAAGAAATAAAACAATTGCGATCTTAACTCTGAATATTCACTGCATGGCAAATTTAGAGTACAAAAACACCTTCACTGATCACTGTACACAAGCTATAGGAATTCACTATCCACACCACTACAAGCCAATTGCCAACCAATTAATATGTTGTGTGGATATCCCACCACTGCCAAGGAATTAATATGTGACCCCCTTGCAATGGCCCAGTAATCAAGGAGCCTCAATCGTCACCACTAACACCAGTGAGGGTTGTTCACATTGAGAGGGATAACAAATACACACACAGTAAAGTACAATTTCCCTTAAGAGCACACAGAGATCACAGTCACTCCAGGGCTGGTTTTTCCCTTTCTCTCCAGTTCCCCAATAAGACTCCCCACTGGCATAGCTATAGGGTACATATCTCAGCCGAGTAGTCAAGCCAAAACCTCCAGTGCCCTCCCTGTCCAACCAGTGTTTTGTGTCCCTGCCCCAGTAGCTCACACACACACATACACACACACACACACACACACACACACACACACACACACACACACACACACACACACTTTGAGATTTAGTTTATATAGAAACACACAGACACTCCTGGGGAAGGCTGACACAGGTTCTCCAGCTATGCCCCCTCCTGCCAGACTATAAGGTAGTAATCACTGCCACCAACTACTCTTATCAGCTACTAAAAAGGCCCTTATCAAAGGGTGTCTAATTATTACTGTGCAATATTATTATCCAATTAGTAAGTGTGACGAACAGCAAGGCTTATTTGGAGTGGCTTTGTATAGTATCACTATATACATGCAATGTACTTTACATCTTAAATTATCTTTGCACAAAACAGTCACAGTTGAAAGGTTTAAAAATATTTATTAGTAAATAATGAAAACACAAGACAAATCTTCTCAATTCAACACGGTGCTAGTCAAGAGTACAGAAACCACAGGAAAATGCTTAACATAATAGAATAGTCTGACATAAATATAGAAAACAGCTAGACTAAATCTGACTAAATTCCTATCTAACTCTTAGAGGAATCATAGTTCTAAATAAGCTTATATAGAGAGCAAAGGCAGAGTACTGGTGAGTAGAAGTTCTTTAGACAAAATCCAAAATGCTCTGATTCGCTCTCACTGAGAAAGTCTTAAAAAGTAATACATCACTGCTGACTCATTTTAGATTACATCAGTCTTCTCTGGTTACCAGGCTAACAGAAACTCAGAGTTTTAACATTTCTTGGATCTTGCACCTGGCCAGGAAACTAGAGCAGTAAAAGACATTAGATATGTAAAAATCTAGCAATTAACTCTGGTCTCAAAAGAATAGAAGGAATTCCTCAGTCCAGTCATTATGCCTCTGAGGCTTGAGATCAGTCATATAATGCTTGACTTATCAGCTTTCTTCCAGCAGAGTGCACTGTGGTTACATTTTTGAAGTTCAAAATTTAACACTGTTTTCTTACATTTAAGAGGACAAGCCTGTGGCGTATATTCATATTGACAATGACATAGAATTATCTACAAAATTCTATCTAGCTAGGCTGGCTGCCTTTAGATATCTTCACAATGTGTTCATGTTGTAATATATTACGATGATGGTGTTACATTTGTATATGTTCATGCTGTAATCTATTACAATGACCGTGTTACATTTGTGCATTTTCATGTTGTAATGTATTATGATGATGGTGTTACATTTGTATATGTTCATGTTGTAATGTATTATGATGACTGTGTTACATTTGTGTATGTTCATGTTGTAATGTATTATGATGACGGTATTACATTTGTATATGCTCATGTTGTAATGTATTACGATGACTGTGGTACATTTGCATAGGTTCATGTTGTAATGTATTATGATGAGTGTGTTACATTGGTATATGTTCATGTTGCAATATATTTTGATAGTGTAACATTTGTATATGTTCATGCTATAATATATTAGATGATGGTGTTACATTTGTATGTGTTCATGTCGTAATATATTACGATGATGGTGTTACATTTGTATATGTGCAACCACCAAACAAGACCTCCTGCACGAAGGCAATTGTATGGCCCCAAAACAAGGCACATCGAACCAGCAAACTGTGACCTGAAAGAAATTTATTAATTAAAGCAGCATAAAAACAAGTAACCAGACTGGTTTTGGCTGGTAAGAAACTCAGCCTTCATCAGTGTAAACATAAAAAAATCAATTGCTACTGTTTAAATACATGCATCAACAACCCCATTGGTTCATTTCAGAATTGCTCATTAAGACCAGGTGGAAATAATCCACCTAGCTTTACAATCCATTTTTTCTTATAATAGCAGTCCCAGCAGTATTGTTTATGACTTTCAGAATTGATAAGTGTTACACCCCAGTTTTTTAGTGTAGGTGACAGGGCTTCTGAAATGTTCCCATTTTCATGTGGCTGTTTTATTTTCATGTTTATTTCTACATTGATCATGCTTCCTATTCATGAGAATTATTCATATGAGTCCAGCATATAAGGACTCAGTATTTTCCTATTTTTAGGTTACACCTTAACAGATTAGCTGTTGGTATTTTGTTATTTTACCATTTACATGGTCTCTGGTCACACTGTAGAGTTTTGGCTGACAACAAGCTTCCATGGTACTTTTATCACATCAAGGTATTATTGATCAATTGCTGCTGGTACATTCTCTTTGACTATCTGGGTCAATATATCATGCTTTGGTATTTGGTATAGTGGGGTCCACTGATACTTTCAGATAGGAATTGCGCATGTCTTGATTTTGCTTTGCCAGCTTTCAAACCTTTATCAATATTTGGTATATAATGGTCAATGATTTTGTTTTCAACATTCCTAATGATGACTCAAGGTCTCCAGTCACCAGTTTATGAATAGTGGAGTGTAGCTTTCACAACATTTTACCAGATTTTGGTTCTTGTTTTTGGCTATTATTGCTCCCGCATGAAGGGACTGGACATGGTCATTTGATATTGACGTAGCATTACTCGGCTTTGTGTAAGTGCTATTATTGCCAATATCTATTCAGTTATATGTTATTTGAAGTATAACATGAACAGGTAGTGGATCACGGCCTGATCTTGATCTGTTACTGCCTGCAAGGGCCATTAATCTCACATCTATTGCCAGTTCACAATATGTATTTAATTAGTCTGATATCTGGTTTGTCAGCTGACAGAGAGGATCTTGGGTCATTTGGTTTAGGTACCAGTACAGATAATGGCAGTATTAGTGGATCCCTGGCTCCTGAGTCCAGTTGTGGTCTGGCTTTTGATCAGTTGCACAAACATTTAAGGTCTTTGAGATCTAATGTATGGCACTCTATGCTTTATAAGGCCTACATTGCCAAAGGTATAACACCTAGAGGGCTTAGGATTAGAATACAGCCTCATGTCAGTGAGGCAGATGATGAACTAAATCGTCAGTGGGGAGCTATCCAGCAGCAAGCTACCATGTCTTTTGTTGAGGCTTTGGCCAAGTACCATGATAGAGTGGTTGATCGTGAGATCAGTGAAGTCACAAAACTGTGCAGTGAGGTGCAGAAATTTGAAGGAGAATCCTTCTTCAATAGACATTTGAACAAGGTGACTATGGATTTATGCAACCTTGAAGAGCAACTCAAATCCAGAAAAATCAAAAAATTCCAACGCGATCAGTTAGACTATCAGGGTAGTAACCCATTTAGCAATGCCAATAAGCATGTTAGATTCACACCTAACCAATCCAGAACTCCCAAAAGAAAGAGGCCTAGATCTATTCTCAGAAAACGGCCAGTAGATAATGGATCATCTACCGATGATCTATCCTCCTGTATGGATAGTGATATGCACCTGGCATCAGATTCACCGACCCCCAAAAGGACACGGGGATTTGTCCCTTTAGGTCAAGATACAAATGAGGGGGGAGGAAACAGGACAAATCAACAACATTCAACATCTGTTGAGACTAGCAATACAGAAATAAATGGGAATGTAAATGTTTTCAACTTATCCGACTTCACTTTGTCAACAACTCATATGTCCATCATGAATAAAGGACTAACTTTTATTCCTAGCTTTGTGGTCTCTGAGGATGTTTTGGCACAGGATGTTATGTCTTTTTGTAGATTACTTAATCTTAAGTTGCAGTTTGGTGATACGGATGGTAACACTGATTATGATACATTCACATATCATAAATCACAATATCTTCCCCCTATGCATCCCATAGTGCACCAGTTTCAGAGCAGTATTCCCAGCGATCTGCACTATCATAGGTTCATAGGTTCATACAAGGCTATCTGCCCTAGGGCATTTATAAGCCTAGCCAGAATGTGTTTGGCTTTCGCCACCCATTTTAAATTTATTTTGCTATGCCCTTTTTCAAGGTTAGTATACTGTGCCTCTGTCTAACAGTGACACAGAAGTGATACCCGGAGTAAATCTACAATCTCCCATCCACTCATCAAGATTCCTCTTGAAGAGAGTCAATGAGGGACTCTGCCTAACCTGGACTGGGATTTTATTCCAGAGCGAAGGGAGCCTCTGGGTTATGAATCTGTCCCTCCAGCATGTCCTATTTATTTCAGTGCTGAGGTTCAAGTCTCTCGAGCATGTAGCTCGATGGGATTTGGATTTTTTGAGGTGCAGCATGTCCCTTAATTCCGGGTTGGACATGGCCTTATACGTCAGGCACAGGTCACCTCTGAGCAGGCGGTATGCCACTGAGTAGAGCTGGAGTTTCTTTAACCGGGCAGCATATGGCATCTGTTTAAGCCCTTTGATCCTCTTGGTGAGGTACTTTTGGGGTCTTTCCAGTTGCTGCAGGTGTTTGGTAAGGTACATCCCAAAAGGGGCATTGTACTTGATTATGGGCCTGATGAGGGATGAGTAAAGAGGCACGATGACCTCCCCTGATCTAGATGTGAATCCCTTCATGATTAGGTGGGCTATATAAAATGTTGTTCTAACCACTTTGGCCATGTGGTTGTCAAATGAGAGATTGCTATCAACTTGGGTCCCCAGGTCCCTAATTACTTCTTCTGTACTTAATGGATTACCACCTATGTGGTAATTTGTGGGCACTTTGTTTTTGCCAAAGGGGATGACTATACACTTTTTGGCGTTTAGCTTGAGGCCATGGCTCTGGCACCAGTTGTATGTTTCTATGAGGCCCTTTTGGAGGATGCTTGTGTCGGCTGGAGAGTCGATTATGGTGCCCAGTTTGCAGTCATCTGTGAACTTGGTCAGCCACAGTCCTTCCGTGTTGGCCTGTACCTCCGAGAAATATATACCAAACAAGAGAGGTCCCATGACTGAGCCTTGTGGGATGCCACTTGTAACTGGTTTGGAGTCTGACATGGCTCCAGCAATTCTAACCATGTGGGTTCTGTCCTTGAGCCAGTTTGCAACCCATCTAGTGACATAGGGGTTTATATTTAAGTTGGTGAGCTTATCTATAATGCCCGAGTGGGGTATTGTATCGAAGGCTTTTTTGAGGTCCAGATAGGCTGTGTGGACCACCTTCCCTTCGTCAATGGCCTTGGTGACTGTTTCAAAGAAGTCAACCAGGTTTAAGAGGCAGGATCTTCCCTTAACAAAGCCAAACTGGGTAGGATCCAGTGTCTGTAGGTCCCCAATATCTTTATTTATGAGGTCCATGATGATCCTTTCCATAGCTTTGCAGACCAAGCTAGCCAGGCTTATGGGGCGATAGTTTCCAGGGTCTGTTGAGGCACCACCTTTGTGGAGAAGGACCACTGTTGCTGTACGCCACTCTTTGGGTACATATCCTGTAGTAAGGCTGAGATTGAACAGTAGTTTTATGTTTGGGTTTAGCTTTTCTTGGAGTTCATGTAGGACACAGCCTGGGACACCGTCTGGTCCCATTGATGCTGTGTTTTTTACTTTGGAGAGGGCGGCTCCCACCTGAGCATCTGAGATGTCAGGGGGGCAGCACTCTGCTGGGATAGATATTTGCCCTTTTGGTGGGGAGGGGGGAGAAGTTTGCGCTGAACCTGTCAGCTAGGATGTTGGCAATGTCTGTGGGATCAGTGTATTTTTTGTCATTTTGGACTAATTCTGAGCATATCTGGGAATTCCCACCCAGGTTCCTAACATAACTAAAGAAAGCCTTGTGATTATCCTTAGTGTCCTGTTTAATTTTTCTCTCAAAGCTGGCCTTTGACAATTTTATGAGTGCCCTTAGTTTTTTGCTACCCGTTGCTAGTATTCCCAATGATCTGCACTATCAAAGCTCTGATACTTCATTCATACCCAACAATTTGTCTTTGGCTGAAAAGGATGTGATTATGGAACAACAGAACAACAAGGATATTGTCATCATATCTGCTGATAAGGGTGGGGCAGTAGTAGTAATGAATTGGTCTGAATATGACAATGAGGCGAAAAGACAGCTTCTTGACAGATGCTATTATTCGGTAATGCCGATTAACCCCACCTTTAGATTTAAGAAGCAAATAGATGACTTTCTTACAATTGCTAGGGATGAAGGTATTATCACTGACAGGGTGATGCAGCAACTCATGATTTATGATTCAGCCAATCAATAAATCTATTTTTTACCCAAAATGCACAAAGATCCTGTTCATCCACCCGGTAGACCAATTTGGTGGTGCTGTGGTAGCACTGTCACTTCACAGTAAGATGTTGTCCCGTTCAATTCTCAGCTAGAGCGTCTTCTGTGTGGAGTCATGCATGAATGGGCGTACCTTCGTTGAAGGTTGTGCATCAGGCTGGCAGCTCGGCATGTAAAAATCTACTGCCAATCATTAGCAGACCGGAGTTCCGCTGTGGCGACCCCTAACCGGGAAAAGCCGAAAGATACAACAACAAATTATACATTACAGAAACCTTGTCTATTTTTCTTACTAGGTATCTGAAGCTCTTGCTACCTAGGGTACGTTCACGCTTACAGGACACTACAGAATTCTTAAAAATCATTTCTGAAACCCAGTTGGAACCAGGTTGGCTCATGTGCACACTTGATGTTAGTGCTCTATACACCAGCCTCCCTCATCAGGTTGGTCTGGAAGCCATTGCCTATTGATTATAGGTGGCTGGTTTATATCAGCCCGAATTCAACACCTTTCTTGTAGGCCTTGCAGAACATGTCCTAACCAATAACGTCTTTTTTTACCGGGACACTTGCTATTGGGAAACCAAGGGTACAGCTATGGAGGCATCTTTTGCCCCTATTTATGCTGACCTATTCATGGCATTTATTGAAGAACAAATTATTTATGATAGCAGCCACAATATTTTTTTGGATGAAATTGACATTTGGAGGTGTTACTTGGATGATTGCTGGATGGTATGGAGGGCAGATGTGGATTATCTGCTGGAATTCATATCCTATCTGAATGACAACGAATAGGATCTACAATTCACAGTTAACCATCATGTAGATACCATTACCTTCCTTGATGTGTTGATAAATAGATTACCTGATCATACTCTAAGTACGCAGGTTTTTAGGAAGTATCCTGAATATAACACCATCCTCCATGCGTCCAGCTTTCATCCTCCTCACATAGCAAGGAATATCCCCAAATCACAATTCATACAAATGAGGCATATTTGTTCTCAAGAACCCACTTTTCAAATACACAGACAGGATTTGACCAAGAGATTTAGGTCAAGGAGATATCATATGGGACATGTTCTGTGGGCCAGTAACTGGGAAAACACATTAAACAGGGAGGATCTGTTAACTTACAAATCACGGAATAAACATGATCCACAACCCATTAGATTTGTGACCACATATGCAAGGAACTCAGATATACTAATCAATAGCATACATAGACATTGGAATATATTACAGTGTGATCAGGAGTTAATGAATATGTTGCCGGATAGATGTCTGTTTTCATTTCATAAAGGGAAGACCTTGGCATCCTGTTTCAACCATTACAAACATTCCCATGACAATAGCTGGTCTCAACTGACACAAACCACCTTGACAGGTGACCTTTGATTGGATGTTTCCCATGTGGCCATTGCATAAACTGTGATAAAATATCTAAGTCTAAACAGTTCACAAGCAAAAACTGTGGCATGGTATATGACATAAAATGTTTTGCTAATTGTAGTAGCGACTGGCTTGTATATCTAACCAGATGCACCTGCGGTTCTTTCTATATTGGCCAAACATCTCGTCCTCTCAGGCTGAGAATCTCTGTGCATGTAAGTAATATCAAGAACAAAAAATCTAACAATGCATTATACAAACACTGTATGTCACATAAATCAGAAAAATTTACTTTTATGATTATTGATGTGGTAAAGGGTAACAAATTAAACAAAACAGGTTGGCATTCCATTCTAGACTATAAAGAGAAAAAAATGGATTGTAAAGCTAGGTGGATTATTTCCATCTGGTCTTAATGAGCAATTCTAAAATGAACCATTGGGGTTATTGATGCATGTATTTAAACAGTAGCAATTGATTTTTTATGTTTACACTGATGAAGGTTGTTTTTCTTACCAGCCAAAACCGGTCGGATTACTTGTTTTTATGCTGCTTTAATTAATAAATTTCTTTCAGGTCACAGTTTGCTGGCTCGTTGTGTTTCTCTGGATGTACATTTGTATATGTTCATGCAATGTATTATGATGACTGTGTTACATTTGTATGTGTTCGTGTTGTAATGTATTATGATGATTGTGTTACATTTGTATGTGTTCGTGTTGTAATATATTATGATGCCGGTGTTACATTTGCATGTGTTCATGTTGTAATATATTATGATGACGGTGTTACATTTGTATGTGTTCATGTTGTAATGTATTACGATGACTGTGTTACATTTGCATATGTTCATGTTGTAATGTATTACGATGATGATGTTGCATTTGTATGTGTTCATGTTGTAATGTATTATGATGACTGTGTTACATTTGTATGTGTTCATGTTGTAATGTATTACAATGACTGTGTTGCATTTGTGTATGTTCATGTTGTAATGTATTATGACGACTGTGTTACATTTGTATATGTTCATGTTTTAATGTATTATGATGGTGTTACATTTGTATATGTTCATGTTGTAATGTATTATCATGATGGTGTTACATTTGCATGTGTTCATGTTGTAATGTATTATGATGACTGTGTTACATTTGTATGTGTTCATGTTACAATGTATTATGACTGTTCATGTTGTAATGTATTATGATGACTGTGTTGCATTTGTGTATGTTCATGTTGCAATGCATTATGATGACTCTGTTACATTTGTATGTGTTCATGTGTCAATGTATTATGATGACTCAGTTACATTTGTATGTGTTCATATTGTAATGTATTATGATGACTGTGTAACATTTGTATATGTTCATGTTGTAATGTATTATGATGACTGTGTTACATTTGTATATGTTCATGTAATATATTATGACGACAGTGTTACATTTGTATGTGTTCATGTTGTAATATATTATGACAATGGTGTTACATTTGTGTGTGTTCATGTTGTAATATATTACAATGACGGTGTTACATTTATACATGTTCATGTTGTAATATATTATGATGATGGTGTTACATTTGTATATGTTTATGTAATATATTATGATGACGGTGTTACATTTGTATGTGTCCATGTTGTAATATATTACAATGATGGTGTTACATTTATATGTGTTCATGTTGTAATATATTACGATGACTGTTTACATTTGTACATGTTGATGTTTTAATATATTATGATGAATGTGTTACATTTGTATATGTTCATGTTGTAATGTATTATGATGACTGTGTTACATTTGTATGTAATGTATTATGATGACTGTGTTACATTTGTATGTGTTCTTGTTGGAATATGTTATGATTATGTTATGTGTGATGCTCAGTGTGTACATCTAGTGGGTACTTGCCATTAGATACGATCTGTACTGCTGTGATGATGAACACCTGAACATCAATATTTAGTCTGTGTACTGATGTACATGCGACTTGTCAAGGTTGTGGGTCAGATGCTACCATGCTGCCTGGACCTGCACTTGTGGTCACACCATACATTGCCCATGCTTGTCTTTTGTCCCCTATGTCCTCCTGCTCCTTCTCTGATACCTGTGTGATGTCCTCTTCAAACATTTGTGGTTCTTTGGATAGTTTACCCACACCTACAGCTGGAACATCACCATGTGCTCTATCTAGTTAGCATGTTGTGCAGAGTGGCACATGCCATTATCATCTGTGATATCTTCTCAGGTGTGTATTGTAGTACACCCCCGGATCTGTCCAGACATCTGAACCTTAGCTTTCAGTACACAGAACACATGTTCTATGGTGTTTCAGTTTGTTGTGTGTGCTCTATTGTAGGCATCATCTGCAGGGTTGAATGGTTCATGATATGGTGTATTTAGCCATGGCTCAAGTGGATAACCACAATCACCTGTTATGGGAAATGAAAGCACATTTGGTCAGCATGGATATTATTGTGAATGGTATGCTTAGATGCATCCTAGCTGTGTTCCTGTATTCACCTCGTAGCAGTCCCACAGGTATTTCACATTGCTGGAGTGCAGCCCTGAGTCCATTTCCCTCCATATGGCAGCATTGTAGACACTTCTAAGGTATGTTGCCATGTTTGCTATGCTGTTGTTTGCTGCACACACAACCTGACAGTTCAGGGATGGTCAGCCCTTTCTGTTTATGTACCAGTCTGCCTCAGGACATACTGATGTCTCAATACATGTGTGTTTGCAATCTATTGCATCAGGTACATGGGATAAGTTCATAATGCTGTAAAACTTGTGCATTGCAGTTCTCTGCTCCATCCGTGTGGACAGAAAGTTAATGTAGTCATTTGCATTGCTGCCTGGAATTTTACCAGGATATTGCTGGCAGCTGTTTGTGACCCTCCCACAGCATCCTTCATGTGTCTATGGAATATCCCAGATGCAAGTATATGCAGATTGAGACACACTTTGGTTTCAGGGGGAATGGAGTTTCCTCGCAGGGTCTGGACAGACATGTGTGGAGCACACATGTTGCAGACAGCCTGCAACAGTTGTCGTCTAGCCAGTACCTGGCAGTTATTTGCTGGTCTGACAACTTGTTTAGTTGCTGCCTTGCTCTGATTCTAGCAGGTACTTGTTGATTAATTGCTGGTCTGACAGCTGGTTTAGTTGCAGCCTTGCTCTGACTCTAGCTGGCTGCCTTCTAGGATGCACAGCCACAGCCTCAGTTATAGCTTGTATCACTGCAGCCTGTTGCAGTTCATTAACAGCAGGTTGAATTTTTGTTTTATTTTTGGGGAGGGGTATAATTATGGGGTCTATATCAGAACATTGAAGTTTTAAAACTTCGAATGTTCTAATATCAACCCAGTTTAATCGAATGCTAAAAACAGTGAAGCTGCAGAACACCGAGTTCTTTCCTAGGGAAAGAATTCAGTTGGCCGGTTCTGTGGCTTCGCTATTTTCAGCGCTGTGGTGGAGAATTATGGGTCGGGTTCAGGTAAGTGTGCGATTGTGTGGTTGTTAGGATTAGGGCATGAATTAGGTGAGTTAGGGTTAGGGAGTGGGTTAGGTGAGTTAAGGTTAGGGCGCGGGTTGTTGAATTAGGTATAGGGGCGGGTTAAGTGAGTTAGAGTTAGGGTGCGGGTTAGGTGAGTGTGCGATAGTGAAGGACCCTAGGGTTAGGGTTTGGGTTAAGGTAAAAGGATAGATAGTGTATGTATAGTTTAGTGTAGGGTTAGTTGTAGGATTATAAGTGTATGTGTGTATTGATGTTTTGTAGGTGTGCTTGTGTTGTGTGTATGTGTTTCGGAATAGCAAATTTTTTCCCATGGAAAAAATTTGCTGTTTTGAATGTTCGATATTATGTGGTTTAGATATTTTAGGTTCGATGAAATAGCGTTCGCTATTTTCATCTTTCAATAACATGATATAAACGCTCATTATGGAACTTAACAGAATCCATAGTAGTTCATAGGTTCATAGGTTCATAGGTTGGTACTAGGCTATCAGCCCTAGGGCCTATACAAGCCTAGCCATAACAATTCCCTGGCTATTTCTTCCCACATTATTTACTTTCCTGGACCCTTGTCTAGCAGGGCGACTGACGTGATCCCTGGGGTGAATTTCCTTTCTCCCATCCAATCGTCAAGGTTCCTCTTGAAGAGGTCCAAAGAGGCACTCTGCTTGACATGTATGGGCAATCTATTCCAGAGTCTGGGGAGTCTCTGGGTCAGGAACCTATCCCTCCAGCATGTTTTGTTTATTGTGATGACAAGGTTTAGATCCCTGGAGCGTGTAGCTCTGAGGGATTGGGATTTCTTTAAGTGTAGCATGTCCAACAGCTCTGGGTTTGACATGGCCTTGTATGTTAAGCAGAGATCGCCTCTGAGTAGACGATATGCGACAGAGTATAGCTGGAGTTTTTTAAGGCGGTCAGCATAGGGCATCTGCTTTAGGCCTGTGATTCTTTTAGTGAGGTATTTCTGAGGCCTTTCCAGTTGTTGCAGATGTCTTGAGAGGTACATACCAAATGGGGCGTTGTATTCTATAATGGGTCTAATGAGGGATGAGTACAGTGGGACAATGACCTCCTTTTTTCTGGATGAAAAGCCCTTCGTGATGAGGTTTGCCACATAGAAGGATTTCCTGACTGTTGTGGCGATGTGGTTATCGAAGGTGAGACCACTGTCCACCTGTGTCCCTAAGTCTCTTATCACACTTTCTGTGTTTAGTGTACTGCCACCTATATGGTAATTCATGGATACATGTTTTTTCCCAAAGGGGATAACAATACATTTCTTGGCATTGAGCTTGAGCCCATGGCTCTGGCACCAAGCATCTGTTTCTGTAAGGCCCTTTGTAGAGTATCCACATCATTTGGGATTCAATAATGGCTCCCAGTTTGCAGTCATCTGCAAACTTTGTTAGCCAGAGTCCCTTAGTGTTGACCTGTACTTCAGAGAAGTAGATGCCAAACAAGAGCGGCCCCAGGACTGAACCCTGCGGTACTCCACTTGTCACTTGTCTGGAGCTGGATTTGGAGTCGGCTACTTTTACAGTGTGGGTTCTATCAGTAAGCCATTTAGCAACCCATTGGGTGACATAGGGATTAATGCCCAACTTAGTAAGTTTATCTATGATTCCAGAGTGGGGATGGTGTCAAAGGCCTTGGCAAGGTCTAGATAGGCTGTGTGGACCACCTTACCCTTGTCCATGGCTCTGGAGACTGATTCAAAGAAGTCAATCAGGTTCAGGAGACAAGATCGGCCCTTCACAAACCCAAACTGGGTGGGGTCCAGTGTTTGAAGGTTGCCTATGTCTTTGTTTATAAGTTCCATGATAATACGCTCCATGGCCTTGCAGATAAGGCTTGTCAGACTGATGGGACGGTAGTTTCCGGGATCCAAGGTGGATCCCCTTGTGGATTGGGATAACTGTAGCTCTGCGCCACTCAGTGGGCACGAAACCTGAGGTGAGGCTATGATTAAACATGACACTTAGGTGAGGTGCCAGTTCATATTGTAGTTCATGTAGTACACAGCCCGGGATGTCATCTGGTCCCATGGATGCTGTATTCTTGGCTTTAGAGAGTGCATTTTGTACCTGTGTGGCCGTTATTACTGGAATTTGGCAATCTTCCGGTATTGAGATGGGCCATTTAGGGGGTGAGAGGGGGGTGAAGTTGGCACTGAATCGATCTGCCAGGATATTGGCAATATCCTTTGGATCAGTATATTTAATGCCATTCTGTTTTAGCTCAGCGCAGATCTGAGCATTGCCATTTAGATTCTTGACATAGTTATAGAATGCTTTGTGGTTGCCTTTGGAATCTTTGGCAATTTTATTTTCGTAACTAGCTTTGGAGGATTTTATGAGGCATCTCAGTTTCTTACTGCGGCCAGTAAAGGAGTTTTTTGCATCCTGGGATTTTCCTCTTTTCTGCAAAAGTTTCTTCCTTTTGTTGTAAAGTTTGTTTATGGCAGGGGACCACCAGATTGACTTCCTTTTTTTGGATGAGAGCATTTTGGTTCTATTTGGGATGGCACGATTCATGCATGAGTGGATGTGCTCGTACAGTACCTTAGTGTAGGATTCAGCAGTTGAACTTTCAGTTCCCGTCTGCATGGGTGTTATGAAGTTTGTCACTTCTGACTTGAGTAGCATGAAGTTGGCTTTGGAGAAGTTTTTATGGTGGTTTCTTTACTGGGGTGGGGGTGGGATGTGGATGTTAAGGGTGATTAGCTTATGGTCAGACCTGACTAACGAGGGGGTGACCATAGGTATGGAGCATTGATTTCCCATGTTGGTAATGACCAGGTCTAGGATATTGGAGCCCCTGGTGGGACTATGGATTAGTTGATCCAGGGCATTGGAATTTATGAATTCCAAGAACCATTGCGCAAAGGTGTTAGGACATGAGTAGTTTTCCCAGTTAATGGCAGGGTAGTTAAAATCACCCAGTATTAGGGTGTTTGGTTCTATCTTAATATTTTCCAGTATGTTTAGAAAGGTGTAGTGAGAATCTTGGGGTATGGTGGGGGATCTGTAGCAAGCTACAATTTGGATTGCAGTCTTACCTAGTGTTAGTTGCACTTGGAGAATTTTAGACACATTGTGTTGGCCAACTAGCCTGGTGGTGTGAATATCCTTGGTGAATATTGACACTTCTCCACCTTTAGTGTTTCGGTCCTGGTTTGGTGGCCGAAAAGTGTGGTAAGAGTTGTAGCCTGGTATTGCAGGGGTGCTCTCTGGAGCCTTGAACCAGGTCTCAGTTACTGCACAGATATCGATGTTCTCCATTTTTAGGAGTGCCTCGAGAGAGTGCATTTTGAGGTTTAGACTTCTAGCATTGAGTAGCATTACCTTCAGATTTTGCATGCTTGTACCTGTTACGGTGGTGGTTTTGTCCTTTGAAGTTTGCCTAAAAAAGGCACTATAGGAGTGGCAAGAGCCTTAGCCAGTAACCTGAATCCCAGGGGCGACAGGTGCAGACCATCTCTGGCAAAGCATCGTGGTCTGTCAATCATGTCATCCCAGGCAGACAGATACTGGATCCCCTTTGAATGACACCATAAGCTTAGCCAATTGTTGAAGTCAATCATTTTATCCTTATATTGTGGTATCATTCTGGGCGAAGGCAGGATGCTACTCAGGGCTAGGGTCATGCCTGCCTGGGCCACATGATCCGAGAGCTCTTCCATGTCTCTTTTCATGTAGTCCAGGGAGGTACGTCTCAAGTCATTCACTCCAACATGGACAATGACAGAATCATATTTGTACTTGTTGTGGAGTGACTTGAGTGCATGCGTTATGTGGCAGATCCTGGCACCCGACAAGCAGCTGACTGTAATTTTCTCCTTATTCAACCTGGTGAGAGGGACATCAGTGTGCCGGACTATAGAGTCACCTATGACTAAAGTGTTAGGTACATTGTCTTGCCTTAGGGGCTGTTGCTGGGTGGCACACTGGTGTTGTGAACTATGTGACACGTTGGTTGTGATTGGTGTTTGTTTATGCTTTCAGCTTCAGAGGTCTTTGTTGCTTGGGCAGGTTACAGTTAAGGGCCTCTGCATATGTGGATTTAGTGTTGCTATATGTGGGTGTTGGTGGTGTGGGTTTAGAAGGGCTATGTGTTGCTTGAGATGTAGTGTGGGTGTTAACCTTCTCCTCTTGACTGTTTAGCACAATCTTGGGTGGAGAGAGCTTTGCTTCCATTTTGGCTATGTAAATGCATCTCTCACAGGTTGTAGTGCTGGGTGGTAGGAGGAGAGGGTTGTCTGTGTACATGAGGCAATTGCTGCATTGCCCCAGTATGCCCAGATTCACCAGGTGGACAGGAGAAATCACCGGAAGCTGACCCTTGGACATGCTTGGTTTGGGGCTTTTTTTTTCTTTGTAAAGTATAGGAGCTGTTTACTTAGCAAGATACTTTGCAATTATAGGCTGTTTAGTGCCTACTATTAATTTCTCCTTGTTGACAAGGAGAGTTCAGTGTTTGTATGAGTTTAAGGCTTCCTAGTGCTTTCCAGCAGGTATTAGAGAAAGTGCTAGTCACAGGGATGCTTAAAGGTAAGATTGAAAAGAATGCACTGCAGTGTGCACTAGAGAAGTTAGATGTGAAAGTAGGTAACTTGAGTTTTACCTGTTTAAAAAGTTAAGGTTTAGTGGAGAGTTACTATTTTTAAAACAGCAAGATGGATTGAAAGGGGTGGTCACTTTTATATTTTGGTACTATGAAATACTGTAGGATGACCAATAAATTTAAATAATTGAAGGGGTGGGATTTCAAAAATGATGATTTTGTGATTACTCACATAAGCCAGTGAAAGTAGAGAGAAATGAGATATATGGTCAGATTAACATAAGAGGCAGGCAACTAGAAAGACAGTGGTATTTAACAAGACAACTTAAATGGGTGGGAGGGCGGGAAAAAATTCTGCCTGACTCAGAACAGAGAGAGCTGTGGTCTCTTTTGAAGTTTTAATATGCTGTTAAAACAGAATGCAAGCAAAACACAAAGTAAAGACAACAAACTACAGTATTCAAAATATAGAAAGGCAATACAGTAATACAAAAAAATAACAGCAAACTAACCTTTCCTTCACAGCAAAGTGTAGCAACTTTAGTTCCAGAAGGTCTGTATATCATACACTGAGGATTTCAGAAACAGAGGCAGCATTGTACTTTGTCACATTTAATTTGCGTTGGATGCGTACAATGTTTTGAAATCAGTCAGGCATGCATGGAATCTATAATTATGCTGCCCTGGATAACTAAGTAGTCCATGTGGTGAGCTGAAGTCTTTCTTCAGTGTGCTGCAATGTTATTAAATAGCTTCTGTGAACTTCATGGTATCCAGTCCCCTGTCTCTTTCTAGGAAGTAAAAAACTCCTACTAATTCATTTAGCATGAAGATTCAGTAGTTTATACATTAATTTATGTAGTGAGGCATTGTGGGTTCAGTCTTTCATAATATCATGGCAGAGATTTTTCCAAGGAATATCCTTATCAACAAAATAAAATTATCACAATTGATTCAAGGCTATCTTTCTCTCAGATAGTCATTTATTCCTTCCTGTGCTGCTGACTGCCATTGAAATACTGCACTTATAATTTTTACTGTATGTACCGTTCATACATACTGAAAGTCTTGCATGTGCATTAATCATTTTAGTCTAATGGTTGGGTGTGTGAAGTTCTAACAGTTTTATTTCCTTTTTCTTCTTCTTTAAACATGCATTACATCTCCGTCACTGTTTATTCATCCTAATTAATTGGCATGGTTGCCTGTCATGCATTTGTAAGAATGTAATCACTGTCAATGTAATCTTTATACTCCAGCGTATGCGCCTGGGTTGTAGCTGAAAAGGGTCTTTGAAGAGTTCATCTGTCCAGGTAATGAATAGCAAACAAGTAAATAAATGAAATCCTTTTATTCACTGAAAAAGCAGAAAATATTGAAATAAATAAATAAATGCTAAAAATGTAGTTCACACATTTAAGCTGAATAGGGACATATGGTTTTGAATATGCATTATCATTAGAATGCTGTTTTGAAGTATCAAAGACCAGATTATAATAGATTTATAGGTTCATAGGTTTATACTAGGCTATCTGCCCTAGGGCATTTATAAGCCTAGCCAGAGTTTGTTTGGCTTTCGCCGCCCATTTTAAATTAATTTTGCTATGCCCTTTTTCGAGGTTAGTATACTGTGCCTCTGTCTAACAGTGACACAGAAGTGATACCCGGGGTAAACCTACGATCTCCCATCCACTCATCAAGATTCCTCTTCAAGAGAGTCAATGAGGGACTCTGCCTAACCTGGACTGGGATTTTATTCCAGAGTGAAGGGACCCTCTGGGTTATGAATCTGTCCCTCCAGCATGTCCTATTTATTTCAGTGCTGAGGTTCAAGACTCTCGAGCACGTAGCTCGATGGGATTTGGATTTTTTGAGGTGCAGCACGTCCCTTAATTCCGGGTTGGACATGGCTTTATACGTCAGGCACAGATCGCCTCTGAGCAGGCAGTATGCCACTGAGTAGAGCTGGAGTTTCTTTAACCAGGCAGCATATGGCATCTGTTTGAGCCCTTTGATCCTCTTGGTGAGGTACTTTTGGGGTCTTTCCAGTTGCTGCAGGTGTTTGGTAAAGTACATCCAAAAAGGGGCACTGTACTTGATTATGGGCCTGATGAGGTATGAGTAAAGAGGCATGATGACCTCCCCTGATCTAGATGTGAATCCCTTCATGATTAGGTGGGCTATATAAAATGTTTTTCTAACCACTGTGGCCACGTGGTTGTCAAATGAGAGATTGCTATCAACTTGGGTCCACAAGTCCCTAATTACTTCTTCTGTACTTAATGGATTACCACCTATGTGGTAATTTGTGGGCACTTTGTTTTTGCCAAAGGGGATGACTATATATTTTGGGGTGTCAAAGACTAGACTATACAAGTTTTGGGATGACAGAGTGCAGAACCTCCACCATCCTGCTCACAATACTTTGAAGGGACTTCCCCAGCCTGCCTGTTGGGATGTCTTCATCCCCATGGGTAGAGTTCACCCCTTTCAGTACCTCACAATGCCAATGTACTGAGTTACCATGAATGCCATAATACCTGAAGCAGGTAATGAGGGTCTACAACATGCTGTGTTAGTGAGTGCCATTAATTATGCTCAGAGCTGCCTGAAGTTACCCAGGAACATGGCAGACATATCAGGTCTGGCAGGAGCTGCTCTACTCCACAGCCCCCTGTATCTATCTGTCTATCTATCTATCTATCTATCTATCTATCTATCTGTCTATCTATCTATCTATCTTCATTTACTAGGCAAGTCTGACAGGGATGAACCTATTTTCAGGGGAGGCCCAAGGATAAATGTTCCATCACAGTATCCTTTAATACTAAACAAATAATCTGTTATTACCTTATTAATATATACTGATTTGTACCTATTTAATATAGTTATTTCCTCTTATTATCATACTGTTCTATCAGACTGTACTAAAAGTGAATTTTTGTATGCGTAACTCATGTGTGAATTTATCTATTATTGCAATTTGCCGTGTTTGTATATTTTTCCTATTTTATTTCAATGATCTGTATATTTTATATTTTATTTTATTTAATATTTTATATAATGCTGTTGATTATATAGTATAATTGTAATGTGGGGCTTTTCCCTCTGGGCCTCCTCTGAAAAAGGGTTAACAGTCAGACTATCTTGGTAAACAAACATAAAATAAATAAATAAAATAAAATAAAATAATTTATATTAACAAGTGAATTTCAGACAATTCTCAGAAAAACAACAATTAACTTTCTCAGTAAAAAATGAACATAACTACAAGACAGGTATAACCAAAGAATAAATGAAAACCAAAACGAACCAAAAATAACTCCAAATGACTGGGAACCCAAGAAAAACGCTGCTCGGATGTTAACAGTTCAACTATTTAATAACACGAATCCACACGAAGCACATAAATTCACCACATCAATCCACTGACAGTAATGGTTAAGCGCTTTCATCTGCTAACACAGATTTCATCAGAACCTTGAATAATACTAAAAAACTTCCTTAAATAGCAGTTTAGGCGCCAAAATTGATTAATTAATAGGCTGAAATACAAAACTAAACAACACACTCATTAAAAGTATATATTAACTATACAATTAAAATTATACAATAAAAATTATACTATAAAAATCATGTAGAACAACATTAAACCAACTGAGGAGTGCAGAATGCATCATAAAATACATTCATAAAGTACATTCATGATGTGCATATGGGCTGTAATAACAGTAGATAACTGAACTGAAAGTTCATCTAAGTATCATACAAATGTCTACTATAAAAATCGATTGACGTATCAGAAGAAATTGATAAAAAAATATACCTAAAATAGTAAAATATACAATTGTAACACCAAGTAACAGACAGGGTACATCATACGTATGCAAGGTATGTGAAAATAGTGTATGAATGTAATGTAAATTGATAATAAATAAATAAATAAATAAATAAATAAATAAATAAGTAAATTTGATATAAGTGAATGTAAAATGTAGAATGTTGAATATAAAAGGTAAGGTATATGCCAAGTATATAAATACATATATAAGTATTGTGAATATATATATATATATACACTAATTGGTGAATGTGATATAGGGATAGAGATACCTATCTATCTACTTAGATGAACTTTCAGTTCAGTTATCTACTGTTATTACAGCCCATATGCACATCATGAATGTACTTTATGAATGTATTTTATGATGCATTCTGCACTCCTCAGTTGGTTTAATGTTGTTCTACATGATTTTTATAGTATAATTTTTATTGTATAATTTTAATTGTATAGTTAATATATACTTTTAATGAGTGTGTTGTTTAGTTTTGTATTTCAGCCTATTAATTAATCAATTTTGGCGCCTAAACTGCTATTTAAGGAAGTTTTTTAGTATTATTCAAGGTTCTGATGAAATCTGTGTTAGCAGATGAAAGCGCTTAACCATTACTGTCAGTGGATTGATGTGGTGAATTTATGTGCTTCGTGTGGATTCGTGTTATTAAATAGTTGAACTGTTAACATTCGAGCAGCGTTTTTCTTGGGTTCCCAGTCATTTGGAGTTACAAGACAGGTATATACAGGAAAGTATTTACACCAACAATTCTAAGGCTATACAGTTGTTGTAGCTCTAAATCTTGCAGGAAATAACTGGACTGATAGTGCAGAAAAGAAAACAGTGTTGTAAAAAAGTTTAGTATTCCTACATTTCAATAAAGAAAGGTTTGCAAGGAGTTCAAGATATGTAATGAATTAAGTTATAAAATGATGTAAGAGGAGTGCGGAGATATTAGCATTGTATAACAGAATAGTGGTAATAGCACAAAAGAGCATTGCATAGGATTACTTCTAGTTAGGCTGTCTGTTCCAAACTGGTGTATCTAGAAGGTTTATAACTTAGGTGCACAGGAGGATGCATGAGAGGGGTAGAGTGGTGGATGGGGGTAGTTTGAAAAAGAGAAAGATAAGAAGATTCTGGAAAAGGGCCTTACAGAAACAGATGCCTGGTGCCAGAGCCATGGGCCCAAGCTTAATTACAGAAACAGATGCCTGGTGCCAGAGCCATGGGCCCAAGCTTAATTACAGCAACAGATGCCTGGTGCCAGAGCCATGGGCCCAAGCTTAATTACAGCAACAGATGCTTGGTGCCAGAGCCATGGGCCCAAGCTTAATTACAGAAACAGATGCCTGGTGCCAGAGCCATGGGCCCAAGCTTAATTACAGCAACAGATGCCTGGTGCCAGAGCCATGGGCCCAAGCTTAATTACAGCAACAGATGCCTGGTGCCAGAGCCATGGGCCCAAGCTTAATTACAGAAACAGATGCCTGGTGCCAGAGCCATGGGCCCAAGCTTAATTACAGCAACAGATCCCTGGTGCCAGAGCCATGGGCCCAAGCTTAATTACAGCAACAGATGCCTGGTGCCAGAGCCATGGGCCCAAGCTTAATTACAGCAACAGATGCCTGGTGCCAGAGCCATGGACCCAAGCTTAATTACAGCAACAGATGCCTGGTGCCAGAGCCATGGGCCCAAGGTTAATTACAGCAACAGATGCCTGGTGCCAGAGCCATGGACCCAAGCTTAATTACAGCAACAGATGCCTGGTGCCAGAGCCATGGGCCCAAGCTTAATTACAGCAACAGATGCCTGGTGCCAGAGCCATGGACCCAAGCTTAATTACAGCAACAGATGCCTGGTGCCAGAGCCATGGGCCCAAGCTTAATTACAGCAACAGATGCCTGGTGCCAGAGCCATGGGCCCAAGCTTAATTACAGCAACAGATGCCTGGTGCCAGAGCCATGGACCCAAGCTTAATTACAGCAACAGATGCCTGGTGCCAGAGCCATGGGCCCAAGCTCAATGCCAAGAAATGTATAGTTATTCCCTTTGGGAAAAACCATGTACCCATGAATTACCACATAGGTGGCAGTACACTAAACACCGAAAGTGTGATAAGAGACTTAGGGACACAGGTGGACAGTGGTCTCACCTTTGATAACCACATCACCACAACAGTCAGGAAATCCTTCTATGTGACACACTTCATCACCAAGGGCTTTTCATCCAGAAAAAGGAGGTAATTGTCCCACTGTACTCATACCTCATTAGACCCATTATAGAGTTCAACACCTTGTTTGGTATTTACCTCACAAGACATCTGCAACAGCTGGAAAGGCCGCAGAAATACCTCACTAAAAGAATCACAGGCCTAAAGCAGATGCCCTATGCTGACCGCCTTAAAAAACTCCAGCTATACTCTGTGGCATATCGTCTACTCAGAGGCAATCTCTGCTTAACATACAAGGCCATGTCAAACCCTGAGCTGTTGGACATGCTCCACTTAAAGAAATCCCAACCGCTTAGAGCCATACGCTCCAGGGATCTAAACCTTGTCATCACAATGAACAAAACATGCTGGAGGGATAGGTTCCTGACCCAGAGACTCCCCATACTCTGGAATACACTGCTCATACATGTCAAGCAGAGCGTCTCCTTGGCCCTCTTCAAAAGGAACCTTGATGATTGGATGGGAGATAGGAAATTCACCCCTGGGGTCACTTCCGTCACCCTGCTAGACAAAGGTCCAGGGAAGTAAATATTGTGGGAAGAAATATCCAGAAAATTTTTATGGCTAGGCTTGTATAGGCCCTTGGGCTAATAGCCTAGTACCAACAGGGGCAGCTCATCCTATCAGACTGCCGGATTGCAGCCCCCCCCCACACCTAGAAAAGCAGAAAATAAATCTGCAAAACAAAAAATTAATATGAACTCAGACTGCCTTTATCGGCAGTCCGTATATGGATTAACAGGTACCCAGCATTCCATTGCTGTGAGGTACCAGAAATCTGTGTGGTGACACAACCGCACAGCATAGAAGAGCTCTGGACTGCTTCAGCCACAGTCAGAGCCAATGAGGAGGACTGAGCTGCTCTCGCGGGGCGGGACTGTTAGTGTGCGACTGCGCGGGCTTCAGGACAAAAGCAGCAGGTAGGTGTTTGGATTGTGGGCTTGCTGGGTAGGTGTTTGTTCGGTGGATTACCGGGTAGGTGTTCGATCGACTGCACGGGCTTCGGGACAAAGGCGGCAGGTAGGTGTTTGTTTGGATTGTTTGTTTGGTCGCTGGAAAGAGACAGAAGAAGGGACTGTGTGTGTGTGTGTGTGTGTGTGTGTGTGTGTGTGTGTGTGTGTGTGTGTGTGTGTGTGTGTGCGCACGCACGTGCGTGTGTGTGAGTGAGTGAAAGAAAGAGACAGAATTAGGTACTGTGTGTGTGTGTGTGTGTGTGTGTGTGTGTGTGTGTGTGTGTGTGTGTGTGTTTGTGTGCGTGAGAAAGAAAGAGATAGATGTAGGGACTGTATGTGTGTGTGTGAGAGAAAGAAAGAGACAGAAGGGACTATGTGTGTGTGTGTGTGTGTGTGTGTGTGTGTGTGTGTGTGTGTGTGTGTGTGTGTGTGTGTGTGTGTGTGTGTGTGTGTGTGTGTGTGAAAGAAAGAGACAGAATTAGGTACTGTGTGTGTGTGTTTGTGTGCATGAGAAAGAAAGAGACAGAAGTAGGGACTGTGTGTGTGTGTGTGTGTGTGTGTGTGTGTGTGTGTGTGTGTGTGTGTGTGTGTGTGTCTGTGAGAGAAAGAAAGAGACAGAAGGAGGAACTGTGTGTTTGTGTGTGTGTGTGTGTGTGTGTGTGTGTGTGTGTGTGTGTGTGTGTGTGAGAGAGAAAGAAAGAGACAGAAGAAGGGACTGTGTGTGTGTGTGTGTGTGTGTTGTGTGTGTGTGTGTGAGAAAGAAATAGACAGAAGAAGGACTGTGTGTGTGTGTGATATATACGGTATATACATATATCAAGATAAAGATGTATGTAAAACTCAAAAAATGAACTCACAGTGCTAGTTTTAATTCTTAGAGCAAATTGTGGTTGTCCTTTGTGGGAAATAATTCAGATTTTAGAATAGTGTATAAAAGTCATCTGACTGTAATTATAATAAGTAAAATGTCTTGGCATGAGCAGCATTGATTTGTTAAAAACAGCAAGTTCTTGTCAGAGGTTATGTTCATTTTCTTTTTAATTACCCCATGAGATTATGTGATACAAGATGCAGCTGAGGGTCATATAAGCCCCAGGGGTATGATTTCCTTTGCCAATGATATCATCCCTGGGACCCAGGAGTAACTCGCTGTTCTAATTACGAGGGGGGTTTATTTTCCGGTTAGTTATCTAGAGGCTGTCCAGTTATTAACGTAGTGATTTGTAGTCAGGGTCATAAAATAATCCTTCCACTAAAAGGCTAGAATAATAAAAGGAATGCACTATGCAGTAGGTCCTTGTGCATTTATTTTTAGTTTTATAAATCTGGAATGGCCTTATAAAGCTGTTTAAGCATGTGGTCATATTTTGATCCCATTTGAAGTCGGTGTGCACAACATAATTTCCTAGAAAAGTACAATTTGTCTCAAAGTTAATGCTTCCAAGGCAGTTAGTGTGGACATTCACACCAGTCTGATGTCCTCCTCAGCTCCTTCCCTTATTCTACATTGTTGAACAAATAATAAGAAATGGGAGATCATGCCTAACATCTGCAATGCAAGTGTGACCACCTGCATTAAATGACCAAGACTGTGCCATCATCAGGTTGTGCTCTCATCACCTGAAAAATATTATATATATTCCAAAACGTGCTCCTCTGTAAAAGTTCGTGTATGCACTGGTTTCTACTGCTTGAATAGCTGCACTGTTCTTTACCTAGGGTTTTAAATAATGAGGTTCATGCTTGTATCTAGTGCAGAATTTTACAGTGAGAGTTCTGACATATGTTCGTATAATTCCCATCCTGCGTTTTGTACACTAGTGCCCTGACAAGCACAGAATCATACTTAGAAAGTTTTATTTTTTTATGGCATTTTATCCCTGCTTGCTCAGGATACCAACTATTTAAAGGTGTCTTTGGTATTTATCAGCCTTGATGGAATCTTCATCAAGTTGCAGCTGGTGATGCTAATGTTTAGGCTTCAGTCCCCAGGGCTTAGGTTGTTTTCTTACCAGGCTGCTGGCCTGTGCAGCTCTTTACTTTGGCAGCTTTATGAATGCATGTCTGAGGCTAATTCAAAGGGGTGCCCTATAACATCCCTCATTTGCAAAGACATATTCATTCATAAGACTTTTTGGAAGCCTTTCAAAACCTGACATAAGCAGACAGGATTCACATAGCGGTTCTTGAAGTTAATTGTATCATATGATTCTTACTACAGCATTTTTCATGTTTTGCTTTATAATGTGCCTAGTACAGAAATACATTTGATTGATTAATTAACTTGACAGTTTTAAGTGTGACTTGGAGCAAATTTAGTGGTGACAGACTTAGTGCTGGAACAGGCAAACCATTCATCCACCCAGGTTTATAAAAATGTGTCCAACTTGTATAGAAATCCCACGGACAATCTATACCATTCACAGAATTTACTAGGTAAACAGAGAATGGTAGCAGTCTTTTGTGATCACACGTACACACATGCACACACACACTCTTACATACAAACATATACACTCCAAAGGACAATTCA